>NC_137821.1:53838017-54415517 GCF_963921795.1 Nannobrachium achirus | reverse complement strand
GGAGTTGATAAGCTGTTGCGTTCAACCCCAGAAATTCGGAATTCCACTTTAGACTAGTGGATAAGATGTTGGCATTCCATGCTGGAGACCCAGGTTCAGGATGTGTGTTCAGCATGTGTGTCTGTGCATTCAGTTGGTCACTACACTATATGAGTGACTCATTGCACTCCATAGCCTGAGAGACATTGTATCCCATAGATATTAACCTTCTTTGTATAGTGTAATTCACAATACAAAGGAATTACAATTTATTTAGATGATAATTACAAATAAGAGAAATAAAGGCAAACATAAAGAGAAAGCTAGGAAAGCGTGAATTATTTCATCACACATTTTGGTCAATTTTGCTGTCTGATATAGGGGTGGGAGTTTAATTCCCATGTAAAAAAAAAAAAAAAAGAAGAAGAAGATCAGATCAACTGATCTGTATCAGCACCATGAAAAAGTAAAGTGAAAGTCCAGCAAGTGAATTCGGATATTTTTGTTTTGTTTGTTTTTAGTGAACACAAACACCAGGTCAGCAGTGCATCTACGCAGAGACGCTGGTCTAAAGAAGATATACCTCCACACTTCAGTGGGACTGAGTCTGGACCTTCAGACACAAAGTAAGTTGATCTCTAATCACTCAGTGTTGCCTGTAGCAATACTAGTGATAATAACTTTATTTGTAGGACCTAGAGCAGTGGTTCTCAAAGGGACTCTGTGGGTTCCTTTAAGGGGGTCTAAATTGACCCATACACAGGGGTTAAAGCAAAAAAAAATCCAGAGACGGAAATGTATTCCCCCCCCCCCAGTTTAACAAACTTCCAAACGGTGTACATCGTTTAAGCCACAGGAGCATGGTTTTCTATCATAAATATGAACTTTAGCCAAACTATTGCGAGTAATCCAAGTGATGTTTTGTTTATCCAACAGCATGCATCGTCACAGTTAGCTTACAGCAGCAACAAGCAGCTACAGTCAGAGGCATTTCCTCTCAGTGTAGGGCGGATTTCAAAATAAGAGCCTAACGTAATCCGATCAAGTCAAGTCAAGTCACGTCAACTGGTTTTATTTTTAAGTCTACTTACAGGAAGTAGTTGATCTAAATTAGAACTACATGACACACCAGCAAGTCTACGCACCACAGTAGTAAGTAACTGATGCTATTATAATTAGCGCAGACGGTTCAGCTTTTTTTCTTTTTTTCCGAAACTTCTCTGATCTCATAAATAGCCCCTAGGGAATCCTCAAGACGGAAATCCGTCCCCAGGACGGAGAACTTTAACCCCTGCATACAAGTCTGTAACTCTGAAAGTGTACAAATGGAACTATATGAACCCTAACAGGTTAATTTGGTTCCATTTGTACACTGTCAGAGTTAAGGGGAGACCTTGAAATTTGAAAGTTTGAGAAACACTTCCCTAGAGCACATTTCTAATAAAAGCAGTGAAAAGTGATTTTACGATTTAGAACAACATCATTTGATATTAAATAATGTAAAACTAGAAAGACTGCCAGGCCTTTTGGCCTACCCAGGCCTGTATAAGTTATAGGTTGCAGTCAGGACCTGACAGAGTGGGACTGACTTACTTTAGGGCCCAAGGTGGAGGGGCCTTAATTATTTTACACTTTAGCTATTGAAAAATAACAGCGCGGCACTCGATCTAGTGCGGTGAGCTTGTGTATCTGCTATTTTTCAATAGTTAAAGCACAAAAGAATGCTTAATAATGCTTTCCCAGTCTAAATGGGTTAAACCCCCTCCCCCTATGAAGAACATTCATGGGGGGCCCGCAGTGAATCCTTGTACCCACTACCAGGGCCCAGAATTTGGTGTGACACCCCTGACAATGACAGTGCAGTCAGAAAATATGAAAGAACAGCCATTTACAAAGAGCCTAAACGGCAGAGCATTGTTACTGTACATATAGTTGACATACTTGTCAGACACAGCGGACATAAATTATGGGTAAAGGAAACAACGCCTCCTCCAAATCGAACGGCTTCCTATAATGGCTGACACTGAGCAATACCTTGCTAACTGTTTGGCCCTCCTTTTGGAGAGTCCTGCCATTTGTAAGCCCCTCACAACCAACTTGTGCACTTGCCTATAGTCAGGGAATATTAATAAAAAAACTGGGAATAAATTCCTTACCAAACAATTTGAGAGACACCTTTACAAACACATTGGTGAAGAAATTGTTTGGTAAGGAATTTATTCCCAGATTTGACAGGTATTCTGCTAATTTCCCCTAACTACTAGGCTGCCAAAGATAAAATAAAAGTTTACATCTGTAGCCTAGCTGTGAGATGGTCTGCACTAGCTGTTGATATTTCAGCACTTTGGTTAGCATTAATCAGCGGAAGTTGGTGTTCTGTTCCACACACAGGCATAGTTCCTCTCACAGAGATACTGGGGTCAGATACTGTATGACATTCTCTGAGACATCCATCGCCTCAGAGTTAGACCCTACCCACTCCAGGGTAACATCAGCCCAGCAACACAAGTCATTTAGGTCCGGCCAGCCTGACCACACACCAAAGCTAGGGGAGCGACTGTCCAGCTTTCCATTCGGTTTCCTCTTAAAACCTAGGAAGTTCAAACCACGTTCCAGGGGGACCTTGTGTCTTTGTATAGTGTACCGGTATGTCACAATGCAAAGACATTAGAACTTATTTAGATGATAATTAAAAATAAGAGAAATAAAGGCAAACATAAAGAGAATGCAAGTGTGAATTATTTCATCACACATTTTGGTCCATTTTGCTGTCTGACCAGAATTATACATTTTAGTGTACATATTTAACATTATAGGGGCGGGAGTTTAATTCCATGTTTAAAAAGAAAAAAAAGAAAAAAGAAAAACAAAAAGCAAATCAGATCAACGGATCTGATTAGCCACCATGAAAAAGTCAAGTGAAAGTCCAACAAGTGAATTCAAATGTTTTTGTTTTGTTTGTTTTTAGTGAACACAAACACCAGGTCAGCAGTGCATCTACGCAGAGACGCTGGTCTAAAGAAGATATACCTCCACACTTCAGTGGGACTGAGTCTGAACCTTCAGACACAAAGTAAGCTCAGTGTTGCTTGTAGCAATACTAGTGATAAATGTAGGCCCTAGAGCAGTGGTTCTCAAAGTGGATTCTAGGGACTCTGTGAGTTCCTTTAGGGGGGTCTAAATTGACCCAAGTCTGTAACTCAGTGACAGTGTACAAATGGAACCATATGAAGCCTAACGGGTTCATTTGTACACTGTCAGAGTTAAGGGGAGACCTTGAAATTTGAAAGTTTGAGAAACACTTCGCTAGAGCACATTTCTAATAAAAGCAGTGAAAAGTGATTTTACGATTTAGAACAACATCATTTGATATTAAATAATGTAAAACTAGAAAGACTCTGCCAGGCCTTTTGGCCTACCCAGGCCTGTATAAGTTATAGGTTGCAGTCAGGACCTGATGGAGTAAAATCACTTTTGTAGATCTGCTTCTCTACATGCGATTATAATTTGGAGTTGATAGGCTGAAATTCAGAAATTCCACTTTAGACTAAGATGCTGGCATTCCATTCAGGAGACCCAGGTTCAGCATGTGTGTTCAGCATGTGTGTCTGTGCATTCAGATCGTCACTACAGTATATGTGTGACTGATGTAATATCCTGTAGTTGCAGCTGTTTTTGTCCTTATTGGTATATTGCCAGAGAGGGCTGAAAACCCTAGCTCTCGCCAACCTTACCATTCTGCTGTGAGCATAGTTGCTCAGCCTTTAGAGAGATCAAAGCTTTGATGGATGCAGGCCAGTATATTAATGTACAATGTGTGCTTACGTTTATTTTTTAACAGGGACAGGGGCATGAGGAGAAAACTGAAAAAGGTCAACTTTAAAGAGGCAATAAAGGAAGCTGGAAAAACTATCAAATATCAGATACAACCATATAAAAAATATCTGGATGCAGTTAAAGAAGAGGATTCTAAACTCAGGATGTTCACCATTGGAGAGAAAGATCCAAATATACCAAATAAAACCATCCTACTGATTGGAGAGGCAGAAGCAGGAAAGTCTACTTTTATTGATGCCATGCTGAACCATTCAATGGGCACACAATATGAAGACAATGAATGGTGTACAGTTATAGATGAAGTACATAATCAGTCAGAGAGCCAAACCCAAGCCATCACAGTTTATGAAATCTTTGGACTTCATGATGAAAACTTCCCCTACTCTCTGACCATCATTGACACACCTGGGTTTGGAGCCACCAGAGGTGTTGTTGAAGATCAACAAATAGCAAGAACTTTACAAAGTTTGTTCATTGCTGAAGATGGAGTCAAACAACTTGATGCTGTTGGCTTGGTGTTGAAAGCAGGTAACAATCGTCTTAGTGAAAGACAGCGCAACATTTTCAACTCTGTTGTCTCTCTTTTTGGGAAAGACCTGGAAAAGAACATTGTAGCTCTGATTACTCATTCTACTGGATTGACTCCCTCTAATGAACTTCATGCTCTTCAAGTTGCTAAGGTCAAGACAGCAAGAGATGAAAACAAACCAATCTACTTCTTATTCAACAACTGCCAGAATGAATTTTCCAGTGCAAAAGAAAAAGAGAAACGGGCAAGGAAATACGCTTGGGAAACATCTCAGGATGGTATGAACGAATTCTTGGAGTTCCTTATGAAAGTGGAGACTCAAGATTTAAAACAGACAGCTGATGTTTTGATGCAACATATCCAGTTAGAGGCATGGTGCAACAATTTGAAGGAACGGATTGAGTTTATAGAGATGAAACAAAAGGAAATCCAGCAAGTCAAAGAGGCAATAGAGCAGTTAGACAATGAAGCTGACAACGCAACAACTATTGTCATAGTTGATGAAGCCTACAAAGAGCTAGAAAGTATTGGTGGCTGGTGGTTCAACAAGGCCACCCGCTGTACAAGCTGTGAGGAAAACTGTCATTACCCAGGGTGCACATGGGCCTGCAGTTGTGAAGTCATGACATGTGAAAACTGTACATCATGTGCAGAGAAGTGTCACTACACCAAACATGTCAAAGATGAGAATAAATATGTTCCCAAGACAAGGAAGGTTAAGAAAACAGTTGAAGATGTCCAGAAGAAGTATAAAATTGGTGAGGAGAAGGGTCAGAAGAAAGCATTGTTGGCAGCAATTGAGAAAGACCTGGAATCCACAAAAAAAGAGAGAGAAACCCTCATTAGCGGAATCTACGAGTGCATTGTCAAACATGAGGAGATTGCTTTGTATAGTGACTTGTTTAACACCTACATCCCTCTGGATTTTGTGATCAACAAACAAGAGGAGAGAGTAAAGAAAATGAAAAGAATCGCATTGAACAGCAGGATGAAGAAAATACATGACTAACCTTTGCTATGACGATGTAATCTGATATAATGATGTCTGGAGACGAGACATGCCGGCTAGATCAGAAATATACAACCAAAATAATTCCAAAATACTGCAAAGGCTTGCGCATTTAGCCATATTTTCTATTTTCCCCACCGATGATGTCACTGGTAGGCGGATTTCTGAACTGTCCACAGCCCTCCTCTGAGACACAGACCGATTCGATAAGACAATTACCATAATATGGTACCATGGCATTATAATATTATTATAATGAGCTTTAGTGAGCTTTAGTGCCAGAAGAGATTAATACAAACGACACCAGCAGCAATACAAAGACCCCTTCCTCAGCGCCCAACACCATCCAATACGGCAGCAACAATCACTTTTCCAATCTTGCCTTCCTCTCTAAAATCTTGGAACAACTCAGACTCTATAGGCTAAGGGTTACCAACAACATGCCCTTGACTCCATTTACCTATACTACTTTTACCTACTGTATACTACTTGACCTCAGTGTTGACTTTTGATGACAACAATCCTTGTCACATGCCTCCAGTCCTCGATAAAATGGCCTTCACTGGATAAAATGATACCTCTCCAAACGACAGCAGTTCATCACCATAAACAACTGTCCCATGTCCCAGTTACCCAGTCCCCCAAGGCTCCTCTTCATCCTCAATATTCTGCCACATGGAGAGATCATTTGCCACCATAGCCTCCAGTTTCCCAGCTATGCCAGTGACACACAACTTTGCCTCTGTACCCAACACTGCAGCCATTTCACCCTCGCCACCAGCCTCACAGATGTAAAAACATGGATGCAAAATAACTTTCTCAACACAAAAGCAATAAATTGTAATTTCCCTCAACTCCCTCACCTGCTCCATCCAGGAATTGTCACTGTCTCAGAATGATCCTCGATCCAACCTCTCATTCCTCCAACACGTAAACAAGATAACATTAACTGCCCTTTTCCACCTGAAGCATATTGTCCGCCTCTAGTCCTCTTCATCTTTCCCCGTGGTGAAGCACGCACACAGTGATGAAGCTGGCTCGACTAATAGAACAGCAACCTTCATGGCATCACCAAAAAATCCTCAATAAACTCCATTGTCTCTATGTTCAAATGTCTAGCTGCTCTCCTGCTCACCCAGTTTCAGAGCCGACATGACACGAGTACTCCAAGACCTTCAGTGCTTCCGTTAGAACATCTACAAGGCACTCATCATCTCTGATCATCCGGCCCTCACTATGGACATTGTTATCCCCTCCTCCTCAGTCTTCAGGAGCGCTAATATTAATGAAAATGTATCTACTACTTCTCTCTCCTTACTTGGTGACGCCAAGATATGTCTCTTGACTTACACTAACTCTGCTCCCCCTGGTACAAAAACCAAGTCGACCACCTCAAATCCAAGGGCTGCCAGCTAAATTGCCTTTCCAAAACAAAGAAGAAAACAGTCTCACTGTCCACTCAGAGGAATGCAAACTACGCTGGTAGCAATACAAAGACCCCCTCAGCGGTTACATATCGGCACTCCGAAACATTGCTATTTGGACCACCTAAACCAAACCTTAACCCTAACCCTAACCTCAGTAAAACTAATGCCTGTGAATGCTAACCTGGTGAAATGCTAACCTGGTTTTGGAATGGGGATGTTTAGGAATGGAGAACTGCTTATTTATTATATTTTTGTCATGTTTTGTTTTGCATTTTTATATTAAGAGAATCACACCTAGTGTGAAGTGAGTGGTGCTATTTATGAGTTAATTTATATCCCACTAGCCACTGTGCGTCCTGCGAGGCTTGGCCAAAATGGGACCCTAAAGTAAACCCTTTTTACACGTTCCCCCCCAGTTTCACACAAAAAAACTTTGATCCGTTTGTGCCAGGATGTAAGCTATATCTAGGCCTACATTAAGCCCTGGACATTTTTTAACAGGTTATCCTCTTCGTTTTTGACAGGACAAAGCCATATGTTGGAGCTATAGCTCCTTTTCCAGGAGCACCACTCACAAATGTGCTTTAACATGTTGATTGAGCCTATCAGTTTATGAAAAAGAAAAAAGAAAAAAAAATACAACTTTCCACTAGCTGTGCGTCAGCTGTGATTGTTCTTTGATGTTTATTTAGCTAGTAAAACAACAATTTAAAACATTTCCTATCCACAGTGTCAGTGATTTTGTATCAAGATCTTCTGATTAGTTTTCCAGAGTGAGGAGCATGATTCTTCCTCCCTAAAAGTCATGCAATTTGAAATAATGTAATAATAAACTTGAACATAATAGGCTACTTAGGTTCAAAGACCGTGGGATTATTCTAATGCTGCTGCTATTGCCTTATTATTCAGCTGCCAGTAATGCTGTTAAAGTTAAGGTTATATCATAAGTGATATTCATGACATAATCTCACCTTGCTATTGGAATTACCGGTATATCTATGTGGGGTGGGGTGGGGACATCCAGATTGGAATCTGATTGGTTCCATGTGACCATTTAAACCAATCGGATTCCAATCTGGATGTGACAGAGATCTGATTCAGGCTGCATTCATTGTGATTGTGACGCTCGCTGGCTTTGATGTGGACCTACGTTCCTCTGCAACGAAGCTAGAGCGCACTTAAAACTCTGTAATAAGTATTGCCAATCTGACAAGTAAAAGAAGAGAACTTGATAACCCTTGTACTGAATATTCCTTCCTCCTGCACGTAGACACTAAAGGTTAAGCCTTGTTACGTCTCGCAACAATATAATATCTTCTTGAGCCCCATTGCCCCAACTGGCAGGGGCAATTATTGCTTTCATCCATACATTACTCATATTACATTATTATTACACCTTATCGTGACTCGTTTTTATCATTTTTCACCCTATACTTTAACATTACTAATATTACAGCTCTACCTTCACTATAGAGTCTATAGAGTTCACATCAGGGGTAGGCAACCTTAGGCATGGGTGCCAACATTGGCACAGGGGAGGATGATCACTGGCACACTGGCATAAATGTGTGTGAGAGAGATTTCTTTTTATTAGTGGCCAAGGCCACGAAGTGGCAAAAGGCCACTCATTGTTATTGGACTTCATCATTACTATTATTATTATTATTCCGCCACTTTTGCTCTAGCGGCTAGACCGTGCAGTCGCTTTTTACGAAACTCGGCAGTATGGCAGAGGACTATGCCAAACGGCTAAAACGCGAAGCTCGCAACAATCGGCCAAAGGGTGGCGCTGTAGGAAGCCTTTGAAAAATGCCAACTTTGAACTGGTGCAGCCCTGTTTCAGGTACAGCAATGAAACCTGTATACACTTATGCGTCTCCTCATGCCGAACAACTTTTACGCTCTGACTTTTGACCTCTGACCTTTACCTCTCCCACAATTTTGAATTATATGAAAAACAGTCAAAATCTATCTCCTCCTGGGATTTTCGCGTAACGTGCGCGAAACTTTTTTTACATGAACTTTGGACCAATACGGTTAGATATGTCTCGGCGGATTTATTTTAAAGCGAAACATTATTTTTTAATAATTCACTCTATATTGCAGTTTTATGCAAATTATTCTTCTGCCTCTAAATCATACTTGCAAAGTGACACGTTCATGGCATTTGGCAAATATGTAGAGGGTTAGTCCAAATATCACTGAAAGCAATCTTACTCCAATTGGCCAAAGGGGGGCGCTATACGAAGCGTTTGAAAACTCAAACTTTAAAGGGGCATAAGTCATGCCTCGTTTCGTTTGAAGACATGCAACTTGGTTACATGCGTGCCTTGACTCAAGCGGAAGCCATCCGTGTCTTTGTTAAGTACGCTCCGTCCTTAGATTTTCTGCCATTTTGAGCAGTTTGTAAAACACTTAAACCCGCTTTTATTCCGGAACTTTTGCGTCACGTGCACGGAACTTTTTTTACATGAACTTTGGACCAATATCTAAAGATCTGTCAGATCGGATTTTTTAAAAATTTAAACATGCTTTTTTAATAATTCAATGAATATTGCAAGTTTTATGCAAATTATTCTTCTGCCTCTAAAACATACATGCAAAGTAACATTTTCATGATGAACTACTGTAGAGGGTTAGTCCAAATATCACTGAAACCAATCTTACCCAAATTGGCCAAAGGGGGGCGCTATATCATTTTGAAAGAAGGCGTCAAGTACATTACATGAAACTTTTTCTTTTTTCTTTTCTTTTTTAAAAAAAAATGACAGGTCCATTATGTGTGACTGCCGTAGTGTAGTGGTCTGTGCCTGTGCCTGGAATACGGATGGTTGGCAGTTCAAACCCCGCGTCGGGTTGAGTTGATGTTAACATCCTGGATGCCCATGGCATGTGCATGTGTCAAACTCTTTAATGTTGACACGTCTGATCTAACTCCAGATCACGTTCATGTTTAAAATGAGCCCTTCTCTACCGGCCGTTTTTTTCTGTTCTGAGTAAAAGAAAATATGATCACTCGAAAATGTCAGAAATACTCAGATTACATTGATTTCACCCCAAGCCTCCAAAATATAAAAACGAAATCAATAAAATCAAGGCACTCAGCCTACATAGAACTTTTTTTTTTTAAACAAACATGGTTAACAGATCCTGTGGCTGCCTAGTGTAGTGGTCAGGGCATATGCCTTTCATGCAGAAGCTCGTTGGGTCGCGTCAAACCAAAGATTCTAAAAAATGGGACCCAGTGCCTCCCTGCTTGAAACTCAGCATCAAGGGTTGGATTGGGGGTAACTCCCTGCGACATACTAGTGTCATGTCCAGGGGGTGTACTTGTACATCAAGCTGCCTTATGCTACAGAAACAGGAGATAGGCTCCTGCCCTATGAGATTCATATGGTCTTCATAGCTCAGCAAGGCTTACTATGTACAACATCAATCTGTCCAAGTGCATAGTATCACAGTTTTTTATGTCTGTTGCATATAGGCCTACAGTCTTTTGCATACATGTTGTGTAGAGGCCAATTTGTGTTTTTACCTATAACCACCGATTAGTGTAAAACTTTATTTGCACACTTCCCAGAGGCCAAGGAAAAACCTGTGCCCTGCATTTTTCACATCTGCCATTTATAGCGCCACCAAGGCCGACTTACAGTATGTAAAACACATTCTTCGATATTACTCCTTCAGATTTTATCAGAAAATCACACAAATCAGTACACAGTATCTCTACAGTAATGTAATCATGACGGATTTGTCCGATATCATATTCTATCTAATTGGCTAACATTGAATTCCAAGGTTTGCAGGATTGCTCCTTTTTGAACAAAATGTCTCAAACGCAGCCTGCTATGTGTGTGAGATTTTGCATACACATTCCCACTAGGCCAAGGAACAGATGCCACCCTTCTCACATTGGCCTGTTATAGCGCCACCAGCGGGTCAATTTTTGCAAAACACATTTTTGGAACAAAATGCTTCAAATCCCGCATGCAGCGTCCGATTGCCGTGAAAGGCCCAAGAACGTGGCACCCTTTTCACTATGGCCTATTATAGAGTCACCACTAGGCCAAAAAAACCTACCTGACCTGCCGGAGTCCTGTTCGGAAGAACACTGCTTCTAGTTTTTCTTTGATATTCTTCTTTGCTTTCCCTTGATGCCTTTTTGCTTTCCTGCTTTTTCTGCCTTGGACACTTTATCGCTGCTTGCAGCTATATTTAAAATATAATATATGTAATGAAAGAAAAGTCAGTTTGTCCACTCAACATCTGTATGCAAATGCTAATGACATCCTGCACATAATTTGAATTTTACATTAATTCAAACTCTGGCTGGGGATTGAGTCTTGGATATACTGTAGGTGAGTGACGTGAGGCTAAGGATCACTGCATCCTGATGTGAAAGAACATTAATTCCAGCTGATCAGGTGTTCATTCGGAAGAGGGAGAAGATGAAAATAACTAAAGAATGTTATGTATATGGACAATCAAAATATGTTGGAAATACGTTTAGATGCAGTCCCTTATTAAACATAATGTTGACATGGCACACTGACCATAAAGAAAAAAAAAATGGCACTTCATGTCAAAAAGGTTGCCGGACCCTGCTTTACATACCTTCGTGGACATTTTCTCAATTCACTATGTTTTCACTATTCAGAATGCACATTTTCCATAGGCGGAGGCAGGGGCGTCAATTGGGTATGGCAGGGGTATGCAGCTGCATGCCATACCCTGGGTCCAGGGGGGAATATAAAAGTTACTTTTAAATATAAATCCATGAATGTCTCTTTGTCTATCTGTGCTGGTTATTATGTTGTTAAATTACAGTAAAATATCTACAAATGCAAAATTTAACAAAAGGTCACTTTAACAAGGTATTATAATTATATTCTCCAGACTTGTATTCTCCCCATCTTGACAAAATGGTATATTCCCAGGTTCCGCAGGTCAGCTGCACAGGTGCAATGCATTATTGTTAATTGTGGCACGTTTACTAACATGCCAAGTAGTTTAGCTGCACTTGAACAACCGTTCCAGGCTGCCTTATCCAGCCCAAGAAACCATAGAAATGGGGGGGAAAAATAAAATGTACTTCTTAAAATAAATGTCTGTTGCTTATGTATGGCAACATAACTGGTGTCGCGATTGCAGGACACCAGTCATGTTGCCATACCTTTGCTTTTTCTGAACTGATGCCACTGGGCGGAGGTCTTTTCAGTCATCTTTTCCTGAGTAAGTGATCACAACAGGACAATTTGGTGAGAGAAATGTGATGTTTTACACTGCATTTGTGAATTTTCAGGGGTTAGCTGACATTTGGTGAGCCAAGTATAGCCATAATCAGTTGTAGTTTTGTGTCCACAACTGATCCAATTTGGGCACAGATTTTAGGCGGATTTGCCCCTTGGACCCCACTGGGGCTTAAGAGGATATGGATATTTGTTCTGTAATCTTTATTATGGTAAATATTGCATATCTATTACATATTTCTTTCATTTATTTGTGCTGTTATGGTTAATGAAAATTACACTTATACACTAGCTTCTGCATACTCTGCCGCCAATGCTCAAGAAAATGTGTTAACAGCTTTACCCAAACATGGGGCATATTTACAGAAGAATACTATGATATTCACAATGTAAAGTAATTTAAAGGAGCTATAGTCAACTTTTTCATTGTAGGGCCGACACTTTGTTTACATCCTAGTCTATAGTTGCCTTAATGGTCCACGTCACATTGATATAAACCAGTATGCGCACGCTGGTCGGCACAAAATGAACCCCACCGTTCATAGGATGCAATGGATGGCACTCGTGTTTAAAAATGCATTCCATCAAACTTTCAGGTGCCGTTTTTCTCCCAGTGTGGAGAAGAATGCTTAGGATTTTTCCTGTAAATTCTCACTCTTGAAATATATAATCCTTAGTTTCTGTTGATTGTAAACAATAATAGCGATTCAAAACAGTTGTCCTTCAAACCCCACCTCTATTCACCGTCATCAGAACAGAGGGAGCGCTCCTCATGATCACCAGAGCGTCTACTGCTCGCCCAGCTGCAGTCCATGAAGCCTAATTTATGCTCCGTCCTGCGACGGTGTCGCGCGCAGACCTCCAAGCTCAGAAGGGTTGCATTGGTGACGCGATGTGAGTTTGTATATCAGCTACTCTTGACGCGGAATACCGTTGCGCAATGAAGTATATATGTCTCGATAAGGGTGCACCCATGGGCGCACCTCACTAGCACAAAAGAGGAGGTTGAATAACCAGTGCTCCCCAAAGCAACAGGTTTGGGGATCTGTTGGGAATTGATTACATGATACAGTCAGCTGTGCATTCAGTCTCAATGTTTGTAAACACATAATTGGTCTATAGACTAGAATGTAAACAAAGTGTCGGTCTGACAATTGCCAAAATGATTATTTTATCATTATTTTACGCTTTTTGTGGTCATTTTAGAATAGAAAGACATATATTAAGCTTATTTTTTTATAACGTATTTTAGAAACATTATTTTTATTTTAGCATCTGTTTTTCAAGAAAAGGTTGACTATAGCTCCTTTAAAGAACATAAAACCTGCAGCATAGTAATCAGCTTCTTGACCTGAAGATATGAAATAGAATTCAGTTGTTTGCTAAATAGAATTAGAAACTGTGATAATGATGGTGCTTATATATATATTTATTTTATTTTTATTTTTTTGGCACCAGACAAACACAAAAGACACAATATACAGACAATAAAGTAGGCCTACCCACATATACTCCAACATACACGTAACATAAACACTTAAAAGTACGGACAAATTTAATTAAAATTAAGTTAACTTAACTGCATTACTTACGATACAAAACATATACAAAAAGAAAAATAAACTGTTGTAAAAAATTGTGTACCAGTCACTTTACTTGAATCGAGAGATACCGTCTTTGCCATAGTTACACTGTTAACTCTTATACTGCTTTGAACGTTCCTGTTCGCCCCAATCCTCCAGAGACCTCTGTGCCAATACGGGCGTTCGTTCGTTTGATGTTTTTTATGGATTATGATAAAAGACGTCCTTGCGCAACTTTTGAATGCATAATTGGTCGTCGGTGTCGTTTTGAGGACAGCCGGAAACCGCTCATAAAAAAAAAAAGTAAACAGACTGTCCTGGCTCCGCCTGCCCAGAGCGACTCTGCGCCTGCCTAGCTGCCAGGGGCGTCAATTGGGTATGGCAGGGGTATGCAGCTGCCATACCTTGACAGGGGGAAATAATAAAAATGTACTTTTCATCGTGCCTGTTGCTAAGGTATGGCAACATGACTGGTGTCTTCACCAGACACCAGTCATGTTGCCATACCTTAGCTTGTTCTGAACTGACGCCACTGCTAGCTGCTAGCAGCCTTGAGGGACTATATTGTTTTATGCATCGGGCTGTTAGTAGAGAAAGAGAGAGAGAAACGTTGGTAAAAGCGATCATTTTGTCGGAAATCAGTTGTTTTATAGTATTAGTAGTATAGTAATTGTAGTAGGTAGTAGTATTTAGCAGTACTAGAATATTGAGATGTATTAGGCCAACTCAGCCTCAACTTGCTGGTATCATTCCGCCGAAGTGCGACCCAACCCCCCCTGACCGATAGAAATAAACTTTGTTAGAATTAGGATTACACAACCTACCCGTGTTGGTGACCCAGGACCAGCGCCCATGGTGGTGGTGGTCGTGATGATGATGATGATGATGATGATAATGATGATGAAGAAGAGAAAAAGATCACTGTAGCCATTGTTATTGAAGATAACAAGATTGAAGATGGTGCCAGTCGCGAAGAACCGGGGTCCAAAAATGGATCAAGAGCCTCGTGATATTGTGGAAACCGATCCCGACGGAGCTCGACCCCCGTGTAGGATGGATCCCCCCGCCCAGGGGCTCACATCGCCGCAGCAGCAGAGACCCATGTACCGCCGCGAAAAGACGGACGAACTGGGCGATTTGGCCAATGAAGAATGGCTTCCGCGTAGAGACCCCTCGGAGAACAGAGGCCATGATTCTACTGTCCAAAGTAAGACTTCCAATCCAGTGCATGTATGTATTGTATAGTTGTATACTGTATATAGTTGTATACTGTGTGATAACAGAGCATCCGTGTGGAACTGGAAGCCTGGGATGGGGGATGGTCAGTGATCAGTGAGATAGGTTAACGGTTTTCCATTGCGACGTGTTGCCACTCCGACATTGGGATCCGGTCTAGAGCCCGCCTACTGCATCCGGCTATTTACACGTACACATACATGCAAGAAATGTTTCCGTATCCGGACCGGATCAGTAACTTGATCCAAGCAGTTAGGATCCACGTGCTTGGTTTGTTTTTGTCGCTACTCAGGACACACGTGGAGTTCCTATCACGCGCGTGCACGTACCGCGTGTAGTGTACGTGCACTGCACAGCCTACTAGGATTATTTGATGGGGATTTATTGGCTTAGTTTGTGTGTGCGTGCGTACGATGCGTGTGTGTGTGAGAGAGAGGGAGAGGTTTCTTTTTATCGTCATCATCATCATCATCATCATCATCATCATCAGTAGCTGATGATGTAGCTTTTCAGTTCAATTCAAAGGAGCTTTATTGGCATGAGAAAACATACGTTTACATTGCCAAAGCAAGTGTTACAAATAAAAACTGTTGAAAATGGGGAACATAGTTGGAGGGAGTACAGCTTTGTGTAAACAGAGCTATGTTGCATTGTGACATTTTATATAGGTATACAGGGTATAAAGGGAATTTCACTGTGACAGTAAATGCATGGTAACTATTTACTATAACTGCATTTTATGTTATATATGAACTTATTGTAAGTCATTTGCTAAATGTCAAAATTGTAAATTGATTTGTTTAGATATAAACTATTTGATATTTTCCTGGCTATGATTTTAGATGATGAGTCGACGATGATGATGAGCCTACTTCTTCATTTCCACATCGTGGTCGTCCAAGGACAAGGATAGGTAAAGAAAAAACAAACTTTTTTCTGTAAATCAGACTTAGCACCATGCACATGCTCACATAGACATCAAAGGGGGCTTGAGCCCCTGCCCTTTTATCCATCTGTAAAAAGTGCCCTCTCCAGACCATGAATGCTGTTTTTACATAATTACTATATATATATATATATATATATATATATATATATATATATATATATTTGTGTGGTAAGCAGGAAGTGCATAGAATGTTAGAGAGGCAGGGGTTGACATTTCTAAAACGGCCTTTTGATGAAAATAGTAGGCCCCCAACCTCCACGCATTCTGCTGTGACGCGTTGTGAGCTTGAAGGTGTACTATTTTTCATGTATTTTATAGTAATTATGTATTTGTATAATTTACAGATCGACCATGGGCTCGTGTACGAGTTCAGCAGACCCGGTGGAGCCCTTCCGGAGGAGCCTGGCTGGAGTGAAACAGAATGGAGCCCCAGGCCCTGTGCAGGCTGAATGACACGCACGCACGCACGCACGCACGCACGCACGCACGCACGCACGCACGCACGCACGCACACACACACATATACACTCTGTAGACATGTAGTGTCACAGTGAGATAAAGAGAACCCTGAAAGCTGAAGCAGGATTCAGGCTGAAGCTCATGTCACTGTGTCAATGTTCTGCACTGCTCTTACTACTGCTCTTACTTCTCTTACACACTAAAAGTGTGTAAAAAGACACTTTTTCTTGTTTTTATTTTTTTGAATTTGTTTGTAAACAACCACTGATCATAGGTGTGATGTTACTGAAGCCAACAATAAAAGGCTAAAGAGAGATTTCTGCCTGAAAATGTATTCTTCACAAAAATGCATTTTTCTCAGCTTTATGTTCTCAAAGAGCTGTTTTTAGGCCACATTCTGCAGCTTCTAGCTAATGAACAGAACAAGATAAAAACTCGAAATCTTTTTCTGTTGCAAAGTAGACATTCTATTCTACGTTGCCATATAATTGTTGTCTTTATAGTCGAAACCAAATTTCTCCAGTAGGCCTTCAAAGATGAGCGACAATTCTCAATTTAGCTGGCAGTGGATTGAGCTTTTTGTTCAATTCTGTGGCAGTAAAAGAGTTAATCTGTTTCATGATAATGTTATATTGAAATTTTATAATATAACATTTTATAAAAAGGTGGGGAAACCATACTATGAGTGTTCAATCATATGAGATGGAAGATTTTCCAGATAGGTGAGAAAGGGTTGACAAATCCTATAAAACATCGGTATATTATTTACGTATTGAAGAGTACGTTATTTTTTCTAAGGGTGTACAGCTATTGACTTCTGTGAGCCACAACCCGATTGGCAAAGGGTGTTTAATGTTATGCATTTTTTGGCAATGGCCAGTAAGATTAAATTGAGCTTGGTGGAGTAAGATGTAAGATTGTTTGAGAAATTGCCCAGCAGACATACTTCTGGCTCTGCTGGGAATATAGTCCCATGGATTGTTGATAGTGTGTTACATATTATTTGCCAAAAGGGTTGTAGCATATAACAGTGCCAGGTGAAATGTATGAACTATGAATGTACCTTCTGCTGTACCACATATAAAACAAAGATGTGATATGGTGGGGTTGTTTTGTTTGTACATGTGTAACTTTTGACGGAGTCAGATAAGTTTGGTGCATGAAATTGAGCTGAGTTAGTCTACATCTAGAGTTGAGTGTACACGTAGCACGCTTTTTACATAAACCTCCCCATACTTCTGGAACAATCTCTTCATCCAAGTCAATCTCCCACCTATTTCTTGACCTATCCAATCCTATGATTGGAAGAGAAGATAACAGGGCACTGTACACCTTAGAAATGGTTTTAGTCATTGTTTGAGCACGAGGACCTCAATTGGTGACATCTTCAGGAGTTTCCATTGTTCTTGACAGTTGATTCTTATAAAATGTCGTAGTTGTAGATATTTTAAAAAGTCCCTGTCAGGCAAATTATATTTCTGTTTTAATTGCGACTGTCAGGGAGCAGTTTACTATGAAAACCTCCACCGGCCGTCCGTCCGTCACACGTCACACGTCACACGTCACACCTTTGTTTGTGTACGGTGTGATGTCATATATCTTCAGTATGACATCACACCACATGTGTACACAAACCTTTGTGTACGTTGCTGTGGCAACAGTCTGTTGTTGCTGGTCTGTTAGTGTACGTTAGCAACCACCTTAGCAACCATGGTTTTACCCTAGCAACCAACTGTTTACCCTAGCAACCAACTGTTTACCATAGCAACCATGTTTTTTTACCCTAGCAACCAACTGGGCATAAAAGGGATTCTGTTAGGGATCTCCATATATGGGCATAAAAGGGATTCTGTTAGGGATCTCCATATTATGGGCATAAAAGGGATTCTGTTAGGGATCTCCATATATGGGCATAAAAGGGATTCTGTTAGGGATCTCCATATATGGGCATGAAAGGGATTCTGTTAGCTGTTAGTGATCTCCATATATGGGCATAAAAGGGATGCTGTTAGGGATCTCCATATATGGGCATAAAAGGGATTCTGTTAGGGATCTCCATATATGGGCATGAAAGGGATTATGTTAGGGATCTCCATATATGGGCATAAAAGGGATTGTATCCCAGATGATGCCCTGTTAGGAGATCCACACTAACAGAATCCATATATGGTCCTACCGACAGCTGCTATAAGCCAACCCTGGCGATAAGGTCTGAGTCGAAGAAATGCTTCTTTCCTGGCAAGAATTGCCCCTTTATACTGCAGGGCTCGTTTGTGTATTGTATGACATCACGCCACATCATCGGCTGAGGACTGTGTGATGTCATCATATCTCCATATATGGATACATAAGTTGCTCATGCCCAAATATGGGCTGGTGAGGTCAGACTTAGTGTGATGCGTAGGTTATCTCCATATATGGAGATTCAACTTCAATGAGTAACCATGGCAAACTGTCAACTGCCCGTATTCTTGATAATTGGTAAAACAAACTTTTGGCCTATTTGTGGAGATAAGCGACCAACGGTCGCTTATCTCCCGATTAGGGAGTCTTACTGGTTGTTGGAAAGTCATGAATGTTCCGTCTAAATAACAATGTTCCAAATGAGTAACCCTTGTGAGTGTAAAAGCTGGGTAATACCTTCTCTATGGGTTTTTGGTCCAAACACAGTCATTTCAGTTTTGTCATTGTTCAGCATTAGCCTCGTACCCGCCCCTCTTCCAGAAACCATCCTCCTGGAGAACGGAAGTTGGTCGTTTACTAGGCTAGTTCAGCATAAGACATCCAGGACTTTATGGCAGCAAGACAGGCAATCAAAGGGGAAAATGGGGAAAGCAGTGCCTATGGGCTAGTAAACCTGTTTTGCAGGATTGCTTGACTACTTTGTGGTTATTTAAGTAGTTGTATAAGTAATAGATAGATTGATGCATGCTTCGTGCTTCTAAATGTGACAGTGTGTGTTATTATGTTCATTTTAAATACAATGTAATGTACCAGTAAGACTCCCTAATCGGGAGATAAGCGACCGTTGGTCGCTTATCTCCACAAATAGGCCAAAAGTTTGTTTTACCAATTATTACACTCTATGTGAACATTTACATCAACAAATCCCAAGTACTATGCAGAACGACCCATTTCAAGTTTTTAATGTACAACAATATTTAGAAAATAGGTCTACAAGCTGACAGTCCTCGTCCCTTATATTCCCATAGGTTATATGGAGATCTCAGTGTTTGTCAGTCCTTGTTCATTTATGCCCATATATGGACATCTCTATATCTACTGTAACAGTCCTTGTCCCTTTATGCCCATATATGGAGATCTCTTAACTGTAAGTCCTTGTCCCTTTTATGCCCATATATGGATATTCCTGATGTCATCAGTATATGAACATATATGGGCTTTCTGATATGCCCATATATGGAGATCTCTTAACTGTAAGCCCTTGTCCCTTTTATGCCCATATATGGATATCCCTGATGTCATCCGTATATGCCCATATATGGGCTTTCTAATATGCCCATATATGGAGATCTCTGTATCTCCATATATGGGTATAAAAGGATACTTCAGGTCTGACATCAGGTTTGTTTATATTGGGTTGCTAGGTTTGACATCACAAACTCTATGGGCCATCTGACCTAGAAATCTATATTTGGGCATAGATGACTCATCGTGACCTCATCACACGTCGACCGCACGTGTGACGTGCGGTCGACCGCACGTGTGACCGACGGACGGCCGGTGGAGGTTTTCATACTAAACTGCGACCTTACGGTCGCAATAAATGACACCATCTTGGATTTAGTCATAACCAGTAGGCCTAAGACGCCCTAAGGGCGGGAAGCGGCACTGAAACAACAGAGACTGACACAATATATGTCCATACTGTATGGGCATGAGTGACATGAGTTGTGACTGACGCACAGAACACAAATGGGCATTCCCAGATATGGGCTTAATATTGATGACATTAGGCCATATATGGAGCGTGACATGAGGCGTGACGCACGGACGGACATGATCTGCATTTTTTCATACTAAATGTGATCACAATTTCACTGATTTCAGTCACACCACAACCACCTTTCTAGGTCATATCTGATGTCAAAGAACACCATAGAAAACGTAGGTAAATTATCTGAAATTAGCATGTTCAGAAGCTCTAATTTGTGTGTGACCCTGAAAGCATGAAGGCCACAAATGTCAACCCCTGAATTGACCTTGATCTGAATGATTACTATTGCAATTTTTTTCTGGATCAAACCACAGATTGACGAGATGATTCCCCCTCTTTTTAATGGATATTTCTTGATATTCAGGTTGGATGATTCTAACTAATAAAGTAGTTGTTTAATATTGCAGCTCATGAAGATTGTTCATGTTGTCACTATAGAGTGCATATCAAGACAGTGATTCACATGTAGCTAAAAAAGATTCAGAATCCAGTCGTACAACTGCCCAATAGGCCTAGGCCTACTACTAGCCTCCTATGTCATGTATATGGTTTAATGGGTGTTTCCGAGGGGCTATACTTTTACCACCTCCGTCCTGGGGGGGGGGGGGGGTGCTCCATGGCCCGGCACGCCAGACGAGCTGTGGCTCCTTTACACTGGAGTAGGCCTACACTATGACAGACCTTTCACTCAGGCTGGCTCTGCCCTCGCGCTTCAACGGCTACTCTGAATCAGTTCTAGGACAGTGAATGGACACTGACCTACCTTTATACTATCTAAATCGTATTGAGAAAAAAATGAAATGCTGCTATTTGCTCCAAAAATCGACTTCAAAAGATTGCTGCTATTTGTTTCAAGCTTTACTCTATGTAACACCGTATACTGAGTAACGAGTAACAACAAAATACTTTCTGTTTAAACAATGCTGTACCCCCTCCAACTATACGTTCCCCATTTTCAACTGTCAAATTATATGGACTATAGACATCAATGTAAATTTGCTGACATTAGAATGTTAGTACAGGCAATCTAAGTAAAAAAATGGGCCAACCTTGAACAAATTGCAACACAAACTCTTTCAACTTTTTTTGTTTCATAAATATGTTAGTAATAACATGTCAAAATTCCTAAGAAATCCAAGTGGTGGAACATAGTGAAAAATGCTGAAATAGGTGATGTCACAATTCCCCATTGACGCCCATGTTAAAAATGTATTCATGGATGTTTTCTTAGCTGTTGTCCAAAGAAAAGGTTCAATACTTTCCAGAATTACCTAGAAACTGTGTTGGATGCAGTAAATTGATTGTTCAAAGGGAAATTGTTAATATTATAGCCATTTTGTGAGAAAAAAGGGACAAACTTCACCCAAGAGAAAATCGGAAATATGGTTTATGAATGCAATAAAAGGTACAACTATAAACACAACATTATACAAAACTTTAA
Organism: Nannobrachium achirus; assembly: GCF_963921795.1. Taxonomy (NCBI): domain Eukaryota; kingdom Metazoa; phylum Chordata; class Actinopteri; order Myctophiformes; family Myctophidae; genus Nannobrachium; species Nannobrachium achirus. The sequence continues at coordinate 54,393,861 of NC_137821.1, read as the reverse complement.
AGTTATAAAAGCAATGTTGTCATTATATTTAAACTATTCATCATCATCATCATCATCATCATCATCATCATCATCATCATCGTCGTCGTCGTCATCATCATCAGTTTCAATCAGACATGTGTTTGCACACCCTTTGTCTTTGCAGTTTGCACATGCAACAGTCAATGCCTTGCTTCTTGCAAGTGCACCTCAGACTTTACTGCAGTCTGTCTTACATGTGCATCTGATGACCTGTAGCAGTTCCTGTGGAGCTGGAGGCATGTCTGTCTGGACAGGGACAAGCCCCCCATCATTCTCTTCCCATCCCCATTCTTGCTCAGGTTTGAAGATGAGGTTATGTGACTTGAGGTCAGCATAGTAGATGAGGAGGATGAGCTGATCTGTGTCATCACCAATGATCACAGTATTTGTTGTGGTTGCAGATTCCACTGCTTTTTGTACTATGAGGAGATCAGCATCTCCTGGGGCATGGTGTGTCTGACAGTTCTGTGTCTGTAGGTGACCACTGAGCATGTTGATGAACTGCTGTTTGTGTTATTTGCAAGGAACTCGTCTTTTTGCATTGTAACAGGCAAGTACTCATCTATGGTCACGGTTGCTCCAGTCCCACCTGCTCGCCTTGAATGTCGATGCAGCAAAGGCCATCGGAAACACCATCTTAGCCAACATGGATGGACAGGATGCAGCTGAGTATTCATTTAAAAAGAAGGATCAGGCAATCACCATGAGGACAAAATCTGCTTTGAAGATTGATGGCGAAGCAGTGCACATGGACCCTCATCTACCTTTCCAGCGACTCACAATTGCTGCAAAAGCGTCACAAGACCTGCCATCAGTGTTTAAATATGAGCTGTGTAGTCATCCTCCAGCACTGTTTGACACCTCCCTGATGCTTTGACAGCCACAGAAGCCATGCAGTGCTAGCTGAGGCCATCTGGGCACTCCATACACCTGACCTTTCAGAAGTCACAGGCCCTGTTCAGTATGTGTTGAATGGTGGAGCACTTATTCAGCGCTAGCCTGACTGCAAGCGTCAGACTCATCATCACTACGTTTCACTTCGGGAGAGAGTCTGAGATTGTGGACGGAGATTCTACTTCAGCATGGGCGGGCTAAAGCCTATTGACGTCACACACACACACACACACACACACACACACACACACACACACACACACACACACACACACACACACACACACACACACACACACACACACACACACACCCTCTAGGCGACCTTGAGGGCTGTAGATCTACTTGTACTGTAGCTCATTACCCAATTGCTGAATCATGTCAAACTAATGCCAGTTTGTCTTTACTTTGTGTGTGTGTGATCCCGATATCCTACTTAATAAACAACATAGGATATCGGGATCACACACACACACACACACACACACACACACACACACACACACACACACACACACACACACACACACACACACACACATTGTTTCTACAATCACATTTATTGAAGTTCACTGATATGGTCATTTTCAAAACCCTGGCTGCAAGATACAATCAACTACCAGCAAATGTACGAAGCAAATTTCTAGATAAAGAAGGGGGGTACAACCTCAGGGGCCCATTGAATTTCAAAAAAACTGTGATGCAAACAAACCTGAAAATAATGTGTATCTCATCCTGCGGAGTCACCCTGTGGAAGGAGCTAGATGAAGAACTAAAATACTGTGAAAATAATTAAATAATTAAAACAATTCAAATTTAGATTTGATAGATACAGAAGAAAAGAGCAATAAGTGTGTGTGTGTGTGTGTGTGTGTGTGTGTGTGTGTGCGTGTGCGTGTGCGTGTGCGTGTGTGTGTGTGTGTGTGTGCGTGCGTGTGTGTGTGTGTGTATGCGTGAGTGTGTGTATGCGTGAGTGTGTATGTGTTATATAGGACTATGTGTATATGTATTATACTGTACATTGAAATGTACGTGAATGTAATACCACAGGGGTGGGGCCCGATAAGCCACGTGCTTCTCCCTAACCCCTTTCGAACACTTGGACAATGGACAATAAAAGTGGTAAAAAAGATAAGAATGCTGATCCATTTTGAATGCACTTTTATTGTTTATATACTATGTCTGAAATAAAGCTGAACTGAACTGAACTTTGTTTACAGCAATATAATACTGTAAACATTAACTTCTGTTCTAGAAGTGTGTTGTTGTGATTATCCAAACGGACCGATGAATAAATGTCAAAGATTAATAAAGACTGAATGTTCACTGAAACATGTATTTATTTTTTCTTACATTTTTGGCAAAATGAGGGGCAGAACGATGTTGCAGACATACTGACCATGTGCAGCATAGCCTGTTGTGTTCATTTCAAGTGAAATCCAGAAATCATGATATTTGCAGATATGAGTTTTTGCGTTTTCAATTACTCAGTCCATGTCCATGAAGCCTTGAATTGATGGAGATTTCTTTATTCATGAGCCAATGTATTGTATTCCTTTAAGCCATGGGTCTTCAACAGCGGGTCTGGGACCCCAAGGGGGTCCATGGAGTAACAACAAGCGGTCCCCCAAATGTTTATGTGATGGGGGAACACTAGGAGAAAAAAGACGAAACCACATTGCAGTACACCTATAAACAGAGCTGCTAAACACATTTTAAATATTAGGCATTGTTTTTTGTATAGGTTACTATCTAAATCGTATTGAGGAAAATACGAAAAATAATATTATATATAAAATTTGCTCCAAAGTGACAGCAAAAGGCTGCTATTTTTTTTAAAGCTTTATACCCGATATAACATCTATACCATATAATGACAAAATGTGACATAGCTCTGTTTACACTATGCTGTACCCCCTCCAGCTGTACACACACACACACACACACACACACACACACACACACACACACACACACACACACACACACACACACACACACACACACACACACACACACACCTCTCTCTCTCTCTCTCTCTCTCTCTCTCTCTCTCTCTCTCTTCCTCTCTGGCTGTCTGCTGACTAGCTGTCAGCATTGAGCATTTTATTTTATTTTTTTATTTATTTTATAGGGGGTATAGTCCATGCAAACTAGCTCATTGTATGAATGAATGGACCATTGTAAAGCGCTTTGAGTTCGCAACTTGCTTAGATAAGAGCTATAAAAATGCCTCAATAATGTTATGGTCATATTAGATCCGGCATATATCCGAAATTCGGCACATAAATCACAGACAGCAGGGGGTAATTTCTAAATCACCTGAGGTCCTTACATACCTTAATAGTAGTCCCGTGTTTCAGATATAAAACTTGGCTTGCCTTTCATATTGCCTTTAGAACAAGTATAGACTTTTTCCGTTGTTTTTTTTGACAATTTGGCCAATGTTTGACCAGTTTTTATAATATAGTTAGTTGATTACTTTTGAGAAGAAATGTTTTTTCCCTTTTTAATTTTCTTGAGGTACAGCACTAAAAATGTATTTAAAAGTCGTTAAATTGTTACTTCACTGTAATCTGGGGACCCCCTCAAAATCATGTGGAGACCCACAGGTTGAGAACAGTGGTTTTCAAAAATAATAGCTATTCAAGCTCACAGGGCATCAATTAGTGCTGTGCTGCGAAAAAAAAAGAAAAAAAAAAAGAAAAAATGTAAAACACTTTCAGATAGGTGGTCCGCAACCAAATGCACATCATTTTGGGGGTCCTTGGCAGTGGCATGGAAGAGCTTAAGAACTATTGATTTAGAAGGCATTTGTCAAATCGGCCTCAGGTCATGTATTGTTTAAATGTTCCAGTATTGAAAATGTTCAACTCTTCAACACTTGTCCCTGTATAAACCCTTTCAAACATTAACCAACATTAAACCAGTTTTTATTACAGTATCATGTGGCAGAGAGACTCTTATCTCTCTACCTGCATGTTCAAACCAAAGGGTTCAAGTTGATTTTCTCTGAAATCACATGACCACTGACTGAAAAAAGGGAGGTCCCCCTTTTCATGATATAAATAGAACTGGCTTAAATTCTCCACAGCTTCATCTGACAACCAAACAAAGCAGGTAGGAATTATTCATGACAAACTTAATGATGACTTGTTTCTTGATATTAGCACTAAATTAGGAATGTACCTATTTTCATCAATGCCTTAAGCTGGTTGCACACTGCTGCGTTTTTCGGGCCGAATATCGGACTGAATTTCGGAGCACGCAAATAAAAAAATCAACCTCACGTTATGTCAGTCAGGTTTGCACACTGCCGCCCGTTTCGCGCACCACTCGGTCCCTTGCTCTCTCTATCTCTCTCTCTCTCCTTGCCCTGAAAAACGCATTTCGCAACGGAAAACGCAGCAGTGTGCAACCACCTTTACCCCTCAGTAAACGTCTTTGCCTTTTTTGACTGTTTTGAACAACAACAAAAAAGCTGTGGTTGTACAACGTTGCAGCATATGGGTCTGTCTTTATTTCTGACATACATTTTACAGGCTCATGTCAGTTTTGGAGTTTATCACAAGCCATAGTCTATGTGTAGTATAGTGGGACACAGGATAGGTAGGGACAGCAGCTGTAAAATTGTCTGTTTTGTCCAAAATATTAATGAATATAATACATATTTGAACACAATGGAAACATACAACTTCTTGTTATGCTCCTAAATGAGAGGATACAGGTTTGGTTTTGTAGCAATTTCTAGCAATGGTAGATATATTATATACCTTAATTGTCGAATGTTTAAGCATGTTCTAATCAGTAGAAATTAATTTGGGTCTTGCAGGGTTAAAACAAACAATTACATATTTTGACTTTTTTGGGAAAATTGTTTCCCACATAATCTGTTACTGTCTAGTGCACCTGTCGTCAGTAGACTACTTTTGCAAGCAAGGACATATCTGTGAATTCCAAGGTGGGGGGGACCAGTTTTGCAGGGCCGTAGCGCGTCTAATCGGCGCTCTAGGCGAGCTCTCTCGAATGCGCCCCCCCACTCCCGCAATTTTTGCGGGTTTTGCCGTGAATTTAGTCGGTTTTGGGCCGGTTTTGGGCTGGTTTGGGTCCACTCCCTCCATTTCGGCGCCCCCTCGGCGCCCCCTCTAGGATGGCGCTCTAGGCGACCGCCTATACCGCCTATAGCTAAAAACGGCCCTGCAGTTTTGTAACGGCTCAAACTGCCAATTCATTTTTACACATACTTTAAAACAAACAGATTTGTTTGTTTTATGATCGCCTGCCTATCCGAATGCAATATTATAATGATTCCATAAACCGGAGGCATTATTATTATTATTGAAAGATTAATGAGACCAACATATTGTAACCATTGGTTGTCTAGCAATAAACATTTCTTATTCTGATATAACAAAATTTTATGCAGAGCATTGTTGCCTACTGTACTGGCTGTTAGCTGAAATAATAGGAATGGGTTATACTTTTCAATTGTTCTATTGATTGAGTAAAATTACATCCATAAGATAGACATTGTCACCTTCCTAGAATAATGGCCTAAGGGTGCTATCACACCAAACTGGAATAATACCTATGCGGGCGGATTCTGCCAATGCTTTTCAATTGGGATGGAGCGGTTTGTTGATATTTGCGGATATCTGCAACTAAAGCGATCTATTCCCATTTAAAAGCGTTAGCAGAATCCGCCATAATTTGGTGTGACTGCAACCTAAGGGTAAAATCATTTATATCCTTATTTGAAAAGGATCATGCTGTTCCCACCCAGTAGTATAATGGCCTATCCCAAGAGTGTGACCTAGGCCATTTATTTGCCATAGTCTCTTGTGGCGCAAAACTGGTGTCAAATGTGTTCTACTGCTATACCGCCAGAATGTGGAATGCTCTACCAACAGTCATAACAAGTGTGACTCTTTACTCTCCTTCAAAACCGCTTTAAAAGAGCACCTACAGGTGGCTTCAATTTGTAAATGGCCCCTGTAAAAAGTAATAAGTCTAAGCTTTAAAGCTTATCACCAGAAATGTATTCAATCAATGAATCGAACAAACAACTTGGCCTTGGAGTAAATCAGTTACTCCACAAAATGTGTCAGATTTACAAATTGCCTCAGTCAAAATACAAATTGGCATGAATCATGTAAACCTCATAATTGACAGATAGTGTTATTTGTATGTCAATAGTCTGGCTCTATTTTGATTGTCTTGTACCAGCTCTTATGCCTTAATTTAAAGCCCTATACTGTCTTCGACCACCAAACTTTTCGTCGGAAAGGTCCGGTTCAACTACAAAATGACTTGCATCTTCTGAAAAGCATTACCCCGAATTAGAGTTTGGAAAGCTGCACGTCGGAAAGTTCGGTGCTTGGAGACAGGGCTTTAAGTTAAGGCATAAGATCTTGCACTTAAGTCAACAATCAAAATACAGACATGTTGTTTTAAACCTATTGGGTGAAATGATGATTAAGCAATATCATATACACTGTAGTTTGTTTTGGTTCAGTTTTTTCTGTTGTCTGACTGACATAGGCCAATATATTAGCAAGTGTTGTTTGTTTTCACCAGTTTGATCGTAAAGGTAAGGCAACCAGTAAGGGCCAACTTCTGATTCTTGCATACTTTTATTTAACCTCTGGTATTTACATACCTCATACCTGGGGGTCTGGGGAACCAAGAGGTCCTCAAGGGGATTGCAGGGAGTCCCCAGCTAAATGAGGAATAGTTTAACCACTTAAGCAATATTTTATGTGTGTGTTTGTGTGTGTGTGTGTGTGTGTGTGTGTGTGTGTGTGTGTGTGTGTGTGTGTGTGTGTGTGTGTGTGTGTGTGTGTGTGTGTGTGTGTGTGTGTGCACGCACCTGGGTAGAGAGAGGAGGACGGAACACCACATCCAGGGACCAGTCTTCAACACCCAGCTGTGAGTCTAAAGATCCTCCTTACATACTGTAAGCATGGAACCTGGACCTTCAGACTCATGGTAAGATCACTGATCTTTCTATGTTAATTGTTGTAATAAAGGCACAAACACACACATACACACGCGCGCGTGTACACACTCACACACACTATGGCGCTCGATCAAAGCCATATTTCTCGTCCCCATGTAACTCACCCGTGTGCTTTGATGCCTGCATGTGCAGAAAAGCATACACATGTCATGTACTTTCTCATTGACTCACAATGGAAACGTGACGAGACTGGACGTCCACACAAGGCTGTGTACCTTCATACGTTAACCCTTGCATTGTGTTAGAAACCTGGTGACTCTTTTGGCGTTAGCGGGTCAAATTTGACCCGTGATTTAACTCAGCCCTAAATACTCCAAAAATGTTACTTTTTCCCCCTCCCCCACCTCATAGCTGACTTATGCATTCATTCATATCCATATTAGAACACACTTCCAAAAAAGAATTACTTGTTTTGGTTTTTTAACTTCACTTGTCGTGTTACGGGTCAAAATTGATCCATATAAAGAAGTAAGTAATTTATTTTCATTAATCCAAACTTTATTTTACTCCTAATAGCAAATTGTAAAAATTGAATATAAATTATTTTTCTTTTAATATAGAGACCATCAAAATTAACTAATGGTAATAATTAATGTTGTTGTAATATCATATCATATCATCCAATAAAGAAATGTAAAACATACTTTTTACATAATATTTAAAGCCATACTGTGTAAGATGCCCAACTAGTGGTCATTAGCCCTATAGCAAACCGCGGTCGCGTCCGCGTCTTTCGGACGTTTTTCGTACCTTCAGACCCCCGCGTCTGCCTCCACCTCGCTGAGATCTATCTTTTAAGGGGTCCCTTGTTCCTGTGCGTTCAGTAATTCCAGAGATACGGACTCCTTCACCCTGCCTGGTAGGCGAAATTACCTAGAGAAGGGATGGTACAAACGGGCGACAACAAATATGGCTGCCATAGCGACCCCACTTCAAGATGCGCTGTGATTGGCCGGCAGTTGTATAACCCTCGCTGTGATTGGCCGGTAGTGTGATGACGCAATTTTGGCGCGAGATCCGGTCCACGGCAAGGATCTCAGTTTACATACAGAGAAGGCTTTACAGGCTGAAATTCACGGCGCGGATCTTCTAAAACTTTTGTGATTTAATAGTTAGGAGAATTTTAAGATTTGTTTTATAAAAAAAGTTACATAGTACAACTTTAAACGTACATAAACTTACATAAACCAGTCAAAATGACCCTAACACAATGGAAGGTTAAAGTACATGACCACTCGCCTATGCATAGTTGTATGCGTTTTTGGTGAACGCGCACATAAAAGCATGCATACAGATACATTTTTTTTTGTCACATGACCACAGGAGGCGGAAACTGGGGAGTGAGCACAAAACGTTGCTTTATTAGAGTTGAGATTAGCCTTGCATATGCACAGATACACAGACACACAAACAGACAGGGCTTAAAACAAAAGTTATTTCCCGTCCTCCCCTTCTGCGTGTGCTGTAAGCACATGCAGCCTGTATCGAGAACCTTCTCAAGGTTTTTATTGTAACAAAATAATACAAAACAACTAAGCATTCAAATACAGATTTTGGCAGTGATAACCATCAATGCTTTGGTGGACATGTATCAGTATATTAATGTACAATGTGTGTTTACTTTTAGGTTTAACAGGGACTATGGATTAATGGAAAAACTGAAAACGATGAAAATCAAAGTACAAAAGGCAATACATTCATTAATTTATCGGATACAAGCAGTTAAAAAATATCTTGATGGTGAAAAAGAAGAGGATTCTAAACTCAGGAGGTTCACCATTGGAGAGAAAGATCCAACTATACCAAATAAAACTATCCTACTGGTTGGAGAGACAGGAGGAGGAAAGTCTGCTTGGATTGATGCCATGCTGAACCACTTGATGGGCAGAAAATATGAAGACCATGAATGTTATACGGTTATGGATGAAGCACAAAATCAGTCACAGAGCCAAACATCAGCCGTCACAGCTTATGACATCTTTGGACTTCATAATGAAAACTTCCCCTACTCTCTGACCATCATTGACACACCTGGGTTTGGAGACACCAGAGGTGTTGTTGAAGATCGACAAATAGCAACAATTTTAAAAAGTTTGTTCATAGCTGAAGATGGGGTCAAACAACTTGATGCTGTGGGCTTAGTGTTGCAATCAGGTACAAATCGTCTCAGTGACAGACAGATCTACATCTTTAACTCAATTGTCTCTCTTTTTGGGAAAGACCTGGAGAAGAACATTGTAGCTTTGATTACACATTCTGCTGGATTAACTCCCTCTAATGAACTTAATGCTCTTCAAGTTGCTAACGTCAAGATGGCAAGAGATGAGAACGACCCAATCTACTTCTTATTCAACAACTGCCCAAACGAATTTACCAGTGCTAAAGATAAAGAACGCTCAAGGAAACATGCTTGGGAAACATCTCAGGATGGTATGAATGATTTCTTGAAGTTCCTTAAGAAAGTGGAGACTCAAGATTTGAAACAGACAGCTGACGTTTTGACGAAACGTATCCAGTTAGAGGCATGTTGCAACACTTTGAAGGAACGGATTGAGTTTATAGAGATGAATCAAAAGGAAATCCAGCAAGGCAAAGAGAAAATAGAGCTCTTAGACAATGAAGCTGACAACGCAACAACTATTGTCGAAGTTGATCAAGCCTACAAAGAGCTAGAAAGTATTGGTGGTTGGTGGGACAACAAGGCCACCCGCTGTACAATCTGTGAGGAAAACTGTCATCACCCAGGGTGCACATGGGCCACGAGTCCATCCCGGTGTGAGGTCATAAGAGGTCAACACTGCACATCATGTGCAGGGAAGTGTCACTACTCCAAACATGTCAAAGATGGGAAAAAATATGTTCCCAAGACAAGGAAGGTTGAGGAAACAGTTGAAGATGTCCAGAAGAAGTATAACATTGGTGAGGAGAAAGGTCAGAAGAAAGCATTGTTGGCAGCAATTGAGAAAGACCTGGAAGTCAAACAAAGAGAGAGAGAAAACCTCATTAGCGGAATCTACGAGTGCATTGTCAAACTGGAGGAGATCGCTTTGAATAGAGACTCATTTTACACCTACATCCATCTGGATTTTGTGATCAGCAAACTCAAGGAGACAGGAGGAAACGATGAGAGGATACAGAAAATGATTGAAGTGAAGGATCGCATGGAGAAAGAAAGTAAAGCAATAAAATATGCTAGGGTGTAATAACATATAATGATATCTGGAGACACACAGTGATGGGCAAGCTACTTGGGAAATATAGTAAGCTACACTACTAGTTACTCTTGATTAAATATAGCTCAACTACACTACAAGCTATCCCCAGAGAAAAGTAGCAAGTTACACGACATTACTTGCAACTTCTTTATCAAGAACAAATTTCCACCAAACAAATGGGCAGGAAAATAAATGCTCAGGTTGATTGTTTATTATAAAACAAACTGAGACGGTCATGAATGTCCCCTCATTATTGGGGACACTATTGCAATTGACTGGTCTATTTATTTATTTATTTATTTACACTACACTACAAGCTTTTGTCGGAAATATGCAACCAAAATAATTGCAAAATACTACAATATGGATACATGATCAAACTGGGTGATGTCAACATGTTGACTCAATTGACTCCAAAACCACCACTGAACTCTTGGACATTCAGAACCCTTTCAAGCATCACTCAATATGTATTTCCCCATCCATAAAAAGAATACACTCTGACCCTGATGATCTGCACCTGTTTAGACAATCAGCGTCCTCACCAGCTCCGTACTCACACTCTCTGATCATCTGGCCCTCACCATGGACTGATATCCACTGCTTCTCTCTCCTTCTTACCTGGTGACACCATCTCTGACACCACCCTCATCCAACGGAACTGGTCAACAAAATACACCTCACCTCCTGTCTTTATCAGCCTCTTGACTTACACCACCTCAAATCCAAGGGCTGGCAGCTAAAATGCCTTGTTTGCCAAAACAAAGAAGACACATAGGCCTATACAAACTACACCAGCAGCCTATACAAACTACACCAGCAGCATTACAAAGACCCCCTCCTTAGCGCTCCTTCTATCCCTCCGCCTTCCAGTATGGCAGCAACAATCACTTTTCCCTACGTACCATCCTGAACCTATGGATACCATCTGAACCTCCAAATCCAAACCATAAAATGAAAAAATTAAAATCCTGGAACAAGCTGTTCAACTCATCATTCCCTTACATGCATGCCTACAGTCCTCATTTGGCATAAAATGGACTTCCCTGGATAAAAATATACACAAATGTAAAAACATGGTTGCAAAAGAACTTTCTCAAACGCAACAGCAATAAATTATATTTTCCCTCATTTCCCTCACCTGCTCCACCCAGGAATAATCCCTCAGCATTGAGTGATATTGTCACCGCCTCCATTGTCACCTACGTCTGGAATCTCAGAATGATCCTCGACCCCAACCTCTCATTCTTCCTCCATGTAAACCAGATCACATTAACGTCCCCTTTGCACCTAAAGAATATTGGCCGCCTCTGAACCTCTCTGTCTTTCTCCACTGTTGAAACACTCATTCATTCATTACATCCTGGAACAACTTATAGAACAGCAACCTTCATGGCACCATCATAAAATCCTCAATAAACTCCATTATCTCCATGTTCAAAAGTTCCAGAGCACACATGACACCAGTACTCCAAGACCTTCAGTGCTTCCATTAAAACATCTACAATGCACTCACCATTTCTGATCATCTGGCCCTCACTGTGGACATTGTTATCCCCACCTCCTCATCAGGAGCGCTATGTAACATAACTGAAAATGTATCCACTACTCCTCACTTGGTGACACCATCTCTGTCCCCACCCTCAACCAGAATGCTGCCCCCCACTGAACCTACTGTATACCAAAGCACTCACCTCCTGTCTTAATCTGCTTAATCCCATAATAAAAGCAAGTCTGTCTCTTGACTTACACCAACTCTGGCCCCCCAAGTCCACCACCTCAAATCCAAGGCCTGCCAGCTAAAATGCAGAAAAAGAAAGAAAGAAAACACTCTCATTGTCTACTCAGAGGGTTACAAACTATCAGCATGCAGCAATACAACAAACCCCTCAACAGCACTACCACTACTCCTACATCCATTTCAACCTCCTTCACCACCATATGTGAAAAAAAAGAAAGAAAGAAAATAATGGGCACAAAATACACACATCTCCAAGTACCCTCACCAGTACCCTCCCTAGCGCCCACATGACACCAATACTCCAAGACCTTCACTGGCTTCCGTTAAAATATCTGCAAGGCCTTTGACAGCCTTTGACAGCTCCCCCGACCCCCTACCACTCCATCCTCCTACATCATCGTGCCCTCTCCCACTCCCTCAGGGCTGGTGATGTCACTACCCTGGAAATCCCCAGGACCAAGCACCAACCCTGGGGTTCTATGGCATTGCTGCCTCAACTGCTGCCTCATCTCTATGAAATTCACATTAAAGAGCTCCCCACCTTCAAGACACTCAGAACCCACCTGTTCAGAATTGCTTTCTTGCACCTCACCCCCCCCCACCCCCGTTTTACTTTAAGACAGAATTTGATTTGATTACATTTAATTTGTACATGACATATATTTTTGCCAGACCCATGAAATGGGTAGGCCTACATAAGCAAATGTCGGTCTGTCTGTCTGTCCTGGTTTTCTATATAAAGGGTATATATGATGATGACATGATGATGACATGCCTACAAAAGGCATGATGTCATAAATGATGATGACAGACAGGGGGTCTGGCACAACCAGGTTGACCTGGTCTAGTTTTCCTATGTAAAGCAAATTTGGTTACTTAGGAAAAGTACTATCAAAGTTTCATGCTCTTACATTACACAATCTATATAACCTTTTAAAAATATTGTCAACTTTGTTTCCTTACTGATTTGATTGGAATCACATGTATCAGAAATATGTGAATCTTAAGTCTTACATTTTATTTTGTGTTGTTGATGCTTAAATCTAAATGTATATTTGACTTTCACATGGCTATCTTTTTCTTTACTTTTATTAACGTGCTGTTTTATTTCATGTTTTGTTTTGCACTAGTGTGACTAAATACATTATGTTGACTTATACTATCAGGTTATGAAAAAGCTTCTTTTACTATAAGCTCTTCATCAGCTGTGATTGTTATTTGATGTTTCTTTAGCTAGTTAATAAAACAAATATTTTAAACAAATTCTTAAGCTTTGTGTATATTTTACACAATGTCAATGCATTATGTATTACGATAGTTTTCCAGAGCATGATCCCTCCTCCCTAAAATTCCTGCAATTTGATATAATGTTTAATGTTTATATTATACTAGTCCTAGTCCTAGTCCTTGTGCCCGGAGGTCTGCACAGTACTGTCTGGCCAAAACCTCTTAAAGGAGTAGTTCACCCCAAAATGTTTTTTTTCCTATTGGTTGTGCATGCCACAGAGACTTGAGTTCAATGATATGTTTTTTTTTTTTTTTTGTTCTCATTATTAATAATTTGATTACAATAAATGTACCCCATTGATTCCGGATGGGGACCATTTGGGTCCTCTTCCGGAATCAATGTAGGTAAATTTACTATAATCACATTTTTGTCTTGGAATGCGACAAATACAAAACAATTTAATTGAACTCAAGTCTCCATGGCATGCACAATCAATAGGAAAAAAGTCATTTTGGGGGTGAACTACTCATTTAACTCCATTTTTGAAGTTTTTGATTTTTGGCATAAATCAGGGCTATTGAACACCCTTTACACCTGAATGTTGGTTAAGATAATAGTGAACCAAATGTAAAGTAGTAAAACGTGCTTGGGACAAAACCTCCTAACTCCACACTTTCTGCCAAACCAGCTAACTGCACCCGATTGGCCCTCTCTTCTTTTCATAAATATGTGCTTTTGAACACCCTTTACATCTGTGTGTTGGTTAAAATAATATTGAACCAATGAAACGTAGTAAAAGCCCTTCGGTCAAAACCTCCAAACTCCACTTGAGCTCATTTTTTTCTTTTTTTTTTTTTTTTTAGTTAGGAGGTTACGGCCCGACAGTAGAGATATGTGGGATTGAATTTAGGTGTCTTGGAATTGATGTTGGAGTTCCTATTGGGAAGATCTTTATGCCCATACTGTATATGGATATGGTGTTCCATGTTGGAGTGCCCGTTGGGCAGATCTTTGGACAGACATTCCGTAAATTGTCTGTTACCATGGTGGCGACACTGTTTTGTATCAGCGATGTCAGCATGCAGACACTACGACAGACGGCGGATGGACAGACAGACATTCCAACATTTTTAGTTAGATTACTTGAACATATTACGTTTAAAGACTGGAGGGTTATTTTAATACTCCACTAAATCTGGGTATTTTTTCTTTAATCTTTATATTATGGGTAAATATTATATATTTATTTAGATATATATTTGATGTCATTTATTTGTGCTGTTATGGTGAATGAAATTTACACTTCTGCTATAGCTTCTACTCTGCTGCCATTGTTCATGAAACTTTTCTCTGCTTCTCCCAAACATTTGAATGGGGCATATATTTATAGACCTTTAAGGCCCATTCCCACTGGGCCAGATAACAGATACAAAAATCTCTTTCTCCAGATATGTTTCCATTCAAGTGGATGGTAGATACAGATAAATACAATATATATATCTGTCACAGATATTTATTTTATCTGTGACAGACATTTCTTTTTATCTGTATCTACCATTCAATTGAATGGAAAAATATCTGGAGAAAGAGATTTTTTTTATCTGTTATCTGGCCCAGTGGGAATGGACCTTAATACATGGACCTGCAGCATGACAATAGCAGTATTTTCAATGTATAGTAAGCAGTACAAGTACACATGAAACTGCACAGACATCACATACAGTAGCAGAGTTTGCTCCAGTGCTGATCTGCTCTGTCTCCTGGAGATGTGATAATTCTCACCCGGCCTAAAGCAAGCTACCTCTTCTTTTTAAGAAAGATGAGCTTTTCTTGTGCATTTTGACCTGGAGATATGAAATGAAATTCTGTGTTTTTGCTAACTAGAATTTGTGATAATGTTGGTACAACGCCATAAGATCCACACAGCTCTCTTTTACTAATCTTAAATAGCATCCTGTGCCATGAGGAGTTAGTGAGCAGATCAGATTGAGTCATGTCTACTAATTTAAGATGGTTCTAGCCAGCTAGATTGCAAAGCAAACATAAGCCTACAGACCCATCTAAAACAAATAGAATATTGTGTAAAGGTACATTTTCTGTGAATCATTCCATTTGTCAAAAATGTGGCATTGTATGGCATACAGCACATGAAAAGTGCATATTTAAAAAATATTACAATATTACACAAGGCCACTCTGAAGTCAGAGTTGCTTGAAATGCGCAGTCAGTTATGATTTGAAGGTGTTATAGCACCTGCAATGCTTGTTTACACAATATTCTATTTTTAGATGGATCTGTATATTTCTTAAATACAAATTGTGTGTACAAATATTTGCATTATATTTTATGTTTGAAAAGGCGATTGATGCTCTACTAATCACTTCAGCCACTCACTATTAAGTGGTAACCTAAATCTCCTCCAGCAGTGATGCTTGGAAGATAATCCTATGACTCACAGGTATTTGACCAAACAGACCATACATTTAAGTAGGAGAAGTGTGAGTTTTATACAGTAAAGAAATAAAGTAAAAGTCAATAAACTAAAATACAGCTACATCTGGATCCCTGAATGGGCATGCCGGGCCAGGGGCAGAAAGGTCAGACATAATAGTCTATATCAGGGGTGGGCAACTTTGATGATGGCGAGGGCTATATTTCCACCTTCACTCCAGAGGGCCACATTGCATATTGCTACGTCCTACTTTGTCTTTCTAGTATCTCATACAAAAGAAGCAACTGCGATGCGTTTTGAGCTTGTAGATCTGCTATTTTTGCTTCTTTTGAATTGGAATCTGAATAATTTTTTGTTATTTTTTAATTGGAATCCTGAAATGTAACATTTTGATTTAATTTCAAACACATTTAGTTATATACTCATGTTAAATGTATTAACTTAAATACAAATACATTGGACACTAGACACTATACTAGTCAGTGACTAGCCTATTATATACAAATGTGCTACATTATAAATACATTATGTTGACTTATACTATCAGGTTATGAAAAAGCTTCTTTTACTATAAGCTCTTCATCAGCTGTGATTGTTATTTGATGTTTCTTTAGCTAGTTAATAAAACAAATATTTTAAACAAATTCTTAAGCTTTGTGTATATTTTACACAATGTCAATGCAGTATGTATTACGATAGTTTTCCAGAGCATGATCCCTCCTCCCTAAAATTCCTGCAATTTGATATAATGTTTAATGTTTATATTAAACTAGTCCTAGTCCTAGTCCTTGTGCCCGGAGGTCTGCACAGTACTGTCTGGCCAAAACCTCTTAAAGGAGTAGTTCACCCCAAAATGTTTTTTTTCCTATTGGTTGTGCATGCCACAGAGACTTGAGTTCAATGATATGTTTTGTTTTTGTTCTCATTATTAAGACAATAATTTGATTACAATAAATGTACCCCATTGATTCCGGATGGGGACCATTTGGGTCCTCTTCCGGAATCAATGTAGGTAAATTTACTATAATCACATTTTTGTCTTGGAATGCGACAAATACAAAACAATATAATTGAACTCAAGTCTCCATGGCATGCACAATCAATAGGAAAAAATTCATTTTGGGGGTGAACTACTCATTTAACTCCATTTTTGAAGTTTTTGATTTTTGGCATAAATCAGGGCTATTGAACACCCTTTACACCTGAATGTTGGTTAAGATAATAGTGAACCAAATGTAAAGTAGTAAAACGTGCTTGGGACAAAACCTCCTAACTCCACACTTTCTGCCAAACCAGCTAACTGCACCCGATTGGCCCTCTCTTCTTTTCATAAATATGTGCTTTTGAACACCCTTTACATCTGTGTGTTGGTTAAAATAATATTGAACCAATGAAAAGTAGTAAAAGCCCTTCGGTCAAAACCTCCAAACTCCACTTGAGCTCATTTTTTTTTTTTTTTTTTTTTGAGTTAGGAGGTTACGGCCCGACAGTAGAGATATGTGGGATTGAATTTAGGTGTCTTGGAATTGATGTTGGAGTTCCTATTGGGAAGATCTTTATGCCCATACTGTATATGGATATGGTGTTCCATGTTGGAGTGCCCGTTGGGCAGATCTTTGGACAGACATTCCGTAAATTGTCTGTTACCATGGTGGCGACACTGTTTTGTATCAGCGATGTCAGCATGCAGACACTACGACAGACGGCGGATGGACAGACAGACATTCCAACATTTTTAGTTAGATTACTTGAACATATTACGTTTAAAGACTGGAGGGTTATTTTAATACTCCACTAAATCTGTGTATTTTTTCTTTAATCTTTATATTATGGGTAAATATTATATATTTATTTAGATATATATTTGATGTCATTTATTTGTGCTGTTATGGTGAATGAAATTTACACTTCTGCTATAGCTTCTACTCTGCTGCCATTGTTCATGAAACTTTTCTCTGCTTCTCCCAAACATTTGAATGGGGCATATATTTATAGACCTTTAAGGCCCATTCCCACTGGGCCAGATAACAGATACAAAAATCTCTTTCTCCAGATATGTTTCCATTCAAGTGGATGGTAGATACAGATAAATAAAATATATATATCTGTCACAGATATTTATTTTATCTGTGACAGACATTTCTTTTTATCTTATGTTTGAAAAGGCGATTGATGCTCTACTAATCACTTCAGCCACTCACTATTAAGTGGTGACCTAAATCTCCTCCAGCAGTGATGCTTGGAAGATAATCCTATGACTCACAGGTATTTGACCAAACAGACCATACATTTAAGTAGGAGAAGTGTGAGTTTTATACAGTAAAGAAATAAAGTAAAAGTCAATAAACTAAAATACAGCTACATCTGGATCCCTGAATGGGCATGCCGGGCCAGGGGCAGAAAGGTCAGACATAATAGTCTATATCAGGGGTGGGCAACTTTGATGATGGCGAGGGCTATATTTCCACCTTCACTCCAGAGGGCCACATTGCATATTGCTACGTCCTACTTTGTCTTTCTAGTATCTCATACAAAAGAAGCAACTGCGATGCGTTTTGAGCTTGTAGATCTGCTATTTTTGCTTCTTTTGAATTGGAATTCTGATTAATTTTTTGTTATTTTTTAATTGGAATCCTGAAATGTAACATTTTGATTTAATTTCAAACACATTTAGTTATATACTCATGTTAAATGTATTAACTTAAATACAAATACATTGGACACTAGACACTATACTAGTCATTAAGCTAATATAGACTGACGGAATTAAAGCAGGTCATTTTAGGAATTGTAACAGCTGAAATCAATAATATATCAGTATTCCGGTATCAACCCGCAAGCCGCATTAAGCGAAGGTGGCCGTATGTGGCCCCCGGGCCACATACGTGGCCCCCGGGCCGTCAGTGCTTGTTTCAATCGGGGTCCTTTTTGAAACTCAAATAACATTGACAAATAAAACACAGTAGGCTATATATACACAGTACTGTACATTATATATAAACTATATATATAAACTGTCGTAAAACACAGTGCAAAATACATTGTATTTATAATGAACATTTCTGATAAAGAGATGAACTACCTCTGGGCCCAGAGCAATTAGAGACCCAGTCAGAAGAGCCCCATGGGATTTTCTGCTTCCCAACAGTCTAGACAACAGTGGTCTTCAACAGCGGGTCTGGGTCCTAAGAGTTCCTACAGGTGGACCGCCAAATCTTTGTAAGTAAAAAAAGGGACATTAACTTTAACCCTATAGCATCCCTGTTCTGGGGCAGACATAAGCTGAAAATAGCAGATCTACAAGCTCACAACGCCTCACAGTGAGAGGCATTGTGAACTTTAGATTGGCTATTTACGGCAAGAGGTTTGGTGTAGACGAAAAAAGAACAGACCAAGTACAGACTACAGAGCCATGTGGTCAAGCGTACAAGTTTAAGTGCTTAAATGTCAAAATATACACATCATGAACCAAACAAATTCATAATATGCCAGTTTACACAACACTGATGATAGCGCTGTCAAACAGGTTTATGAAGCCATCTATGAAATCTATGAACATGTTTTATACAGTGTATAGTGGGGGGTCCCTGCTTCATCAGCTAAGGGGTCCATGGCCTGACAAAACCCATGGTGTAAAAATCGCCTCTGCTCACTAAAGACTAAATATTTACATTTGCTGTCCTTTCTGGCCCCTGGTCAACTGGTTATTGATGGTACATGGTAGGTACAATATAGAATGGCACATTCTCAGGCTTGAACCAAAATCTCCTGTAGTATCTAGTATAACACATGGGGACTGCATGACCACACTACCGCCCTTCTTTTATGCCCCTGTGCTGTAGTCATTCAGACTGAGGTCAGGCCTGGCCTGCAGACCTGGCTGGCAATGCATGCTGCATCTACAGTATATTGTCGTTTTCAGGTCGTTTTGTATTTATCATTTTAAAAATGATTTAAACTAGTGAAAATAACCGATCTACAAGCAAACAACGCCTCGCACTGCAAGGCGTTGTGTGCTTGTTGATCTGCTATTTTTACTAGTATTGTTCTGCGACAGTCTTATATGGTCAAATGGACCCATTTTCTATGGACTATATCTGACTCATGGATACTCGTGGTTGTATTTTTTCTTCTCCGGGTGAAAGAAGATGCGTGGGGGCGGCCGTGAACGGGAGCGGCCGCCCCACCTTATTATTCCCTGCAGAATAAGGATGCTATAGGGGTCCAAATAATTAAATAATCCTAACTACTTTAACGGGGGCAAGTTGATAAAAAAAGAAAAGCTGAATGATTTAAAACCACCCCAGGCTTTTATCCATCGCTGCACATTATCAAAACCAGGAGACCGATCCATATTCCTCAAACATCCTGACAGCACTGCCTCAGTGCTGTAATCCTTCAGACTGAGGTCAGGCCTGGCCTGCAGTCAGACCTGGCTGCCATGCATGCATCTACAGCAGGGGTGGGCAGCATTAATTTACAGAGGGCCATACAAACCTTGATAAAGTGAGTGCCACACTTTGTACAATTTAATTGAAACTTGAAACACATAACAATCATGTTCAAAGTGCATGAATTTGGTAGACATGCCAAACTACTTTACACAAGAGGTCCTTTCACAACAAGACAGCTGTATCACGCTGGTGTACTCTGGCCTACAATAAAAATATTAATTGTTACATAAAATAATCTGTGTCAATGCCATATCAACTTTTAAATTAGCCTATAAATTTATACTGTATCTTATCTGATATGCACCACTTCATAGGTCAATGATGAAAAACACATTGCATTATCTATCTATAAATAGTCCAGTCATTATATGAAAAAACCTAAAACAAATTGCAATAGTAGCAAACTCAACTGATTCTATATTTTCATTATGTCCTTAGTGAGGGAAAAAAAGTCCCAAGGAATCCCACCGGGGCAAAGTTTTGAAAACGACCGTACCTTCACTTACTATACACTACACTATAAAGGAAAAATTACTCCCAAAAAAAATCTGCTTTAAATGGGATGTGAGGGGTCAAACTAGGGGTTTTTCGGAATCCATTGCAAGCATTTGTTTTGCATGAAAAACATTCCTTGGGCTAAAAACGGACCCCAAAAGACTGTGAAAATTGATGACTCATCACTAAACCATCATTTTGAGGGGCCATTTCTTGCCCAAGGAATGTTTTTTGTGCAAAACAAATGCTTGCAATGGATTCAGAATAATTAAAAACCCCTAGTTTGACCCCTCACATCCGACTTAAAGCAGATTTTTTGGGAGTCATTTTTTCCTTACCAAAACCTCCACAGGCTGTCTGTCAGTGAGTGAGTGAGTCAGTCAGTGAGTCACACTTTTCCCCTGCTCATATCTCCACAACCGTTGCCCCCATCCATGCCACATTTTGCACACACACTCCTTACCTGCCAAACTACAACCTCCAAGGACCCCCGGAGCTCCAGGTACCCCCAGGTCCCTGGGGGACCCCCAGGTGTAAAAAAATGTCCCTCTGTGAGTGACACATCACACGTCACACTTTTCCCCTGCTCATATCTCCACAACCGTTGCCCCCATCCATGCCACATTTTGCACACACACTCCTTACCTGCCAAACTACAACCTCCAAGGACCCCCGGAGCTACAGGGACCCCCAGCTCCCTGGGGGACCCCCAGATGTAAAAAAAAAACCCAAATGTGCAAAAATGACCAAATGACCACCCCAACGGGGCTGCTCACGGGGAATTCCCGGGGACCACCAACTCCTGGTGCTCCAGAACGGATGCAAAAGTGGTGGTGCCCCCAGTGGAGGACCCCCTACACTGCAGCTCACATAAAATGCCGTAACTCCGGCTAGGAGCGACCGGGAGAGCCGGGGCCGGTACCTATTCGTCCGCCTCGGCGCCGCGCAGACCCCACCCCTCATTTCTCACATGGCCCTCTTCTAGCGCCACCATCAGGCCGATTCTTGCAAAGCCACCTACGGTCGCTTATCTCCCGATTAGGGAGTCTTACTGGTAGTGTAGTCTGTAGTGTATAGTTGCGACCGTAGGTCGCATTTACTACCAAAACCTCCACGGGCTGTCTGTGAGTGAGTGAGTGAGTGAGTCAGTCAGTCAGTCCGTCACACTTTTGCCCTGCTCATATCTCCACAACCGTGGCCCCCATCCATGCCAAATTTTGCACACACACTCCTTGACTGCCAAACTACAACCTCCAAGGACCCCCGGAGCCCCAGGGACCCCCAGGTCCCTGGGGGACCCCCAGATGTAAAAAATGACCAAATGTGCAAAAATGACCAAATGACCACCCCAACGGGGCTGCTCACGGGGAATTCCCGGGGACCACCGACTCCTGGTGCTCCAGAACGGATGCAAAAGTGGTGGCGCCCCCAGTGGAGGACCCCCTGCCACTGCAGCGCACATAAAATGCCGTAACTCGGGCTAGGAGCGTCCGGGAGAGCCGGGGCCGGTACCCATTCGTCCGCCAAGGCAACGCGGAGACCCCACCCCTCATTTCTCACATGGCCCTATTCTAGCGCCACCTTCAGGCCGATTTTTAAAACACATTTTTGGACACTGCTCCTACAGTTTTTGCCCTAAAATCACGAATATCACTACACAGCATGTCTACACTCATGTCATCAACATGGATCAGGAAGATTTGGGAAAAACACATTTTTGCCCTATTTGTGGAGATAAGCCACCTACGGTCGCTTATCTCCCGATTAGGGAGTCTTACTGGTAAGTAAGGTAGGTAGGTCGTTTTCAAAACTTTCCCCCGATGGGATTCCTTGGGACTTTTTTTCTCTCACTAAGGACATATTGAGGATACAAAATCAGTTGAGTTTGCTACTATTGCAATTTGTTTTAGGTTTAGCCTAATTTTGGCCTAAAATTACTGGACTAAAATGCGAGAAGTCTCTGCGTGTGTGTCTGTCTGTAATCCGCGTATCTCGAGAACCGTTCGTCCCACCGGCTTCAGATTCGGCACGCGCGTTCCCCGTCGCGGCGCGGAGTGCAGTGCCGGGCCTCGACCCGACCCGACGTGCGGTTTTCCCTAAGCGGCGCGAAACGTTCGGAATCTCCTTATGCGGGGCTGATTGTTGACATCAGGCTGTTCCGGAGGAAATCGGCGCAAGCGCTGACTCATTGTGACATCACTTCATGAAAGGCTCACGTACGCCACATGAGAACCGTTCGTCCCATCGGCACGCGCGTCCTCCATATATGGGCATAAAATGAAGGCCCGTATGCGGAGCTGATGTCTGACATCAGAGTTTTGCATTAAGTTCGTCTCCTCCTCCATCTGTTTGTCTGTGTCCCTTTATGCCCATTATGGAGATCTCTGTATCTGTCTGTGCCTCCGACTGTGTTGCAGACACAGTGCCGGTTCCCCCTTTAATGCAAACCCCATTATACCTGTTGTCATAGGACCCGTTTTGACCATCTGTTTGAAAAAGCGACAGAGATCTCATATATGGGCATACAATGGACGCAGAATCACAAAGATCTCCATATACGGGCATAAAAGGGACACAGACAGACAGATACAGAGATCTCGATATATGGGCATATAATGGACGCAGATAGACAGTGATCTCCATATATGGACATAAAATGGACGCCGACAGACAGACAGATACAGATATCTCCATATATGGGCATAAATGGACACAGGCAGACAGATGGTCAAAACGGGTCCTATGAAAACAGGTATAATGGGGTTTGCATTGTTATAAATATGGACTCAAGATTGACTGTTTCACTGTTACGTTAAAAACATAAAACATTTGACTATACAGAGGTATGTAGGTATGTACTCAAATGGTAAATATGAATTACTATTAATTGGAGTCAAGTTAAATCAATGTTTCAAAACTATTAACATATAGCAAACTTTTAGAATGTGGGTTTTTATCCGTTTTCTTTTTTTCTTTTTGTCATTTAGTTTTTCTTTGAGGACTTCGAGGGCCTGATTGAGATGGTCAAAGGGCCGGGTCCGGCCCCCGGGCCGTATGTTGCCCATATTGTCGTTTTCGGGTGGAAACCTTGTTTGTCCAAAACCGTTAGTTTGGTATTATCATTTAAAAAATGTGTAGATCGGATATTTTCACTAGTCTTGTGCGAAAATTACACTTCTACACTAGCTTCTGCTCTGCCGCCAATGCTCATGAAAATTAGTTAACTGTTTTACCCAAACATTATAATGGGGCATATTTACAGATGATATCCACAATGTAAAGTACAGTAATTTAAAGAACATAAAACCTGCAGCATAGTAATCAGCTTCTTGACCTGAAGATATGAAATGGAATTCAGTGGTTTGCGAAATAGAAACTGTGAACTAATGATAATAAGGGGTGTAACGATACATTTTAATAGCGATTCGATATCACACAATCAATGACGATACATGGTTGACGATACGATCCATGGACGATATTGGTTCATTCATGGCGATATGATACGTTTCGATTCAATGATTTAAAAACGATATAGTAACTATTTAGCAAAGAAATTAAATCTATGTGAAAAGTGTGGATAGTGTAGGTTTTTAAGGGAAACGTGTATTATTATGGATATAAATAAGTAAACACAGTGATTATCTGGCAAATACATGGACATTGTATTTGAACACATGGACAAACCTGCACCTTGACATGAACACAGAGATTACACACATTTATCGATAGACCAGTGTAGCTACTGTATATGGAAAGGAAAGGTAATTAAACCCCTCTTTTTATTTTTTTCTTCTTAAAAATGCTAAATATAATGCACATGTATGTAGTATCGATACAATCGATTATTTGCTCTACCGATTCGATATGATACAAAATCAAGCGATAAGATTTGATTTTAGCTGTTTTCATTTCGATATACTTCGATCTTTTTAATAAAAAAATATATTTCGATGCAGTTACTATATCGTTACACCCCTAGTGCTTAATGTTTGTCCTGCCAAACCAACTATAGGCCTACTGCTTTCGACCAAGTTACAATTAAGTCTCCTAATGGGAATTGACTTGAGTAAAAGTATAAGTATTGGCATTAAAATGTACTTAAAGTCATCTTAAGTAAAAGTACTCATTATGCAGAAGATGTCTAAAATGTGTATACAAATACACATCGAGAGGAGTTGTGAGCTTGTACTGTAGATCTGCATTTTCAAATAATTGTAGTGGAGTACAGAGCCGTATGGAGAGCAATTAAGGGGCAGGTGCTGAAACTCCACAAAAGGTCACATCTGCGCTAGCTGACTTTTGGGGTGGTGTTTTTGTGGGGTCCCTTGTAGTGCTCTGGATCTCTTGCTAATGGCGGAGCAAGATGTTCCACAATAACTTGGCCCATGTCATTAATGCTATTGGCTACCTCCATCTCCTCTGCCTCCTGCATCATACTGTACCACAAACAGCCTAACATGTTAACTTTAAAATGGGGCACAGTAACTCATTTCATTTGACAGCTTCAGTCCATGTCCGTACGTTCTCATTACCATATATAAAATAAAAATAATTAACATTTCTCTGTATAGAGCCTATTCCCATTTTTCTTTTTCAATACTAATGATCAAATAAAACAGAAAAAGCAGGTGATGACCACATTAAAAAATATGTATAACACACAGATTTCCAGAATTCTCTATTGATATTTCAGGCCATATTTGACTTACAATTATATATAACGTATATAATAAAAATAAAATACATGTAGATGCGAATTACTGAATGTAAATACATACTTTTAAAATCCTACTGTATGCTAAATTCTGACAATGTATAGCCTAGTATTATATTGGAAAATAATTGCAAGATTGTAGCTAGGTACAATAGGCCCATGCAAATCAATTAAGCACTGCCTGCTTTATGAATTAGAACTTCGTCGTATGGCTATTTTTTATAGAAAATAGAAACATTTGAAAATAGTTGAAAGTTTCACCTACAGTATAAGGGCATGACCAAATTAGGAATGCCACATTGAACGTGGTTAACACTAAACCCAATGCTAATGTTATTGAGATGTTATGTACATTTTAATTAACTGTATAAATTCAACCCCTACAATAACAGAAAAAATGTTCATGCAATTCCCCAGTGAACTAAAAAGGAGAACTGAAATCTATTGGCATTGCTTTATTTGCTGTTAGATTAGGACAATCATATCAACAGAACACAGATGACTACACTTTATAAATAAAAAGTCACTCCTACACAGAAAGTTCAAGCTGTCAAACCTCTATGCCCAAACCGGCGCAGTGCAACCTACAGCATAATCATTGTCCCATTATCTATTTATGATCTACGCACGCACGCGCGCACGCGCGCACGCACGCAAGTAAATGTAAACATTGTTTGAAAATTGCAGATCTTCAAGCTCACAAGGCATCGCGTTTCGAAGTTGTAGATCGGCTATTTACAAATAACCTAGGTATAAAATAGGGAAATAGTGGATTAATGTATGTTTTATAATATAATCATTTATATCTGCAAAGTAACTAGTAACTAAAGTTTTCAAATAAATGTAGTTGAATAAAAGTACAATATTTGGATCCGAGATGTACACTGTACTAGTGGAAGAAGTAAAAGTACAAATAACTCAAACTAATTCACTGTGCTAATTCACTCCCCCTAAACCAAAGAGGTGACTGATGACCTTGGCACAGAATAGGGATGGAAAGTATGAACTTTAACTGGTGCTTGCTTGAGAAAATGTAGGATCATATACATTGTAGGAGAACACAGCTAAATGTAAGGATACATGTAAAGGGTTGCTTTTCTATAATTGTGAATATAGTTGATCAGTAAAAATGGAATAACAGTATGTCATACTTTGAAATAAAATTACCAATAGTTTATTTATGATGAATAAAAATAATGTAACATAAAAATTAAGTGAATAGTTTGACTGGCAATGAAGTATGGGGATTATGTATGCGTTGATATGTATTTGTTTTCTATACAACATTGGTCATTTGGATGCGTTTGGTGTTAGTTGCAGGGAGTTGGCAACTGTGCTAGCCTCCACATATAGGGGAGACCAGTGATGGTTGTCACACTTTTTACTTTTGCGAAACAAGAATCTGATGATAATCATTCCTATATTAGAAGGAAGTATTTTATTATTCCCAGAGTATTTTTCCACCCCAAAAAATACAATTCATTAACTCTGAGCCTTGGTTTTAATTTCTGTGATTTTCTGATTGGGTGTGCCCGAATGGTTCTCTTCTGAAAAGGGGACTGGTTTGATGTCACACAATTTAGACATGCCAGACTACTTTACAACGAGGTCCTTTCACAACAAGACAGTTGTACGGTACTGGTGTACTCTGGCCTACAATAAAGATATTATAGTTTATTAGTTACATAAAAGAATCTGCGTCAATGCCATATCTTAAATGAGCCTATAAATTTATACTGTATCTTATCTGACATGCACCACTCCATAGGTCACTGATAAAGCACATTAGATTATGATTAAGTAAGAACTCAAGGTTGACTGTTTCACTGTTACATTATAAACATAAAACATGTGAGTATATCATACAGGTATCTATGTACTCAAATGGTCAATATTAATTATGTGCGTCAGTTAGGCGGTTCGGTGCTGCCGAAATGTTGTGACCTCCCAACTTATTTTCGGTGCTCAGCGGTGTCTTCTCATTCATTCAGCCCGGCTTCAAGTTCATATTTTCGGCTGTGAAGCCATGGAAACAGCGTCCGTTTGGAAGGGAGACAAGCCGAGAAATGCTGTTTATTGAGTGTTGCATAGCGGATACATTGTCAGCTGGCTCTCGCACTGGCTGGAGAGTGATGGCAGACAGGGAGGCGCAAATATTATTACCACTATTAGTACTATTACTACTATTACTACTACTATTACTACTATTACTACTACTATTACTACTACTATTACTACTATTACTACTACTATTACTACTATTACTACTATTACGACTACTATTACTACTATTACTACGACTACTACTACTACTACTAATACCAGTAAGACGCCCTAAGGGCGAGAAGCGACTGTCAGTGCGGGCGGAAGCAACAGTCTTGTAAGAGGGGGCGGGGCTTCAACAATTCCATATTGGCCATCTAAGTCCAGACACTAAGTTTCGAGACGGTACCATTTCAGCACCAAATCATACAAGACACAAAAGGGGGAAAAAAGATGTTCACAATGAAATTATTTCTATTGATTACTCACACCATGGAGACTTCAGTTCAATAATATTTTTTCGCATTCCTGAGACAAAATGTTGTTTATAGTAACTAAATGTACCCCCATTGATTCCGGAAGGGGACCCAAATGCATTTGGGTCCCCATCCGGAATCAATGGGGGTAAATTTGTTGTAATCAAATTGTTGTCTTAGGAATGCGACTAAAACCAAAAAATATAATTGAACTCAAGTCTCCATGCTGTGAGTAAGTCATTTTGGGGGTGAACTACTCCTTTAAGTTGCAGAGTGTGTGAACAAAACAGCTTATTAACAACTTAAATTAGCCAATCTAAAAGCTCACACAACCACCAAGATCAAGAGCATTTTGTGAGCTTTTGGATTGGCTATTTTTGGACAACGTTCCCCCCAGAATAGCGGGGACTTGGTGTAAGTGGTTAATAGAATGGTAGACGTTTTCCCTATCAATTACTCACTCCATGAAGCCTTGAATTCATGGAGATTTCTTTAGTCATGCGCCATTGATCCAATTTGCAGTGTCCGCTGTGGTAAGAGATAAACTACAAAACATCTCACAGTGTAATCACTGAGAGGCCTACTGATGATCCAGGTTCTATTAGAAAATGTTTTAAATATAGTTTTGCTTTTGTTAAGATTGGTCTCCTATTAACTTAACTTTTAATTAGTCAAATAGTGGATTATTGGCTAAAAAATAAATAAAATCCAAGGCTTCATGGGGTGAGTCATTGATAGGAACAAAGATATTTGGGGGGTGTTGTATTACTTTAAGCCATGGGTATTCAACAGCGGGTCCGGGACCCCCAAAGTAACTACAGGGGGTCCGCCAAATGTTTATGTGATGGGGGAACACTAGGAGAAAAATGTACTTTAATATTGGGACCCCCTCAAAGGTTGGGACCCACAGGTTGAGAACAGTGGTTCTCAAAAATAACAGCTATTCAAGCTCACAGTGCGTCAATTAGTGCTGTGCTGCGAGCTCGTACATGTGAAAAAAAAGCACTTTCAGATAGGTGGTCCGCAGCCAAATGCACATCATTTTGGGGTTCCTTGGCAGTGGCACGGAAGAGTTTAAGAACTATTGATTTAGAAGGCATTTGTCAAATCGGCCTCAGATCATGTATTGTTTAAATGTTCCAGTATTGAAAATGTTCAACTCTTCAACACTTGTCCCTGTATAAACCCTTTCAAACATTAACCATCATTAAACCAGTTTATATTACAGTATCATGTGGCAGAGAGTCTCTTATCTCTGTACCTGCATGTTTCTCTGAAATCACGTGAACGCTGACTGAAGGACCTCCCTTTTCATGATGTAGATAATGTAGAACTGGCTTAAATTCTCCACAGCTTCATCTGACAACCAAACAAAGCAGGTAGGAATTATTCATGACAAACTTAATGATGACTTGTTTCTTGATATTCAGCACTAAATTAGGAATGTACCTATATTTTCATCTATGCCTTACTCCTCACTAAACGTCTTTGCCTTTTTTGACTGTTTTGAACAACAACAAAAAAGCTGTGGTTGTACAACCTTGCAGCATATGTGTCTGTCTTTATTTCTGACATACATTTTACAGGCTCATGTCAGTTTTGCAGTTTATCACGAGCCATAGTCTATGTGTAGTAGTATAGTGGGACACAGGATAGGTAGGGAAGGCTGGGCACCTCAATGTAAATTTGTCTGTTTTGTGCAAAATATTAATGCATATAATAAATATTTGAACACAATGGAAACATACAACTTCTTGTTATGCCCCTAATGAGAGGAGGTTTGGTTTTGTAGCCATTTCTAGCAAAGGTAGATATGTTATATACCTTAATTGTCGAATGTCTTAACTTTACTTAAAGGAGTAGTTCACCCCCAAAATGACTTTTTTTCTATTGATTACTCACATCATGGAGACTTGAGTTCAATAATATATATATATATATTTTTAGTCACATTCAATAATTTCATTACAAAAAATGTACCCCCATTGATTTCGGATGGGGACCCCCATCCGGAATCAATGGGGTAAATTTACTATAATTACATTTTAGGAATGCGAAAAATATTTAAAAAAAAAATATATTATTGAGCTCGTCTCCATGACATGAGTAATCAATAGAGAAAAAAAGTCATTTTGGGGGTGAACTACTCCTTTAAAACAAACAAATATTACATATTTTGACTTTTTTGGGGGGGGAAAAAGACAAAAAGCCACTCTTCCTTGTTTCCCACATAATTAGTTAGTTACTGTCTAGTGCACCTGTCAACAGTAGACTACTTTTGCAAGCAAGGACATATCTGTGAATTCCAAGGTGGGGGGGACCAGTTTTGTAACGGCTCACACTGCCAATTTATGTTTACACATACTTTAAAACAAACAGATTTGTTTGTTTTATGATCGCCTGTCTATCCAAATGCAATATTATAATGATTCCATAAACCGGAGGCATTATTATTATTATTATTGAAAGATTAATGAGACCAATACATTGTAACCATTGGTTGTCTAGCAATAAACATTTCTTATTCTGATATAACAAAATTATAAACACATTTGACCAGTATTATATGATGCGTTTTTATGCAGAGCATTAATTGCCTACTGTACTGAGCTGTTAGCTGAAACTATAGGAATGGGTTATACTCTTCAATTGTTCTATTGATTGAGTAAAATTACATCTGTAAGATAAATGTTGTCACCTTCTTAAAATAATGGCCTAAGGGTGCTGTCACACCAAACTGGAATAATATATGCAGCCAATGCAGGCGGATTCTGCCAATACTTTTCAATGGGGATGGAGCAGTTTGTTGATATTTATATTACCAGTAAGACTCCCTAATCGGGAGATAAGCGACCGTTGGTCGCTTATCTCCTGTCACACTGCTGACATCAGTATGACATCACACCGTACACAAATGACCCTTATATAAGACCGGCATTATCTACCGACAGATTAGTAACAAGTTGTCAAAATCGTTGAAGGTTGAATCTCCAGATATGGAGATAACCAACACATCCCTCCATATATGGAGATAACCGACAAATCTCACTAAGTCTGACCTCACAAGCCCCATATTTGGACACGAACAACATATAACTCCATATATAGAGACATAGCTGCTGACATCAGTATGACATCACACTGCTGACATCAGTATGACATCACACCGTACACAAATGACCCTTATATAAGACCGGCATTATCTACCGACAGATTAGATGCAAGCAGGATCTCGACTCTGACACAACTCATCGGCTCATAAGCCTAGCAACCAACTGTTTACCCTAGCAACCAACCGTTTACCATAGCAACCATGTTTTTTTACCCTAGCAACCAACTGTTTACCATAGCAACCATTTTTTTACCCTAGCAACCAACTGTTTACCATAGCAACCATGTTTTTTTTTACCTTAGCAACCAACTGTTTACCATAGCAACCATGTTTTTTACCCTAGCAACCAACTGTTTACCCTAGCAACCAGCTGTTTACCATAGCAACCATGTTTTTTACCCTAGCAACCAACTGTTTAACATGGAGTTATATGTTGTTCGTGTCCAAATATGGGGCTTGTGAGGTCAGACTTAGTGAGATGTCATACTGATGTCAGCAGTGTGATGTCATACTGATGCGGAGATATGAGCAGGGCAAAGGTGTGACGTGTGACCGACCGACCGACCGACCGACGGACGGACGGCCGGTGGAGGTTTTGATACTAAACTGCGACCTACGGTCGCAATAATCTGCCCTTATAGGTAGAATAAAAATTTGGTGACTGCAACCTAAGGGTAAAATCGTTTATATTCTTATTGAAAAGCTGTTCCCACCCCAGTAGTATAATGGCCTATCCCAAGAGTGTGACCTAGGCCATTTTCTTTGCCTTAGTCTCTTGTGACACAAAACTGGTGTCAAATTTGTTCTACTGCTATACCGCCAGAATGTGGAATGCTCTACCAACAGTCATAAATAGTGATTCTTTACTCTCCTTCAAAACCGCTTTAAAACACCTACAGGTGTCTTCAATTTGTAAATGGCCCCTGTAAAAACTAAAAAGTAATACGTCACCAGAAATCTATTAATCAATGAATCAAACAAACAGCTTGGCCCTGGAGTAGGTCAGTTACTCCACAAAATGTGTCAGATTTACAATTGCCTCAGTCAAAACACAAATCGGCATGAGTCATAATCCTCTAAAGTTAAATACTGTAATTGACAGACAGTGTTATTTGTATGTCAATAAGTTAGACACTATTTTGATTGTCTTAAAGATGGGGTGCCATGATCCCCCCCCCCCAAAAAAACAAAAAAAAAACAAAAAACAAAAAAAACAAACAAACAAACAAACAAACAAAACAAAACAAAACAAAACAAAACAAAAAAAACATGATTATCAGGTATTATGATTGTACTAGGAGGAAGATTCTTTCCAAAAAAGTGTATACAGAAAGAGTTAAAATGAGGTTTTTATGTGGCCACAGCCAGTTCATTAAGTATGCCTGGTTGTCATGGTGGGTGGTAACCCAGCTGAAGTTAGCCACACCCACAGTGTTGGGTGAATGGTAAAAGGGGAGGGGATGATTATATGATGTCACTCTATCTGTATTTTTGGATCAGCACTTTTGACCCACAAGGTGGCAGCCTCGAATAAGAAATCCAAAATACAAAGGAAATACATAATTTCTCATAACCACACCAATGGTCTAATGAGTCAACCTCCTAAACACATGAAAACCAGAAAAAGTACAAAACTATGGTAACACCTCTTTAAGTACCAGCTCTTATACAGTACCTTAACTTAAGTTAAAAGCCTGTCCATACTGTCTCCGACCCAGGGGTGAAAGTGTTTTGAAATTCTTGCCGGAACTGTCATAAATTGGCCGCGCGGCGAAGCTGCGCGGCCGAAAAAAATTGGGAGGCTCTAACCCCCCAAAACCCCTGAAATGCATAGAAAACTGCATTTTGGCATAGTTATACACAAAATAAAAACACTACATGTCCTACACCTGAATTAAGCAACGGCATTACACTTACTGTAACATGAAACATGATTGAAATCCTAAAGGAAATATCTATAATAAGCCTCTTCATATTGTTCATTGTTCCATTTTTTTACCCTAGCAACCAACTGTTTACCATAGCAACCATGTTTTTTTACCTTAGCAACCAACTGTTTACCATATGTTTTTTACCCTAGCAACCAACTGTTTACCCTAGCAACCAGCTGTTTACCATAGCAACCATGTTTTTTACCCTAGCAACCAACTGTTTAACATATGGAGTTATATGTTGTTCGTGTCCAAATATGGGGCTTGTGAGGTCAGACTTAGTGAGATGTCATACTGATGTCAGCAGTGTGATGTCATACTGATGCGGAGATATGAGCAGGGCAAAGGTGTGACGTGTGACCGACCGACCGACCGACGGACGGACGGACGGCCGGTGGAGGTTTTGATACTAAACTGCGACCTACGGTCGCAATAATCTGCCCTTATAGGTAGAATAAAAATTTGGTGACTGCAACCTAAGGGTAAAATCGTTTATATTCTTATTGAAAAGCTGTTCCCACCCCAGTAGTATAATGGCCTATCCCAAGAGTGTGACCTAGGCCATTTTCTTTAAGGCCCCGGCTACACGGAGCTGGATTGTTGATATCCAGATAGATTGTTGATATCCAGATAGAAAACTATCTAGGTCCACACGGAGCTGGATATCTAGGTCTAAAATATGAGTCCCCAGACCTCCACTAGAGGGAGGCATGGAGGGAGGTCTATAATTATAGGCTCCAACAAGCATGCCAGGCCAGTAGGTGGCGCCGTGGTGGTAAGGGATAAGTAATACCCAGAGTGCTCTACCATAGAAGAATAGGCTCAGCATCTCAGCATGCGCAGTACTAAGCCGGAACACCGGCAGTGAATCAAAAACAAAAACAAACAGCTACTGAAAACACGTGAGTGAAGTCATGGAGAGCAAGAAGAAAAAAGATAAAAGTGAAAAAAGTGATAAAATTTTTATATGGACCGACGATGAGGTTGAGTTGCTGCTTAATATCGCCGTACAATACAAGGCCATGAGAGCACAAGAGAGTGTTGACTGGGATTCGTGTTACATGCCAAAAGAATCAATGGGCATGCGCGAAGATTACGGTGATGTCATTGTCTTCAGAAATATCCGCCTATCTTGACTACACGGATCCAGTGAAGCGGATAGTTTTCAGTGTCTCCACTTATTTATCCGGATTGAAAACTATCCAGATTCACTGCCAAACTATCCAGCTTCGTGTGGCTACATGCCCCAACAGCACAAAAAAGTGTCTAGATATCAACAATCCAGCAACAATCCAGCTCCGTGTAGCCGGGGCCTTAGTCTCTTGTGACACAAAACTGGTGTCAAATTTGTTCTACTGCTATACCGCCAGAATGTGGAATGCTCTACCAACAGTCATAAATAGTGATTCTTTACTCTCCTTCAAAACCGCTTTAAAACACCTACAGGTGTCTTCAATTTGTAAATGGCCCCTGTAAAAACTAAAAAGTAATACGTCACCAGAAATCTATTAATCAATGAATCAAACAAACAGCTTGGCCCTGGAGTAGGTCAGTTACTCCACAAAATGTGTCAGATTTACAATTGCCTCAGTCAAAACACAAATCGGCATGAGTCATAATCCTCTAAAGTTAAATACTGTAATTGACAGACAGTGTTATTTGTATGTCAATAAGTTAGACACTATTTTGATTGTCTTAAAGATGGGGTGCCATGATCCCCCCCCCAAAAAAAAACAAAAAAACAAACAAACAAACAAACAAACAAACAAACAAAACAAAACAAAACAAAAAAAACATGATTATCAGGTATTATGATTGAACTAGGAGGAAGATTCTTTCCAAAAAAGTGTATACAGAAAGAGTTAAAATGAGGTTTTTATGTGGCCACAGCCAGTTCATTAAGTATGCCTGGTTGTCATGGTGGGTGGTAACCCAGCTGAAGTTAGCCACACCCACAGTGTTGGGTGAATGGTAAAAGGGGAGGGGATGATTATATGATGTCACTCTATCTGTATTTTTGGATCAGCACTTTTGACCCACAAGGTGGCAGCCTCGAATAAGAAATCCAAAATACAAAGGGAATACATAATTTCTCATAACCACACCAATGGTCTAATGAGTCAACCTCCTAAACACATGAAAACCAGAAAAAGTACAAAACTATGGTAACACCTCTTTAAGTACCAGCTCTTATACAGTACCTTAACTTAAGTTAAAAGCCTGTCCATACTGTCTCCGACCCAGGGGTGAAAGTGGTTTGAAATTCTTGCCGGAACTGTCATAAATTGGCCGCGCGGCGAAGCTGCGCGGCCGAAAAAAATTGGGAGGCTCTAACCCCCCAAAACCCCTGAAATGCATAGAAAACTGCATTTTGGCATAGTTATACACAAAATAAAAACACTACA
Source organism: Nannobrachium achirus (assembly GCF_963921795.1). Lineage (NCBI taxonomy): Eukaryota > Metazoa > Chordata > Actinopteri > Myctophiformes > Myctophidae > Nannobrachium > Nannobrachium achirus. The sequence goes on along the minus strand of NC_137821.1, from coordinate 54,358,658 downwards.
TGTCCTACACCTGAATTAGGCAACGGCATTACACTTACTGTAACATGAAACATGATTGAAATCCTAAAGGAAATATCTATAATAAGCCTCTTCATATTGTTCATTGTTCCATACAGAAGGTAAGCATATATATATTATTATTATTATATTTATCATATTTTTATATATATTATTATTTATTATAACCAGTTATCTAAAGTAACTAAGTACATTTACAAAATTACTGTATTTAAGTACAGGTTTTAAGTATAGCCTAGCCTACTTTACTGGAGTATTTCCAATACTTTTAATTCTACTCCACTACATCTCCCATTCCCAGATGCAGAATAGAATCATTTTGGTCTATTCTGCATCTATCGCATGCAGGCACAGACACGACGAGTCCTCCTAGAGATGGGATTTATGGCTCTTTGAAGTGAGCCGGATCTCTGGGATCCGTTCCTTTCAAAGAGCTGTTCAAAAGACGCTCCCTACTGTGAACCGAATCCGAATCGTTCATTTCAAAGAGCCGTTCAAAAGACTTGATTCGTTCGCGAACGTCCCACCTCTATTCGCTCCGTGTCAAAAACAAACACTGAAACGCAAACAGAATGGATCACACTGACCTACACAAACCCACGGGAATAATTTAGAAGCACTTTATCAGAAAATATAACTAGTAACACTTGTGTAGCCTACTGTATGTTAATCTGACTTTAGTATAGGCTATTGTTTTCTTCCTGGACGTGCGTTTGTGGCAGGTTTAACATGGGATTTTGACAGCTGGCTTCTCCTCTTCTTAACCATTTACTGCCTATGACTAGTTTGACGAGTTATATAAGTGTGTCCACTCTGCCTATGACTAGTATGACAAGTTTTACTTAGAAAATGGAACATTTTTGATTTTTGATTTTTATTATTATTATTTTTGGACCCCATTAAATCTAGTTAAAACGATTTCAATCGCGATTTTGCATGTTTCACCCCCATACAACCCCATCTTTCAAACAGGGCAGCCATTTTTGTTTACATAACATGTAAAACATAATGGCATCTATCTCATGAATGCCTGAACGGATTTCCAATCGGACTTTTTTGTTTGAAAGCTGTAACAAACTGCACAAACATGGTGCATCATCTGTGCATGGGCGTGCATGATCCGTGCACTATAAATTACATGGAAGTCTATGGAAAGGGCTTGGCGGGGAGCCCTGAAAGTAGACCATTCAAAATGGCAGTAAATGAGTTAACGGAACGCCGTTCCGGCCCCAAATGTTTTAACAGAACGGGGGTTCCGGCCGTTCCAGGCTCACTTTCACCACTGCTCCGACCACCAAACCTTTCGTCGGAAAGGTCCGGTTCAACTACAACATGATGTTACTGAAAAGCATTACCCCGAATTAGAGTTCGGAAGCGGCACCTCAGAAAGTCGAAATTCTCTGACGAAAAGTTTGGTGGTCGGAGACAGTATGGACAGCCCTTTAAGTTAAGGCATAAGAGCTGGTACTTAAGACAATCAAAATACAGCCATGTTGTTTTAAACGTATTGGGTAAAATGATGATTAAGCAATATCATATACACTAGTGTTGTAGTACTCGAGTCAATGACTCGTCTCGAGTCAGGACTCGAGTCCAAATTTTCATTGACTCGGTCTCGTCTCAGTCTCGCCCTAAAATTAAAAACACCTTAAATATTTTATTCTAGAAATAGCTAATCTTTCACTCAATAGGGGAAATGCCCGTCGCAAGTTGATGATGTCATAAATGTCAAGTGTGATCTATCCCTATGGAATTTATGGCATGAATGTGAAAATAAAAACAAACGTAATACTCCTACTAATTGCACCACAATACCCAAAAGTACACAAAAGAACACAAAAGTACACAAAACTACCCAAAAGTATACCCCAAAGTACCCAAAAGTACCCAAAAGTACACAAAAGTACACAAAACTACCCCAAACTACCCAAAAGTACACAAAACTACCCCAAAGTACACAAAACTACCCCAAACCAAAAGTATACACAAAAGTACACAAAACTACCGCAAACTACACAAAAGTACACAAAATTAGGCAGGGACCAGCACCCAGGGGGTCCCTGGTGCCCGCCCCACCACCGGGGCCCACCAGGGACCCCCAAGGACCCCCACAGACCTCAGCAGTGCTGTAAAAAGCAGATGAAAAAATAAGCGAATCTAGCAGATCTACAAGCTACGTGCTGCTCCACTCCACATGCCGTGGCTTGGCCGGGGAGGGGTCCGCGGACCCCCACTCCTCAGGAAGGGATCAAATTCAGGTTTGTGTGTCTTAGACAGTACATGTGTTTATTATATATCTGGCATATGGTTGAAGCATTCCATTTCATTGTGATTGATATGATTGTGCCATGCTTTCAACAGGTCTGAGCTACAAGCTCACAACGCGTCGCATCGCAATGCGCTTTGAGCTTGCCTTGCCCATGTAGAACTGCTATTTTCAGAAAGACAGTGTATAAAATAGGGCTAACGTGTATGTTTCATAATATTTTAATTTATATCCGCAAAGTAACTATAGTAACTTCAACTAAGTTTTCAATTAAATGTAGTGGAATAAAAGAGTAGAAGTAAAAGTATTGGAAATTGGAATTATGTAAAGTAGCCTACAAATAACTCAAAATTGGACTTATAAGTACAGTATAAGTAAATGTACTTTGTTACTTTACACCACTGGAAGACAGAGTGACATGTGGTTCTGGCGAATCACAGGTCCGTCAGGCCAGGGTGTTCTGCAATAGAGCATCGCAGCGGAAGTGGATTCCTGGGGTCACTTAATATTCCCCATTCATTTTCGCCATAGACTTTTACAAAAATATTTATAACAATGTTAAGCCTCGAACCAAGCCATCCAGGATGGAGGTGAATCATGACCATATAACCTTTTTTTCTACGAAAAGAACATTTTGAAAATCGCTAAACAATGGGTAGTTATTAAATGTAGTATATCAAATAATGTAATATTAAAATATGTTTTCACATAGGATCAAAGGTTATATGGTCATGATTCACCTCCATCCTGGATGGCTTGGTTCGAGGCTTAACATTGTAACTAAACAGTTAAGATAACATTCTAGTGGAGTTTGGCAAAGGTTTTGATTACCAAATAAATGGGGAAATGTCCAAGGACATGTGTGAATCTTAACCAGAATGTAAATAAATATGAAAGAAACTCCCTCTAAGGATATGCCTTAAAGGCCCAGTTCACCTCTGGGACAACCAGATCTTATTTTATTGTTGTTTGGGACATGAGCATCACTATCCTGAGTTATCTTTTGTGTTCAATCTGTGTTTTGAGATATTTTAGTATTTCAGCATGAATGATGATGCATTTTGCATCATATGATGCAGCATGATGACTCATATGATGCAAAATGCATCAAATAATTCATGCTGAAATACTAAAATATCTCAAAACACAGATTGAACACAAACAAATAACTCAGTATTGTGTTGATCTTGATCTTGTCCCAAACAACAATAAAATAAGATCTGGTTGTCCCAGAGGTGAACTGGCCCTTTAAGAAAACGCACTGAACTGTATACATACATTTTCAAACTGACAGAGTTCACCACTATGGCCCTACTGTATCTGTTGTGTGCAATTACTGTACCACACAATCTGTTCATGTGTCATGAGGCATTCAAATTGAGAAACCAATCGTTTTGGGGAATTGTAATACACTTGAGCAATAAAATGCAATGTTTAAGCATGGATAAAATGGCACAATATGTTGTTGCTTTCAATAAACCATTCATTGTTTAAGATTGTCTGTGTTGTATTTGATCCAGGAGCATGTAGACAGCTATAGTAACAAATCGAATGAATGAAAAGCAAGGTGTTTGAAACATTTGACACACAACCAACAGCAAATTACATTGTTGTGATGTGTCCTGTTCCTGGGGCTTCACCAATTAGCTTTCATAGAAAAAAAGGTTATATGGTCATGATTCACCTCCATCCTGGATGGCTTGGTTCGAGGCTTAACATTGTTATAAATATTTTTGTAAAAGTCTATGGCGAAAATGAATGGGGAATATTAAGTGACCCCAGGAATCCACTTCCGCTGTGATTGGCCAGAACCACATGTCACTCTGTCTTCCAGTGGTGTAAAGTAACAAAGTACATTTACTTATACTGTACTTATAAGTCCAATTTTGAGTTATTTGTAGGCTACTTTACATGAGTAATTCCAATTTCCAATACTTTTACTTCTACTCTTTTATTCCACTACATTTAATTGAAAACTTAGTTGAAGTTACTATAGTTACTTTGCGGATATAAATTAAAATATTATGAAACATACACGTTAGCCCTATTTTATACACTGTCTTTCTGAAAATAGCAGTTCTACATGGGCAAGGCAAGCTCAAAGCGCATTGCGATGCGACGCGTTGTGAGCTTGTAGCTCAGACCTGTTGAAAGCATGGCACAATCATATCAATCACAATGAAATGGAATGCTTCAACCATATGCCAGATATCTAATAAACACATGTACTGTCTAAGACACACAAACCTGAATTTGATCCCTTCCTGAGGAGTGGGGGTCCGCGGACCCCTCCCCGGCCAAGCCACGGCATGTGGAGTGGAGCAGCACGTAGCTTGTAGATCTGCTAGATTCGCTTATTTTTTCATCTGCTTTTTCCAGCGCTGCTGAGGTCCGTGGGGGTCCTTGGGGGTCCCTGGTGGGCCCCTGTGGTGGGGGGCCACCAGGGACCCCCTGGGTGCTGGTCCCTGCCTACTTTTGTGTACTTTTGTGTAGTTTGCGGTAGTTTTGTGTACTTTTGTGTATACTTTTGGGTAGTTTGGGGTAGTTTTGTGTACTTTGGGGTAGTTTTGTGTACTTTTGGGTATACTTTTGGGTACTTTTGGGTAGTTTGGGGTAGTTTTGTGTACTTTTGGGTAGTTTTGTGTACTTTTGGGTATACTTTTGGGTACTTTGGGGTACTTTGGGGTATACTTTTGGGTAGTTTTGTGTACTTTTGGGTCCAGAGACCCTTCCGGACGGTCTAGTTGCCGGGGGACCGCAGTGGGGGTCCACGAGGGGCTCCGTGGGGCCCCGGTGGAGGGTCGGCGGCGAGGGACCCCCGGGGACCCCCCCTGAGGAGTGGGGGTCTGCGGACCCCTTCCCGGCCAAGCCAAGGCATGTGGAGTGGAGCAGCACATAGCTTGTAGATCTGCTAGATTCGCTTATTTTTCATTTGCTTTTTCCAGCGCTGCTGAGGTCTGTGGGGGTCCTTGGGGGTCCCTGGTGGGCCCCGGTAGTGGGGCGGCCACCAGGGACCCCCTGGGTGCTCGTCCCTGCCTACTTTTGTGTACTTTTGTGTAGTTTGCGGTAGTTTTGTGTACTTTTGTGTATACTTTTGGGTAGTTTGGGTTAGTTTTGTGTACTTTGGGGTAGTTTTGTGTACTTTTGGGTACTTTTGGGTATACTTTTGGGTACTTTTGGGTAGTTTGGGGTAGTTTTGTGTACTTTTGGGTACTTTTGGGTATACTTTTGGGTACTTTGGGGTATACTTTTGGGTAGTTTTGTGTAGTTTTGTGTTCTTTTGTGTACTTTTGGGTATTGTGGTGCAATTAGTAGGACCCTTTGCACATGCATGCCATAAAAATTACACATGACATTTATGACATCATCAACTTGCGACAGGCATTTCCCCTACTGAGTGAAAGATTAGCTATTTCTAGAAGAAATAAAATATTTAAGATGTTTTTAATTTTACATTGTAGTTATAGAGGACAATTACAATGTATTAAGACATATTTGTCGTATTAGTCAGGGATCACTTTAAAGCAAATGAAGGCGGACCCCTTCATTTGTCCAGACAGGTTGAGTAGATTAACATCTGGTCAATACACTGACTTGTGGCCTTCTGGCAGAAGGCCTAGTTGACTGTAAACCCCTAACAATAGCTAATCACAGCAGGTGACATTCCTACACAAAGATAGTGCCCTGTGACTTCTGCCCCACCCAGGAGGTGACTGCAAATCAGCCCTTTTGGTGCTGTGGGAGACAAGCAGGCAGACTTGATTGAATTATCAAATGGATAGATAAAATACACCGTAAACTATGAAATTCCTGCCCATATTTGGTGGATATGGTTTCACAGGATACGACAAGTGATTTTTGCCAAATCATTTTAAAGCAATTCAATTCAATTCAATTTCAATTCAAAGGAGCTTTATTTGCATGAGAAAACATATGTTTACATTGCCAAAGCAAGTATCACAATTACAACCAGTAAGACTCCCTAATCGGAAGATAAGCGACCGTCAGGTCGCAGCGTGATTTTAGGGCAAAATGTGTAGGAGCAGTGTCCAAAAATGTGTTTGAAAAAATCGGCCAAATGGTGGCGCTATATGGGACAGATCCATGTTGATGACATGAGTGTAGACATACTGTGTACCGATTTGCGTGATTTTAGGGCAAAATCTGTAGGAGCAGTGTCCAAAAATGTTTTTGAAAAAATCGGCCTGATGGTGGCGCTATATGGGACAGATCCATGTTGATGACATGAGTGTAGACATACTGTGTACCGATTTGCGTGATTTTAGGGCAAGATCTGTAGGAGCAGTGTCCAAAAATGTGTTTGAAAAAATGGGCCTGATGGTGGCGCTATATGGGACAGATTCATGTTGACGTCTCTCTTGGCGCCGCCGAGGCGGACGCGTGGGTACCGGACCCGGCTCTCCCGGTCGCTCCTAGCCCGAGTTACGGCATTGTATGTGTGCTGCAGTGGCGGGGGTCCTCCACTAGGGGCATCCATTCTGGAGCACCAGGAGTCGGTGGTCCCCAGGAATTCCCCGTGAACAGCCCCGTTTGGGTGGTCATTTGGCCATTTTTGCACTTTTTGGCGGCGGTGGAAGGGGGTCCCTGGGAGTCCCTGGAGCTCCGGGGGTCCCTGGTGGGGTGGATGTTGTGGATTGGCAGGCAAGGAGTGTGTGTGCAAAGTTTGGCATGGATTGGGGTAACGGTGGCGGAGATATGAGTTGGGGAAAAGTGTGACATGACGGACAGACTGACTGACAGACTGACTGACAGACAGCCGGTGGAGGTTTTGGTAGTAAATGCGACCTGACGGTCGCAATAAAAACAGTTGAAAATGGGGAACATATATACAGTTGGAGGGGGTACAGCATTGAGTAAACAGAGCTATGTCGCATTGTGACATTTTATATATATACAGGGTACAAATAGCTGCATTATTGCGACCGTAGGTCGCAGTTACTTTTACACTCTCATACTATCCAAACCTCCACCAGCCGTCAGTCCTTTCTTCCTTCCGTCACGTCACGTCACTCGTCACACGTCACACTTTCCCCCTACTCATATCTCCGCCACCGTTGCCCCGATCCATGCCAACATTTCCACACAAACTCCTTGCCTGCCAAACTACAACCTCCAAGGACCCCCGGAGCTCCAGGGACCCCCAGGTCCCTGGGGGACCCCCAGGTGTAAAAAAAGACCAAATGTGCAAAAATTACCACCCCAACGGGGCTGCTCACGGGGAATTCCCGGGGACCACTGACTCCTGGTGCTCCAGAACAGATGCAAAAGTGGTGGCGCCCCCAGTGGAGGACCCCCTCCACTGCAGCTCACATAAAATGCCTTAACTCGGGCTAGGAGCGACCGGGAAAGCCGGGGCCGGTACCTATTCGTCCGCCTCGACATGGCCCTCTTCTAGCGCCACCATGAGGCCGATTCTTGCAAAACACATTTTTGGACACTGCTCCTACAATTTTTGCCCTAAAATCACGCAAATCAGTACACAGTATGTCTACACTCATGTCATCAACTTCGATCTGTCCCATATAGCGCCACCTTCAGGCCGATTTTTTAAAACACATTTTTGGACACTGCTCCTACAGTCTTTACCCTAAAATCACGCAAATCGTTACACAGTATGTCTACACTCATCTCATCAACATGGATCTGTCCCATATAGCGCCACCTTCAGGCTGATTTTTTTAAACACATTTTTGGACACTGCTCCTACAGATTTTGCCCTAAAATCACGCAAATCGCTACACAGTATGTCTACACTCATGTCATCAACATGGACCTGTCCCATATAGCGCCACCATCAGGCCAATCTTTTCCAACACATTTTTGGACACTGCTCCTACAGATTTTGCCCTAAAATCACGCAAATCGGTACACAGTATGTCTACACTCATCTCATCAACATGGACCTGTCCAATTTAGCGCCACCTTCAGGCCGATTTTTGGACACATTTTTGGACACTGCTCCTACAGATTTTGCCCTAAAATCACACAAATCACACAGTATCTCTACAGTCATGTCATCAAAATGCATCTGTCCCATCTAGCGCCACCATCAGGACGATTTTGGTAAAACAAACTTTTGGCCTATTTATCTCCCGATTAGGGAGTCTTACTGGTTTTCCTCAAAATGCATTTAAAGGTATCAGCTCTGTTTCATACTGTATGTGCAGTAGGTCTAGATGTCAATCCATGGTTTGTAGTCCTTAGGGTGGTTGTGTTTCTAGCCTTCTTTTGTCGCAACAGTTCACAAATCTTGCTGCTGTGTTTGCGTATTGTTGTATTTCTCCCAGTAGGTATGGGAGTTTTTCATCATTGGTCGAGTTTTCACTTCGGGTGTGTGTAATCTGTGGGAAGTATGCGTCTCTGATGTCTTGGTATAGTGGGCAGGTGGTTAGAAAGTGTAGCTCTGTTTCTACCACATTTTGTGTGCAGTGGGTACATAGCCTATCTTCCCTTGGGAGTGGGGTCTGTCTGTGCCGGCCTTTCTCTATTGCAAGGCTGTGTTCGCTGAGTCTGTACCTAGTCAAGGCTTTCCTACGTTTTGGGTCTTTTACTGTGCTCAGATATTCCGCTAATGTATATTCTCTTTTTAGTGCCAGATAGCATTCCATTTTGCTGTGGTTTTGGGTTGTCTCTTTCCAGTATGTTAGGTAGCTTTCTTTTTGTTTTCTTATAATCTGGTTTGGTCCAGAATGTTTTCCGTTTGGTAGTTGGCTGAGGGGGCAACCCTGTAGGTTTTCACTATGGTTGAGGGAATTGAAAGAATTATTGGTTTAGGCGGTTTTGTCTTTTTTGGAATACCATGATTTTTGTCTTGGCTAGATTTACTGTCAAGGCCCACTTATGTGAGAATTTGTGCAGGAGGTCGAGTTGCTGCTGTAATCCTTCTTTGGTGGGAGACAGTAACACCAGATCATCTGCGAATAGTAGCTCTTCGTAAGCTCTATAAGGTGGTGAAAACATTTCTCAATAATAATTTTTATTATAAAAACCAAAAAGGCTTAAGTGAAAACCTTCAGTTGAACTTGGAGCGAAAAGGGCGTAAGTGAAAACCTTCAGTTGAACTTGGAGCGAAAAGGGCGTAACTGCAAGTGCATTATTCCATCCAGGGGCCCTTGGGTGCCACAGGCACACTGTTGCCCCAATACACACCAAACTTGGCACAAAGTAACACTGTTCATTGGTTTGCCATGATAATAGCCACACCAGGGGCCACCTCACTGGCCAACACAGGGGCCCCCAGAGGCCCGGGGGTGTTACAGGTGCACTGTTGCTCTGATCTGCACCAAATGTGGCACAAACACTGTTCAGGGGTCTGCCATAACAATAGTCACACCAGGGGCCTTGTGTAGCCCCCAGAACCTACGTTAGGGTCCTCCAGGGGCCTCTGGGTGCCATAGGTGCACTGTTTCCCCATTATGCACCAAACTTGTCTCAAACACTGTTCAGGGGTCTGCCATGAGGATAGTCACACCAGGGGCCATGTGTGGCTCCCAGGGGCCATGTGTGGCCCCCAGGGGCCTCTGGGTGCCATATAGGCGCACTATTGCACCATTATGCATCAAACTTGTCTCAAACACTGTTCCAGGGATCTGCCATGAAGATTGTCACACCAGGGGCCATGTGTGGCTCCCAGGGGCCATGTGTGGCTCCCAGGGGCCATGATAATTTTGATGCAGATTGGAGCAACGGTGTGCTTTTGGTACCACAGGGCCCCTGATATGATACACGGGGGCCCCTGATGAGGCCTGTGAGGTTGCTCCTGGTGTGACTATTGTCATGGTAGACCCCTGGACAGTGTGTGTGCCATATTTGGTGCAGATCAGAGCAACGGTGCGCCTTTGGCAACCCGGGGCCCCCAAGGGCCACTGATATGGCACACTGGGGCCCCTGGAATAGCCCTTTGTTTGACCCTTAAACAGTGTTCATGCTAAGTTTGATGCAGATTGGAGCAACGGTGTGCCTTTGGCACCCCGGGGGCCCCTGATATGGTGGCCTGTGAGGTGGCCCCTGGTGTGACTATTGTCATGGTAGACCCATGAACAGTGTTTGTGCCAAGTTTGGTGCAGATTGGAGCAACGGTGCACCTTTAGCACCCCAGGGGCCCCTGAGTTGGCCCCTATTGTGCCCCCTGGTAGCCACATGTGGCCCCTCATGTGACTATTGTCATGGCAGATCCCTGAACAATGTTCATGCCAAGATTGGCGCAGATTGGACGAACGGTGCACTTTTGGCACCCAGGGGCCTCTGTTTTTGTACCTGGGGGCCAAATGTGGCCCCTGGTGTGGCTACTCTGATGGCAGGCCCCTGATTAGTGTTTATACCAAGTTTGGTGTGGATCGGAGCGGTTACTGGCAAGTTACTGTCTCTGGTCCAATATTATTATTTTCTGAATGTCACTTAGGCCCTAAACATTAAGCAAAAAGCTATAAAATGTTGGAGCGAAAAGGGCGTAAGTGACATTTTAGCTTACACGTATTAGTTTTGTATTTTTTTAAATAGTTTTGTACTTTTTTATGTAAATAACTATTAAAATATCAATTCCTTTTAGCTTAATCTGTGTAAAAGTACAGACTGTTTACGTATGTTGTTTTTTGCGACCGTCAGGTCGCACTTACTATCAAAACCTCCACCAGCTGTCAGTCCGTCCGTCCGTCTGTCTGTCACACGTCACACTTTTGCCCTGCTCATATCTCCGCAACCGTTGCCCCGATCCATGCCAAATTTTGCACACATACTCATTGCCTGTTAAATCACTTCACAATCAATTCACACATGACCCTCTTCTAGCGCCACCATGAGGCAGATTCTTGCAAAACTATTTTTGCCCTAAAAACACGCAAATCGGTACACAGTATGTCTACACTCATGTCATCAACATGGATCTGTCCCATATAGCGCCACCTTCAGGCCGATTTTTTAAAACACATTTTTGGACACTGCTCCTACAGATTTGGCCCAAAAATCACGCAAATCGGTACACAGTATGTCTACACTCATGTCATCAACATGGATCTGTCTCATATTGCGCCACCATCAGGCCGATTTTTTCAAACACATTTTTGGACACTGCTCCTACAGATTTTACCCTAAAATCACGCAACTCGGTACACAGTATGTCTACACTCATCTCATCAATATGGATATGTCCCATATAGTGCCACCATATCAGGCCCATTTCTTCAAACACATTTTTGGACACTGCTCCTACACATTTTGCCCTAAAATCACGCTGCGACCTGGCGGTCGCTTATCTCCCTATTAGGGAGTCTTACTGGTAATAAAATAGTTACAGTCAATCAAAACTTTGTTTTTGCTCTCCTGTAAAATTCTGAAAATGTCACTTACGCCCTTTTTGTGCCAAGCCCTCGCAGAGAGAAGTGTAACGTTTTAAGTCCCCATAGAGAGGTTTAGCTTTGTTGAGACAAATCAAAACAACTGGAGCAGTGACATGGGGTATCAATTTTATTTTATTTGTTTTGCATTGTATACATAATTGAAAGGCATCAGACTAAAATGACATAAGGTACATTTATCACCTTAAACAATGAAATGCAAACAGGCATGTAATGTGTCTGAATGGGGAAATGTTATTCATTTATTTTAGCTTTTAGTCAAAATAAAATAGTTTTTCATCAAGATAAGATTTTGTTTGATAAGATAAGTTTTGCCATAATTATGCAGTTCTATTACAACGACAGAGCTACAACAGCAATGTTTAAAATGTTATAGACTAAAATAATTATTTTTTAATTAATATTATTTTTTTAATCACTTGGCCTTTCGGTGCATGGGCATCAATATTATAGGTCTATCCATATCATGATATTAGACTGGATAATCATCGCCTGTGATTTGGGATATTGCACTACAGTATATGGCATAAGTCTTATTTGTACTATTATATTGGTACTCAAAAGTCAAAAGTACTTGTTTTCTGCCTGGGGGAAAGATTTTCATTGGATCAACTCTAATGTCTAGTTCTTAGATAGAAAATCTGTTTGGGAAAAACGGTACCGGCAGTAACTAGTTAATACCTTTAAGTAAGGAATACTTTTTAAAAGTAACCTTCAACCCTGTGCTAATTTAGAGAGAGACTGAACATAAAGGAATCCATCATTCACCATATGTGATTGATGTCATTATGTAAAAACGAGCAGACATTTACAATTGCATTTGGTTCACAACATCACATTCAGCAATGGAGTAGCCTACTGTAAAAGCCCTCAAACCTAAACCACAGCAACCAAAGTAATTTGGGGAGACTTATTGTTTTAATTTGAAGACGAGGCATTCATTTGAAAGGTTTTGGTCAGAAACACCAGACAGGTGTATGCACAAAGAACTCCCATTCCCCCCGAAAAAAAAAAAAAAAAAAAAAAAAGATTATTTTCTGTAGCCTATAGGCTACAGAAAATAATCTTTTTTTTTTTTTACCTATATATATAAAAAAAAAAATGATTCGGTCTCGCCTCCCGTCGGACTCGGACTCGTCTCGGACTAGACTCCCGTCGGTCTCGGACTCGACCCCCTCCCAGGGGGTCATGACTCGGACTCGACTCGGACTCGAACCCTCTAAGACTTGGACTTGATTTGGACTCGCTTTAGGAGGACTACAACACTAATATACACTGTAGTTTGTTTTGGTTCAGTTTTTTCTGTTGTCTGACATAGGCCGTTATTTTAGCGAGGTGACAAAGTGTTGTTTGTTTTCACCAGTTTGATCATAAAGGTAAAGGGCAACCAGTAAGGGCCAACTTCTGATTCTTGCATACTTTTGTTTAACTTCTGGTATTTACATACCTCATACCTGGGGGTCTGGGGAACCCAGGGGTCCTAGAGGGGATTCCAGGGAGTCCCCAGCTAAATGAGGAATAGTTTAACCTCTTAAGCAATATTTTATACTTTCAAGTGTTCAAAAGTAGAATTTTGACAATGTTCAATTTAATTTTTTGCCAAGATATGAATGGTACATCATGAATTCATCCACACACGCACACAAACCACTGCAAAATCTCTTTGTTGAAAATAAACAATCTCTACACGCTCACACTGTGTCACAGTGTGACATTAACTTGTGAAAGCGTCAGAATGCACTTGTATCAGTGTCAATGCAATGACCTGCTTGTTAATGAAACATGGCAAAATATGCACGTTAAACTATCTCTCTCGTGCGTGCGTGCGTGCGTGCGTGCGTGCGTGCGTGCGTGCGTGCGTGTGTGTGTGTGTGTGCTGTGCACTGGGTAGAGAGAGGAGGACGGAACACCACAACCACATCCAGGGACCAGTCTTCAACACCCAGCTGTGAGTCTAAAGATCCTCCTTACATACTGTAAGCATGGAACCTGGACCTTCAGACTCATGGTAAGATCACTGATCTTTCTATGTTAATTGTTGTAATAAAGGCGCGCCGCGCGCGCGCACACACGCGCGCGCATGCACACACTCACACTATGGCGCTCGATCAAAGCCATATTTCTCGTCCCCATGGAACTCACCCGCGTGCTTTGATGCCGCTGCCTGCATGTGCAGCAACGCATACACGTGTCATGTACTTTCTCATTGACTCACAACGGAAACGTGACAAGACTGGACGTCCACACGAGGCCGTGTACCTTCATGCTAACCCTTGCATTGTGTTAGAAACCTGGTGACACTTTTGGTGTTAGCGGGTCAAATTTGATAAATACTCCAAAAATGTTACTTTTTCCCCCTCCCTCACCTCATAGCTGACTTATGCATTCATTCATATCCATGTAAACAGTTTTAAAATGTTATTTTGGGTTAGGGTTAGGGTGTCATATTTTAATATACCGGTAGCTTGTTTTCAATTATAAAAATGTAAAAAATGCAATCATATCCTATAATAAAGACAATGGATAATGATGTTATCTGCCTATAATAGACTAATATTAGAACATACTTCCAAAAAATAATGACTTGTTTTGGTTTTTTAACTTCACTTGTGGTGTTACGGTTACGGGTCAAAATTGATCCATATAAAGAAAAAAGTAATTTATTTTCATAAACCCAAACTTTATTTTACTCCTAATAGCAAATTCAAATTGAGTGTCTCTCTCTCTCTCTCAAATATGTAAAAAAGTAATATTGACAAGTTGGGGGGATTATTATTCTTTTAATATAGAGACCATCAAAATTAACTAATGGTAATAATTAATGTTGTTGTAATATCATGAAGCCTTGATCCAATAAAGAAATGTATTAAACATACTTTTTACATATTTAAACTTGAAAACCAGTCAAAATGACCCTAACACAATGGAAGGTTAAAGTACATGACCACTCGTCTATGCATAGTTGTATGCGTTTTTGGTGAACGCGCACATAAAAGCATGCATACCGATAACATAATTCTTTTGGTCACGTGCTGACCACAGGAGGCGGAAACTGGGGAGCGAGCACAAAGCGTTGCTTTATTAGAGTTGAGATTAGCCTTGCATATGCACAGATACACAGACACACAAACAGACAGGGCTTAAAACAAAAGTTATTTCCCGTCCTCCCCTTCTGCGTGTGCTGTAAGCACATGCAGCCTGTATCGAGAACCTTTTCAAAGTTTTTATTGTAACAAAATAATACAAAAGAACTATGCATTCAAATACAGATTTTGACAGTGATAACCATCAATGCTTTGATGGTCGTGTCAGTATATTAATGTACAATGTGTGTTTACTTTTAGGTTTAACAGGGACTATGGATTAATGGAAAAACTGAAAACAATGAAAATCAAAGTACAAAAGACAATAAATTCATTCATTTATCGGATACAAGCAGTTAAAACATATCTGGATGGTGAAAAAGAAGAGGATTCTAAACTCAGGAGAGAAACCATTGGAGAGAAAGATCCAACTATACCAAATAAAACTATCCTACTGGTTGGAGAGACAGGAGCAGGGAAGTCTACTTGGATTGATGCCATGCTGAACCACTTGATGGGCAGAAAATATGAAGACCATGAATGGTGTACGGTTATGTATAAAGCACAAAATCTGTCAGAAACCCAAACCACAGCCGTCACAGTTTATGACATCTTTGGACTTCATAATGAAAACTTCCCCTACTCTCTGACCATCATTGACACACCTGGGTTTGTAGACACCAGAGGTGTTGTTGAAGATCGACAAATAGCAAGAATTTTACAAAGTTTGTTCATAGCTGAAGATGGAGTCAAACAACTTGATGCTGTTGGCTTGGTGTTGAAAGCAGGTACAAATCGTCTCAGTGACAGACAGGCCTACATCTTTAACTCAGTTGTCTCTCTTTTTGGGAAAGACCTGGAGAAGAACATTGTACCTTTGATTACTCATTCTAGTGGAATGACTCATTCTAATGAACTTCATGCTCTTCAAGTTGCTAAGGTCAAGATGGCAATGAGAGATGAAAAGGAACCAATGTACTTCTCATTCAACAACTGCCCAAATGATTTCACCAGTGATAAAGAAAAAGAGAAACGGGCAATGAAATACGCCTGGGAATCATCTCAGGATGGTATGAATGAATTCTTGGGGTTCCTTAGGAAAGTGGAGACTCAAGATTTGAAACAGACAGCTGACGTTTTGAAGAAACGTATCCAGTTAGAGGAATTGTGCAACACTTTGAGAGAACAGATTGAGTTTATAGAGATGAAACAAATGGAAATCCACCAAGTCAAAGAGGCAATAGGGCACTTAGACAATGAAGCTGACAATGCAACAACTATTGTCGAAGTTGATGAAGCCTACAAAGAGCTAGAAAGTATTGGTTGCAGGTGGTGGCAGAGGTGGCTGTGGTGCCTGTGGTGGCTGTGGTGGGACAACAAGGTCACCCGCTGTACAATCTGTGAGGAAAACTGTCATCACCCAGGGTGCACATGGGCCTGGAATCGATCTTGGTGTAAGGTCATGAGAGGTGAAAACTGTACATCATGTGCAGGGAAGTGTCACCACTCCAAACATGTCAAGGATAGGAATAAATATGTTCCCAAGACAAGGAAGGTTAAGAAAACAGTTGAAGATATCCAGAAGAAGTGTAACATTGATGAGGAGAAAGGTCAGAAGAAAGCGTTGTTGGCAGCAATTGAGAAGGACCTGGAAGTCAAACCGAGAGAGAGAGAAAACCTCATTAGCGGAATCTACGAGTGCATTGTCACACTGGAGGAGATCGCTTTGAATAGAGACTCAATTTACACCTACATCCATCTGGATTTTGTGATCAGCAAACTCAAGGAGACAGGTGGAAACGATGAGAGGATACAGAAAATGATTGAAGTGAAGGATCGCATGGAGAAAGAAAGTCAAGCAATAAAATATGCTATGGAGTATTACAAATTATAATGATAGACACATCTGGAGACACACAGTGATGGGCAAGCTACTTGGGGAATATAGTAAGCTACACTACTAGTTATCTTGATTAAATGTAGCTCAACTACACTACAAGCTATCCCCAGAGAAATGTAGCAAGTTACACAACATTACTTGCAACTTCTTGATCAAGAACACATTTCCATCAAACAAAGAAAAAAGTGCTCAGTTTGATTGTTTATTATTAAACAAACTGAGACGGTCCTGAATGTCCCCTCATTATTGGGACACTATTGTCCCCAATAATGAGAGGACAACATTGTATTTTGCAATTACAATTTAATTGCAAAATACTACAATGGCAAGCTTCAGACTTATTTTCCAATTCTGAGCTTATACTACAACAGTGATGTGAAATCACTTAAACTACCACTTCTCCCATTTTCAACCAATTTTCATATTTATGCTCCTCACTAATGTTCATTATAATATGGCAACATTTTAGTCTACCCCATCTGTGTCTCAGAGGAGGGCTGTGGACAGTTCAGAAATTCGCCTACCAACCAGTGACATCATTGGTAGGCAGGTTTGGTCATTTCAAACCAGAAATCCTGGACATTCAGAACCTTTTCTAGCATCACCCCAATTTCCCCATCCATAAAAAGGATACACCCTGACCCTGAGGATCTGCACCTGTGGAATCACCATTAGCAAC
The DNA here is from genome assembly GCF_963921795.1 of Nannobrachium achirus. Classification (NCBI taxonomy): domain Eukaryota; kingdom Metazoa; phylum Chordata; class Actinopteri; order Myctophiformes; family Myctophidae; genus Nannobrachium; species Nannobrachium achirus. The sequence goes on along the minus strand of NC_137821.1, from coordinate 54,341,338 downwards.
CTCACTAGCTCCGTACTCACCATCTCTGATCATCTGGCCCTCACCATGGACATTGATATCCCCCCCACCTCTTCATCATTACTGTATCCACTCCTCCTCTCTCCTTCTTACTTGGTGACCCATCTCTGACCCCACCCTCATCCAACTGAACTGGTCAACAACTATACCAAAGCCCTCGCCTCCTGTCTTTATCAGCCTCTTGACTTACACCACCTCAAATCCAAGGGCTGGCAGCTAAGATGGCAGCAACAATCACTTTTCCCTACGTACCATCCTCAACCTATGGATACCTCTGAACCTATGGATACCATCTGAACCTACTTCACAACCATAACATGAGAATCATTTCATTAAAAAAAAAGAAAGGGGGAAGAAAAAAATGCACAATCTCCCCTTTCTCTCGAAAATCCTGGAACAAGCTGTTCAACTTAGATGGACTCTAGGCTAAGCGGGAGGCTCTCTCCATTCCGACATGTCGCCACTCCGAAATTGACTTCTTATTGTCTGAGTGGCGACACTCCCATAGGGGTTAGGTTTAGGGTTAGGGTTAGAGATAGGGTTAGTGTCGGAATGGAGACATGTCGGAAAGGAGACATGTCGTAGTGGAGAGATGCACCCAGGCTAAGCGTCACCAACATCATTCCCTTGACTCCAGTTACCTCTCCCTCCTCATACTCCTTCACCTCAATGCTGCCTTTTGATAACATCAATCCTTGTCACATGCATGCCTACAGTCCTCTTTTGGCATAAAATGGCCTTCCCTGGATAAAAATATACACAAATGTAAAAACATGGTTGCAAAAGAACTTTCTCAAACACAACAGCAATAAATCATATTTTCCCTCATTTCCCTCACCTGCCCCACCCAGGAATTATCTCTCAGCGTAATTCTCACAGCCTTCATTGTCAACTACGTCTGGAATCTCAGAATGATCCTTGACCCCAACCTCTCATTCCTCCTCCATGTAAACCAGATCACAATAACGTCCCCTTTCCACCTAAAGAATATTGGCAGCCTCTGGACCTCTCTGTCTTTCTCCACTGTTGAAACATTCATTCATTCATTACATCCTGGATCAACTAATAGAACAGCGACCTTCATGGCACCACCATAAATCCTCAATAAACTCCATTATCTCAATGTTCAAAAGTTCCAGAGCACTCCAGGACCAGTGCTTCCATTGAAACATCTACAGCAAGGCACTCACCATCTCTGATCATGATTTGGCCCTCACTATGGACATTGTTATCCCCACCTCCTCATCAGGTCAGGAGCGCTATGTAACATTACTGAAAATGTATCCACTACTCCTCAGTTGGTGACACCATCTCTGACCCGAACCTCATCCAGGATGCTGCCCCCCACTGAACCTATACCAAAGCACTCACCTCCTGTCTTAATCTGCTCGCTCCCCTAATAAAAGCAAGTCTGTCTCTTGACTTACACCAACTCTGGGCCCCCTGGTACACAAGTCCACCACCTAAAATCCAAGGGTTGCCAGCAAAAATGCATTTCCAAAAGAAAGAAGAAAACAGTCTCACTGTCCACTCAGAGGAATGCAAACTACATCAGCAGCAATACAACAACCCCTCAACAGCACTACCACTACTCCTACGTCCATTTCAACCGCCTTCACCACCATCAAATGTGGAAAAAAGAAGAGAAAAAGAAAAAGAAATTAATGGGCACAAAATACACACATCTCACCAGTACCCTCCCCAGTGCCCTGGTGCACCATGACACCAATACTCCAAGACCTTCACTGGCTTCTGTTAAAACATCTAAGGCCCTCAACAACCAAGCTCCCCCGACCCCGTCCCACTCCATCCTCCTACATCATCGTGCCCCTCCCATAATTTGATTTGATTACATTTATTTTGTACATAACATATATGTTTTCCTATGTAAAGCAAATGTGGTTACTTAGAAAAGTACTATCAAAGTTTCACACTCTTACATTAGATCCATCCATGGATGGATGGACATTAGAAACTGTTTCAATGTTTCCTTACTGATTTTATTGGAATCACATATATCAGAAATATATGAATCTTAAGTCTTACATTTTATTTTGTGTTGTTGATGCTTAAATCTAAATGTATATTTGACTTTCACATCTTTTTCTTTACTTTCTTTTCTTTTATAAATGTGCTGTTTTATTTCATCTTTGTTGTGTTTTGTTTTGCACTAGGCTAGTATATAAAAATGTGCTACATTATAAATACTGTATCATGTTGATTGATACTATCAGGTTATGAAAAAGTGAAATACTGTGGTGTGTTTCTTTAGCTAGTTAATAAAACAAATATTTTAAACACATTCTTAAGCTTTGTGTATATTTTACACAATGTCAATGCATTTTGTTTTAAGATAGTTTTCCAGAGCATGATCCTTCCTCCCTAAATGCCTGCAATTTGATATAAAGTAGTTTATATTATTGTCCTTGTCCTAGTCCTTGTGCGTCGCACGTTGATGATGTCATAAATGTCATGTGTAATCTATCCCTATGGAATTTATGGCATGCATGTGAAAATAAAAACAAACTTAATACTTCCTATGTTTAATATGAGCATCAAATCAATATTTCAAATGTGTTTTTGCACATGCATGCCATAAATTCCATAGGGATAGATCACACATGACATTTATGACATCATCAACTTGCGACAGGTATTTCTCTTATTGAGTGAAAGATTAGGTATTTATAGAAGAAATAAAAATATTTAAGGTGTTTTTAATTTTACATTGTAGTTATAGAGGACAATTATAATGTATTAAGGCATATTTGTCGTATTAGTCAGGGATCACTTTAAAGGAGTAATGACTTTTTTTTTCTCCTATTGATTGTGCATGCCACGGAGACTTGAGTTCAATGATATGTTTTGTGTTTGTCTAATTCTTAAGACAATTATTTGATTACAATAAATGTACCCCCATTGATTCCGGATGGGGACCCGAATGCATTTAGGTCCCCATCCGGAATCAATGGAGGTAAATTTACTATAATCACATTTTTGTCTTTGGAATGCGACAAATACAAAACAATATTAGATTATTAGATTTTCTTGTGCATATTGACCTGGAGATACAAAATAAAATTCAGTGTTTTTGCTAACTAGAATTTGTGATAATGTTGGTACAACGCCATAAGATCCACACAGCTCTCTTTTACTAATATTAAATAGCATCCTGTGCCATGAGGAGTTAGTGAGCAGACCAGATTGAGTCATGTCTACTAATTTAAGCTGTTTCTAGCCATCTAGATTGCAAAGCAAACATATACCTACAGATCCATCTAAAACAAATAGAATATTGTGTAAAAGTAAATTTTCTGTGAATCATTCTAATCTTTTTTTTTGTCAAAAATGTGGCGTTGTATGGCATATAGCTCATGAAAAGTGCATATTTCAAAAATATTACAATATTACACAAGGCCACTCAAAACAGAAATGTCAACGTTCTGAAGTCAGAGTTGCTTGAAATCCGCAGTCAGTTATGATTTGAAGGTGTTATAGCATCTGCAATGCTTGTTCACACAATATTCTATTTTTTAGATGGATCTGTATATTTCTTAAATACAAATTGTGTGTATAAATATTTGCATTATATTTTATGTTTGAAAAGGCGATTGATGCTCTACTAATCACTTCAGCCACTCACTATTAAGTGGTAACCTATATCTCCTCAGCAGTGATGCTTGGAAAATAATCCTATGACTGCCAGGTATTTGACCAAACAGACCATACATTTAAGTAGGAGAAGTGTGTGTTTTATGCAGTAAAGCAATAAAGTAAAGGTCAATAAACTAAAATACAGCTACATCTGGATCCCTGAATGGGCGTTCCGGGCCAGGGGCAGAAAGGTCAGACATACTAGTCTATATGTTCTACCTGATCCTGAAGCTAAAACAAAAAAAATATTGATTGATAGATTGAAGATTTTATTAGAAGTTTGCATAGGAAAAGGTACAGTTTCATGACAGGTACAAGGTCAACTAAAATGATTATCACCGCAAGAAAGCTTTGGGCTTGTTTCAATTGGGGTCCTTTTTTAAACTCATATAACATTGAATCAATAACAGACACATATGCAGAATATATATATACTAGCCCTTACCCGTTCAAAGATATGAGCTCATACAAAACTGTGTAATGACCATGCCTGTCCACATGATGGTGCCAATACACTGCTTAATCCTGCCTCATGCTAGATGCAGAATAGATATAGATACACCATAAAAATGCTAATATACAGCATATGATTTGTGAAAGTGACAAACGGGCTTCACAGTTATGTCAGGTGTGTTCATATGCTAATGGTGATGCGATTTCAGATCAATTGCTCCAGCCACTGAGGAGAAACGCTGTGACAGACACTCACTCACTCAGACAGACACTCAGACAGACACTCACTCAGACATTTGGAAAATTATATGTTTGATATATATATATATATAATGGCATTTACAATAAACATTTCTGATAAAGAGATGAACTACCTCTGGGCCCAGAGCAATAAGAGGCCCAGTCAGAGCCTCTGATGGGATTTTCTGCTCCCCAACAGTCTAGAAAACAGTGGTCTTCAACAGCGGGTCCGGGTCCTAAGAGTTCCTACAGGTGGACCGCCAAATCTTTGTAAGTAAAAAAAAAAAAAAAAGGGACATTAGCTTTAACCCTATAGCATCCCTGTTCTGGGCCAGACATAAGCTGAAAATAGCAGATCTACGAGCTCACAACGCCTCGTTTTGGTGTGGATGAAAAAAGAACAGACCAAGTACAGACTACAGAGCTATGTGGTCAAGTGTACCAAGTATGGAGTGTTTAAGTGCTTAACGTCAAAAAATACACATTAACATGAACCAAACAAATTCATAATATGTCAGTTGAGTTTACACAACACTGATGATATTGCTGTCAAACAGGTCTATGAATCTATGAACATGTTTTTATACAGTGTATAGTGTCCCTGATGAAGGGGTCCATGACCTGAAAAGACCCTATGCTGTAAAAATTGCCTCTGCTCACTAAAGACTAAATATTTACTTTTGCTGTCCTTTCTGGTTGCCCAAGGCCTCTGGTCAACTGGTTATTGATGGCACATGGTTGGTACAATAGCATGCACATTCTCAGGCTTGAACCAAAGTAGTATGATAGAGCTGTTGTACGGAGTCATCTAGTGGTGACATTGTATTATGACACAAGGTGACTGCATGAAAACTGTGTCTATATAATGATGAGTTGCTACTAAATAAACCGCCTTCACTCAGTCCAAGATTTGTGGTGACACAACGGGGTGTAGCCTAATTTATTTACTTGAGCCTATACTTCCCTCTTTGTCTCACAGAGGAATGCCTTTATCCAATAAACTTTTTCCACAGCAGCCATATTATCACCTTGCTAAAATAATGGCCTATGTATTTTTTGAGGACAATTATATGTTTGCCTAAATCTTCATTACACTAGCCTTCCTATGGTATAAGCGCCTACTGTATATTTATTGAAAAGGACCATGCTGTTCCCAAGAGTGTGACCTAGGCCATTTTATGGTCTAAGTCACAAAGACAATGTGTCTGGGGTATTGGTAAGTTAATGAAGTAAGTGACTCCATTAATAATTTAGCCAAAGTTAGGTTTGCAATTGCCTATATGTCAAAAGACACATTGGCCAAGTCATTCAATCGTCTTATTGTCACCTTCTTAAACTAATGGACTATGTAATTTTTTTACGAAAAATTATATTTTTGCATGAGTCAGCTCCTCATGACACTGGCCACCTCTGGTAAAACCACCTACTGTATCTCCTAATTGAAAAGGATCATGCTGCAGCTGCTCCCACCCCTTTAGGGACATAGGTCATTCATTATACTAAGCCTCATGGTTGTATTTTTCCTTCTCCGCGTGAAAGAAGACACGTGGGGCGGCCGTGAACGGGAGCGGCCTCCCCACCTTATTCCCGGCAGAATAAGGATGCTATAGGGGTCCAAATGAATAAATAATCCTAAATACTTTAACGGGGGCAAGTTGATAAAAAAAATGAAAAGCTGAATGATTTAAAACCACCCCAGGCTTTTATCCATCGCTGCACATTTACAAAACCAGGAGGCCGATCCATATTCCTCAAAGATCCTGACAGCACCGCCTCAGTGCTGTAATCCCTCGGCTGCCATTGCATGCATCTACAGCAGGGGTGGACAGCATTAATTTCCAGAGGGCCATACAGACCTCCATAAAGTGAGTGCCACACTTTGCACAATTTGATTGAAACTTGAAACACATAACAATCATGTTCAAAGTGCAGGAATTTGGTAGACATGCCACACATGAGGTCCTTTCACAACAAGACAACTGTATCACTCTGGTGTACTGTGGCCTACAATAAAAATATTAATTGTTACATAAAATAATCTGTGTCAATGTCATATAAACTTTTAAATTAGCCTATACATTTATACTGTATCTTATCTTATCTGATATGCACCACTTCATAGGTCACTGATAAAAACACATTGCATCATGTTTTAAATATGGAGTGTGCAGTGTGCAGGTATGCAGGTATGTACTCAAATGGTAAATATGAATTACTAATTAATTGGAGTCAAGTTAAATCAATGTTTCAAAACTATTAACATATAGCAAACTTTTAGAATGTGGGTTTTTATCCGTTTTCTTTCTTTCTTTCTTTTTTTGTCATTTAGTTTTTTCTTTGAGATGGTCAAAGGGCTGCATGTTGCCCATGTGTGATCTACAGTATATTGTAGTTTTCGTGTGAAAACCTTGTATGTCCAAAACCATAAGTTTGGTAATATCATTTTAAAAATGATTTAAACTAGTGAAAATATCCGATCTACAAGCACACAACGTTGTGTGCTTGTAGATCTGCTATTTTCACTGGTTTTGTGCGACAGTCTTGTGTGATGAAGCACACACACACACACACACACACACACACACACACACACACACACACACACACACACACACACACACACACACACACACACACACACAAGCACAAGCACAAGCACAAGCACACACACACACTGTCTAATAGTGAAACTTAAACACACATACATCACACACACATACACATACATACCGACAAACGCATAGCTTTTACACACATACTCTCATAATCTGCAGTTACGTTATCTAGCATTTATCCTTTTATTTTTCTGACCAACATGAAAGACATTAGCGTTGTAATAATAAGCAGTATATAGTAATGATTACTTCTCAGCGGGGCGGGTGGGGCCAAAGGACAGAACTCGGGGGTGGTCCCCGGGGACCCCCCCTCGCATATTAACATACATCAGGGTCTGCAGTGGATTGTCAAATCGATGCCAAAATACACCTTTTTTTAAATGTCTGGCGCTCCTATCCTTTCTATCTCTACTACTCTGTCTCCCGCCTTCCCCCTCGAAAATCTCTTTGTACATTTTGTCGTTGTTTTCTATTTATTTAAAAATGCAGACATAATATGGATTGTATCAAAGCATGGAAAGGCAAAGAAATGTTTTCACTTAAAAGACGAAATGAAATAAAATCATGGGCTTTTATTTTACAAGTGGTATATTTGTTTATTATAGAGATTTTTTTATTTTCTTTTTTTTCTCTCTTTTTTTTGAAGAAATAAAGAGTCATTTTCCATTGCTACGTGTCGAGTTTCTGGTTCTTTAGTAGTTAGAAATTGCTTGTCACGGTCCATTTTCTTGCAGAGCGTGGAAATGGTGGCATTACAAAATTGACCTTAACTAAGTTCAACTAAGTTACACCATCTTGTAAAAGAGGATTGTTTTGTTTGTGCTAATTTAGTCTCCCAATAATTATCCAGCTATTATTATTATTATTTTTTTTAGTTTGTAACATTTCAGTGTGACGTTTCATCACATCATCTCACACCTCCAGAATCCTCGGGTGTGTTGTTTGCTTTGAGAGGCTTAGGGCAAGCTGAAATGTCTAAAACATTAACAGATAATAAACTTAATTCTTAGAAGAAAGAAAGTCTTTGGCTTGATTCAATTGGGTTCCTTTTTTAACTTAAATTCATAATTGCTCTACCAAAGAAGTCAGTTATTTGTTGTGCATGTCAGTATTTTTCAGTATTTTTGCCTCAGTTCAGCTTTTCTACACAATTGACCTTGGGGGTTATTGGCTTAAAACATCTATGATTAAGGACAATTACATCATGCAATAAGGACAGGTGGTTTCGTTTGTATCCTGAGATGAGATGAGATGAGATATCTAACATATAATTTTCCAAATGTCTGAGTGTCTGAGTGTCTGTCACAGCGTTTCTCCTCAGTGGCTCGAGCAATTGCTCTGAAATCGCATCACCATTAGCATATGAACACACCTAACATAACTGTGAAGCCCGTTTGTCACTTTCACAAATCATATACTGTATATTAGCATTTTTATGGTGTATCTATATCTAATGAGGCAGGATTAAGCAGTGTATTGGCACCATCATGTGGACAGGCATGGTCATTACGGGTATTTCTTACATTGATGCTCCTACATCATGCAAGCACCAGCTAAAGTTACTTTCCATCCCTCATATACTGTGTGCACAGTGCACATCCCATAACCCACACACTGCACATCATTTCGGAGCTCATATCTTTGAACGGGTAAGGGCTAGTACTTTATTAATCCCCGAGGGGAAATTGAGGCGTTACAGCAGCATAGTGTACACAAAACAAATAAACAACTGGACAAAAAAGACACAAACAAACATTAATGGACACCAATCACACACAACCAAAGTCAGCCCATGACTATGCACGAGGGAGAAAGTTCTTAAACGTGTAAGTTATGCAGGTTATGCAGTTATGCAGGCCTTATCTTGTTCAATAAGGCCCTGTAAAGCCTGTTGAGGCTATAGCCTGACATTTTCATTTTGTTCCACTTAGTGTTGATTTTGACAGGCAATTTTGATTTAGTTTTGGTCATAGTCTTTCAAATAACATATAGTTTAGTTTTAGTCATATTTTAGTCATCTGAAATGTTTTGGTTCTAGTTTAGTTTTAGTTGACTAAATATAAGATTTTAGTCGACTAAATCTATAGTTTATATAGTCGACTAAAATGTATTTTGCCTGTGCCTTGATGGTGTCACAATGCCTGATTTTACACTTGGTTGCGATCTGAAAATAGCAGATCTACACGCTCACAACAGTTGTGAGTTGTAGATCTGCTATTTTCAGAGTGCAACACCTGAGCACAACCAAACGTAAAATGACATGTCTTTTAGTTCTACTGGATCTCTTCTCCCTCCCTCTAGTCCCTCCCTAATATTTTAGTTTAGTTTATTTGTTTACAACATTGTCAATATGTTTAGTCTTAGTTTTAGTCATCATAGCTTTTTATTTAGTTTTCGTCATTGAAAAAAGACAGTCACTCCATTATTGGTGTCATCGGACCCTGAATGCGAGGCATAGGCCTATAGCAATTCAGGGGCTGCAGCCAGGCTATGTTGAGGCTGAAGCAGTGGTAGCCTATACTGTAGTGTAGGCCTACATTTGAGTGGAGTTGAATTTGTGACGACTTCATGCAAGTAGAACATCTACTGTACAAGCTTAAAACGTAAAGCTTTTGCGCCGCCTTTTGATCTTGCAGATCTTTCGAAATTTGGATGCTTTTGTATGATCAAGTAGGGCGTTATGTTATGAAAAAACAAGGTTTCTGCCCGACAGCAACGATAATCTTTCAAAGAAGCCACTCCCGACCTACTCTTCGCCTCCTTGCCCTGGCCAACCAAGCTCCCCATTCCACTGACAGTAAGTGAATGCCAACTAGAAGCAAGCAGAACTTGTACAGCATTAATTTTTTCCCAGCTAATCAGTCAAGCTCGCCTAAAGCCATTACTAACAGCCCCAGTGGGAGTTTTAAGACAAGTTCTGGCGTGGTGATGTAACCGTGTGCTTGTTTTCTGAAATCATCCAAAAATGTCCCTCTGGGATGTTGGGCGAGATGTCTTCATTTCTGTTAAGCTGTTGCACCCAATGTTTTCACTCAAGCTCTAGCTTAACTGCTTTAAACGGATGCTTTAAAAAGTAGTTGAAACTAATATAGTTGTGCCTTCTATATCCAGGTTCAGGGTTTGTGAGTTTGTCTACAAGTCTGTTACTATATCTACATAGCTGTTTCAAATACGTCATAATTATGTTTGGGTTGTTATTCTCTCCTATTTTAATCTTTGACGAAATGTGTCTTTGCTTTCGTTCTTAATTTCTACATGTGTTCTTGCTTTCTTTATCATTCTTTATTTCTTCATTTGTTCTTAGTTTTCCTTTGGTAAATAATAATTCCTCAAAGGACAACTTTAGTTTTTTACAACAAGGATTCATATTTCTCATTGGCTTTGTTATTCTTCCGCCGTTTTACGAATAAAGTGCCGAATTATCTCTACCATGCTGTCGCTTTTTATGAAGTGTGGCAGAATGGTAGAGGGTCATGCAAAACGGCCAAGAAAGGAAGTTCACAAACATTGGCCAAAGGGTGGTGCTGTAGCACTCACAGAGGACATGAAGTTAGTTGGTGTGAAAGAAGAGGAAGCAGAGGACAGGGTGAGATGGAGGCAGATGATTCCCTGCAACGACCCCTGAAGGGAACAGCCAAAAGGAAAAGAAGAACATTCATTCATTCATTTATTGACAATGATTAGAAACAGCACCTTCTAAGTTGTTTTCTTTTCATTGTGTACAGTATTATTCTAGGGATGGTCTTCCTGCTACATTTCTCACCTTAAACAATGAAATACAGACAAGAAATGCAAACAGGCGTGTACTCCTATGTGGCACAAAAGAGTTTGGACACTATACTTAGTTACCGGTATAGGCTACAAGTAATTTGTAGAATCTGCCTCAACTCAACCACATGGTCCCTGTATAAACCCTATGCGCAGGAATACTATGCACACCAAGTCCTTGTGGTGGTGCAGGCTCACGACAATCATTCAGGAGATGTCTAAAAAAGACATCTGAAGAAGGCAGTTGTGCTGCCGAAACGTCGGTTTGTGATTCTCTGTCCTAATAAAACTTTTGGCACTTGGCTATAGTGTGGGCGGCCACTTCTGTCTTTTATAGACATCTCCTGAATGATTTCCCATAAACCCTATCAAACATTAACCAACATTAAACCAGTTTTTATTACAGTATCATGTGGCAGAGAGACTCTTATCTCTCCACCTGCATGTCCAAACCAAAGGATTCAACCTTTGACCACTGACTGAAGGACCTGCCTTTTCATGATGTAGATAATGTAGAACTGGCCTAAATTCTCCACAGCTTCATCTGACAACCAAACAAAGCAGGTAGGAATTATTCATAGAAAAACATAATGATGACTTGTTTCTTGATATTCTACACGAAATTGAGAGTGTACTGTACGTTTGATGTAAATTAAACAAAATATAATAGCTAAAGTCACATGCCAGCAGAAATTTGCTGCCAATGGAGTTGTATCAACAACAACTAGGGTGGCCATTCGTCCGGTTTTAGGATGGACCGTCCGGTTTTTGACCCAGCTGTCCTCTGGCCGGACCATATAATTGTCCGGCATTTGTTAGAGTGATTACAGTGTGAATGTGTAATTAATTGGTTACATTGGGAGCGTGTCGCTGTCATCTTTTCGACACCCGACTCTAACCCTCAGCCTAACCTTAACCTCCGTGGAGTGAGTCGCTAACCCTTCGGTCAAAATGATGGTCGTTCGAGAGAGCACGATTTTCCCGGTTACATTTACATATCGTTTCATTGTTATAGAATATCAGCTGGCAGTCATCCAGCTGCATTGCGGTGTGTGCGCATTTAATTTTGCACTCACTCCTGACTGTCACTCATACTTGAACGCTCCTTCCACACTTGTTTGCATGTGCATGCCGTCTGGGATTAAACTGACACCAAGTACTCTATGCCCAAAGCTGCCGAAACTGAAAACATAATTTAGCGAAAATGAGTTAATGAAGGGAAGTTGTGTATTGTGTGAAATGGACATGATCGATGTCAGCAACAAAGGGAAAGGTGCCAGAGAACTGCATGATTTGACTGACAGAATGCCTCAATCTGAGATCTGAAGGTAGGCCTATACCCTCGAAATACGAAATAAAGCCGAGCTATCCAGTATCCTATGATCACAAGTCTACCCTTCTCTTCCACTCGGTTTTATAAAAAATAAAATAAAAAAAAACATCTCAAGGAAATATTGTAAAATACATCATGAATTGGCTCCCCAGCTAAATGACTTATTAGACACTGTAGAGCATCAAAATCAGTTTAAAACTCTTAAACCTATTTTACACTATTTGCAATTAGTACAGAGCTTGTAGATCTATTTGTTTCTAAAACAAAATTGAAATCTGGAATAATCTTGAAGTCTATGGGGTCCCTGGAACAAGATATTTTGAGAAGGGGGCCATGTCTAAATACCGTAGAGGATCCTTGACAGTTTGATACCACTGGTCTGGTGCAAACACATTCGAAGGGCTGTCCTCCTTTCTGAGGTCCTGGTGGCCACAACCAGTGCTGTGGCTAGGTATAAGCGGTATAAGCGACCACCTAGAGCTCAAGGGGAGCGCCGCCAACAGTTAATGAGCCACCCAAACCGACCCAAAACCGACTAAAAACACCCCAAAACCGGCAAAAATCGCATGCGCACGAGTGGAGAGAGGCGCATTCGAGAGAGCTGGCAGAGAGCGCTGATTAGGCTGGCAGCGGAACAACAACACAGTTGACACTTTAATTCTTTTGTAAACATGTGAATTCTGGGTTTTTAAAGTAAAGAAAGACTATAGACTTTCTTATTTTAAGGATCTGTAGGGCTGGATTTATGGTTGTGGAGGCCCCTGTGCTGAGTTATTGATGAGGCCCCCCTTAGGCCTACCACTCAATGATTAACTGCTACTAATCTATGACGCATAGATATTATTGGCATAATTTAAAGCAGCAAGGAAAAAGCAAGGCACTGAGAATGACAGAAAAAAACTCTAATGTAGAGCTTTTATGACTTCAGATTTCTCAAGTCAACTTGTCGTTTAATTACGTCTCATCAATTTGAGATACAAAGGGGACAACAAAGTGCTTGCCTTGCTGTCCAACAATAACTTGTATTAAATATATCTGTAACATTAACAATGTAATACAGAAAAAATAAAATAATAAACATATAAAATTAAAAATGTTGTACAGAATGATTCAGAACTGACTACAATACATTTAAGTGCAGCAAGATCATTAGGCTACTGTCAACAACAACAACAATTAGGCTTTTGGTTATACATTAAGTACCGCACAATAGTTGTACAACGTTGCATCATGTGGATCTGTGACATATCATTTCACAGACTCTCTCTCTGTGTGTGTGTGTGTGTGTGTGTGTGTGTGTGTGTGTGTGTGTGTGTGTGTGTGTGTGTGTGTGTGTGTGTGTGTGTGTGTGTGTGTGTGTGTGTGTATATAGGGTTAGGGTTAGCGTAGCCTAGGGTATATATATATATATATATATATATATATATATATATATATATATATATATATATATATAAGCTATAAAAAAGAAAAGAAACTTGGCTTCGGTCCATTATATCACCCCTTTAATAATACCAATTTGTATTGTGTGTTATATAATTTTTATCGTTGATCCGTCACCTTTACAACAAGGTTGTAAGCATCAGGCATTTTTGGAGGGGCGCTACACCTTACAATCTTTACCTTGTTGTAAAGGTGACAAATCAAAGACAACAATGATATCAAACACAAATTACACAATACTATTTGGCATAATCAAAGGGGAGATATAATGGACCACTGACCCAAAATGGAAATTTTGGGTCAGTGCTACCCACACGTTTGGCTGATGCTTACGAACTGTATCTCCTTGTAATGGTGATGAATCAACGATAAAAATGATATAAAACACAATACAAATTGGTATTATTAAAGGGGAGATATAATGGACCGAAGTCAAGTGGGTGCGTGTGTGTGTGTGTGTGTGTGTGTGTGTGTGTGTGTGTGTGTGTGTGTGTGTGTGTGTGTGTGTGTGTGTGTGTGTGTGTGTGTGTGTGTGTGTTTTAATGTAGGCAAGGGGTAAGGCGGCACGCATACTGCATGTTTGTTTGTCATGCAGTATCTAGCAGTTATATTACTGTTCTGTTCAAGGTCTGAGTTTTAATGATATTGTTGTTGCCGTAATGATTGATTGATTGAGTATGTTATTAGACAAAAGTGGAGAACAGAACAAGTATAGTCAATACAATAAAAAATGTAGTACCGTACAAGTACAGTTAAACACCCTGCCTAATCCCAAACAAGTCCTTTTACAGTCTTTTTTAGGTCAGAAGTCCTTGGTATTCATTTCATGGACATAACAAATAGCAAGCAAAAAAAAAAAAAAAAACATTAAAGAATCATCACACTTATAAAAACACTATATGTGGGGAAACAAGAGATTGGGCTAAGGTAAGAGGGGGGGTGCTCACTACCTCCACCTCTGGCCTCCTGAAAGGTGAGTTTTCAGGGCAGTTTTGAAGGAGGCCAGCGAGCTACATTATTATTGTTATACTGAGACAAATACCTTGAAATCATTGCTTATTCTGACATAAACAAACTCTAAACACCTTTGATAAGTATTATATGATTTTAATTTTGCTGTTAACTGTAACAATATCTTCAATTGAATACACAGGAGTCAGGACCTTACTATTCTAGGGAAGATTATTATTATACTTTAATAATGTATTCAATCAATCAATCAATCAATCAATCAATCAATCAAAACAACTTGTGCCTAAGTATGGAGTTACTCCACAAATTAATAATTAGTTCTAAGTCAGGTTTACACTTGTTTATAAGTCGAAAAACTAATTGGCCTATGTTGTTTAATCATTATGTTACATAACTGACAGACTGCTATTTGTATGTCAATAGTCATTATGCTGTTATATCATATCATTTGTTTGAACACTTCAACAACTTAAAGGAATATTTCACTTTAAAAAAAAACGTCTGGTCAGTTTATCATCTAATCAAGCTTTTATGAACACCCTGAACATTTTTTAATTTGCTTGATTCAATATTTAGATATTTGATGTAAATCATACCAGGCCCTCCTCCTCCTGGGCCTCTCCCCACACACACCCATTGTAACTTCAAACTCCATTTTAACCATGATAGATTGATTAAAAACACCCATAATCTTTTCCTAATACGTGAGCAGGCCGTGTTTTTTTCGATAACTTTTTTCATTTATTTGTAATAATTTTAATTGAATTTATTAGTATTAAAAATAAATGAAAAAAGTTATTGAAAAAACATGGCCTGCTCACGTATTAGGAGGGTAGTATGAGTCAACAGAAAAAAATAATAATAATAATTTTAATGAATCTATCATGGTTAAAATGGAGTTTGAAGTTACAATGGGTTTGTATGGGGAGAGGCCCTGGGCCTGGAGGGCCTGATAACATTTATATCAAATATCTATATTAAAAGCAAATTAAAAACTGTTCAGGGTGTTCATAAAAGCCTGATTAGACGATAAAATGAACAAGGTTTTTTTTTAAAGTGAAATATCCCTTTAAGCAAATTTTAAACTGTCAAGTGTTAAAAAATAGCAAACAAGTGTTCAAAGTAGAATTTTGACAATGTTAGATACAGTATTTTTTCCTATAATGATAAGTGTGCGCACACGCACACACACGCACACGCATGCACGCACACACACACACACACACACACACACACACACACACACACACACACACACACACACACATAGATAGATTATGTTAAACTATCTATGTTTGTGTGTGTGCATGTGTGCGTGTGCATGTGTGCATGTGTGCGTGCGTGCGTGCGTCCACTGGTGCAGCTCAATTCTGCAACATTTAGATCTTTGAAGACAAAAAGATGAGTCTGCCTGGTGAAAGAGGGGAGGAGGGAAGTGACAAACATCACATCCAGAGACCAGGGTCTCTAACACCCAGCTGTGAGTCTAGTGAGGGACATGGGTCTAAAGATCTTCCTTACTTCAGCGTGGAACCTGGACCTTCAGACGCAAAGTAAGACCACAGATCTCTCAATGTGTTAATTGTAGTAATAAAGGTATTATTAACCATCTTGGTAAAAAAGACATTACAATTTATTTAGATAATAATTAAAAATAAGAGAAACATAAAGAGAAAGCTATAGGAAAGCGTGAATTATTTAATCACACATTTTGGTCAATTTTTTTGTCTGACCAGAATTATACATTTTAGTGTATGTGGGTGGGTGACGTGACGTAACGTTTTCGCTGTCCTCGGTGTCAAACATGTATAAATAAAAAATATATTTGTCAAAAACCTTCTGAATATTGTGCAGGACATTAAGCTTTATGTGAACTTACTCAAGATTAAAACATTTCATTCCTCATTTCTTCAGAATTTTCAACCAAACATGGCAAAACTCATATGGTGTGACTGTCCTGACCTTGTTTCTCAAAGTGGGAACTTGAATAAAACTAAGAAAAAGAATTGCTAAAAATCATTTGAAAATGAATTTAGGCTAAAAAAAAAAGTCTATTTGTGAGCCTATATCTTTTCAAAGTCAAAGCATAATGTTTTCAGTCATTTCTGATCAAAAACATTTTGTCCCCCAAACCAAAATCATTTGGTGTGACACTAGTTTGGACAAATTAAACAGGCAATTATTTGGACACCTATTGGCTAGAGAGGTCCTTCTTCTGTAAGGCTATTCAGCACTCCCAGCACAACTGCAAGACAGGTGTCTGAGGTGAGTTATGATTTTAACATTTTCATGAAATGCCATCTTGTTGAAACTTTGACAAACTCACCACTTTGGATGTCTGTTGGTGTGACACCTTTTCATTAAAAAAAGCTTAAGTTATTTGAAGTTTTGGTCATATTTCCATGTAGATCTAGGTTGCTTTGTTATAGCTAGCATGCTGTTAGCATGCTAATGTGTACATAGTAGCCTCAAGGTAAACCTAAATGCAGAAAACGTAATATGGTGTGACACTTAATCATAATGGTGTGACATGTCTGCTTGTCACGCCATATGACTTGATTGTCACACCATATGATTTATACTGTATTTAACTACAGATATAACAATAAATAACAAAGTTCCATGTTTCTTTTGTACATTTAAACATTTGTTTTAAACATTTTTACATAAAATGTAATTTAGCTTCATTCAGTGATACTTCAAATTCATCAGACAGAGCAGAAACCCCTTCACAGAAACCTTAACATATTGTTTCAATCTAAAAAATATTTTCTCTTTGTCTTAAACTATACATTCCATTTTCTTTTGTCAGCTGGAAAATGACAAGTGCTTAGAGAACGAGAAAGTACAGGGAGAAACTAAACAATGACCCAGCAAGGAGAGAGGAGCCAAAGGGGCGAGACTGCATTTTCTACGAAGAGCAGGAGGTTGTCTGTGGCATAGCAGAACCGCAACAAGGCAGCCGGTTTGCTACCCTCACCAAATACGACTGGCTGATGTACAATACAGTCTAAATGTATAATCTAATCTGATCTAATACTTTTGTACTTTCACTCACTGGACTGGACAGTGGACAGTGTTAAGGTAGGACCCGAGACAAAACTAGCGAAAATAGCTGATCTACAAGCTCTCAACACGTTGTGCTGCGAGAGCTTGTAGATCAGCTATTTTCGGAGTTGCGCAACCCAGCACTCTTTAGCTAGTGGAGATGTGGTGTAATGGCATGATTCCTAATTACATTTGTTCAACACAAAATGCTGTGTTCAAGTTCAGGAGACTTCGGAAAAAAGCAATTTACCTGAATGCTGAGTTCTGTTTCCACTAATTGGTGTTAATAAAATGTTGCCTTGGCTCCAAGTGTGGCTATGCGCCTTATTGTCTCTTTAGGATCCTTCTGCCGTGGGCCGGCAGAAGACTTAGGTGTGCGTAGCATTCCTGTGCACATCCTCATCATCCATCTACTACTACAATTCTTTCTTATCCCATGTTAAAGCCCTACAATAATATCCTGTTCAGAAATATTAAGGCCATGTTATCCTGGGTAATTGTTTAATCAATCAGTAAAGTTCAGTACTCACTAATAGGTAGGTTAAAACACAGTTTGCTTTGACACATGAAGATATGATCATACGGTGTGACACTAAATCATTTGGTGGGACATTCCAAATAGTGAAAAATCATACCTTTATTAATGATTAAACCAAAAAAATGTTTATGGATTACATAGAGAATATTATCAGGAAGAGTCACAAATATTTGTGTAATTTTAGAGAAAGTTTTGACAGAATACATTTAAAATATGTTGTAAGATCATGAACATGGGCCTCCCACAGAGTGTCGATTATGAAAAAAATATACAGATATAATTAATTTTCAAAAAACTATAGTGGATCACTGGTTAGTTATGATAAAGGACTTTGATAAAGTGAGTAACTTAAGAAAGATGTACTCCATTTTCATTTTATGAACAATTATTTTCATGTCACACCATATGACGATTTTAGGCACAAGTACAACAAACTGCTGAATAAAGTCTGATTCCAATAAAATATCTAAAAACAAAATGTATTTCCATAAGGTTGAGAGTGAGTAGAACAAAAGTAAATAACTTTTATGCCTGCAATTTAAAGTTTTTTTAAAAACACATTTTTTGGGGCGTCACGTCACTGACCCATATACGCTATTTAACATTATAGGGGCAGGAGTTTAAAGGACAACTTTGTTTTTTTACAACAAGGGTTCATATTTAGTGGCCAAGCCACGAAGTGGCAAAGGCCACTCATTGATATTGTACTTTCTCATTATTCCGCCACTTTTTCGGTCGTGGCTTGACCGTGAAGTCGCTTTTTATGAAACTCGGCAGTATGGTAGAGGACTATGCCAAACGGCGAAAACACGAAGCTCGCAACAATTGGCCAAAGGGTGGCACTGTAGGAAGCCTTTGAAAGTGCAAACTTTGAACAGGTATATCTCATGCTCTGTTTGACACAGAGCCATGAAACCTGGACACACATATGCATCTCCTCATGCCGAACAACCTTTACACTCTGAATTTTGACCTCTGACCTTAAGATCTCCCACCACTTTGAATTTTACATGAACTTTGGAACAATATCTAAAACATACATGCAAAGTCACATTTTCATGATTAAATACTGTAGAGGGTTAGTCCAAATATCACTGAAACCAATCTTACCCCAATTTGCCAAAGGGGGGGGCGCTATATCATTTTGAGCAGTTTGTAAAACACTTAAACCCGTTTTTATCCTGGGATTTTTGAGCAATTTGCATGAAACATTCTACACGCAATCTAAGGACCTTTATCTAACATGCCTATGAAGTGCGCACACAAAAAAATATATAATAATAATAATAAATATAGCTGTAAGCAGCGATAAAGTGTTCAAAAACGCCTCAAATCATGAACACAGCCTGTGATGTGCTTGAAATTTTGCACGCACATTCCCACTAGGAACAGATGCCACCCTTCTCACATTGGCCTGTTATAGCGCCACCAGCGGGGCAACTTTTGCATAACACATTTTTCGAACAAAATGCCTCAATTCATGCATGCAGCGTCTGATTACTGTGAAAGGCCTAAGAACACATGGCACCCTTCTCACATTAGCCTATTATAGCGCCACCAGGAGTCCAAAAAAACCTACCTGATCTGTTCTCGACTTCTCGGAAGAACACTGCTTCTAGTTTGTCTTTGATTTCTTTTCCAACTTTTCTTTTTTTCCCTTGCTGCTTTTTTGCTTTCCTATACTTTTTCCTAGCTTGGCCACTTTATCGCTGTTTGCAGCTATATTTCAGATTGTAATTAGAGAAAAGAAAAGATGAGTGTTAAAATGTTTTCATTTACTGCTTTCTATTGTTTTAGCGATTTTAGTAGTTTGATTTCAATGGGTGGGGGCATGCGTACAAGTGACTAAATATGTCTTTTTAGACACAATAAGCCGGCAATTGCAGTCACATCTGCCCATGAAATATTGCGGTGCATCTTGGTATTGGGCTTATTGTGTCTAAAAAGACATATTTACTAGTGCTGTTCGAGTTAACTAAATTAATCGCGATTAACTCACCGTTATGTTAATCGCAATTCATTATTTTAATCACAATTAATCGCATATTTATATATTATACCCATTTGGCCTTTGGACACCGTTTCTCAACATTATTATATCAACTATTATTTGGGGAGGTCTCCAGATGATTAGCTTAATGTGCAATATTGTTTTTTCACTCAACAGTAAACAATCCAACATACATGGTATCTACACATTTATAAAGTGACAATTTAATTATTTTATTAATATCTCTAATTGTCTCACAAGTAAATGAAGTAATTAACGAAAATGGTCAAACATTGGCTACAATATTGGCTATTTTGGCTACAAGGTCCATCCCTCTTGATATAAAATATAATTAAAGCATAAAGGTGGACACAACAGTAATCAGATTAAGTAAATTAAGCAGATCCTTATACCCATCAGCTGCAGTCTGTTTAATGCAATACCATAATGATTTATTTGGGTTTTTAATTGATTTTGAATTAAAGATTAACATACTTTCGCATATTTTTCCACTCCCAAGTTAATAGGGCCACAAAAGACTTGAAAGATATCCCTCTAAGTTACATTGTGAACTGATAAAAGCTGATGACTTATTTGCGATTAATCGCGCGATTAACTAGCTAAATCATGCGATTAATCGCGATTAAAATATTTAATCGTTGGACAGCACTAATATTTACACACACACACACACACACACACACACACACACACACACACACACACACACACACACACACACACACACACACACATTACAATGTATTTAGAAACAAAGGCAAACATAGAGAAAAAAGCTAGGAAAGCGTGAATTATTTCATCACACATTTTGGTCAATTTTGCTGTCTGACCAGAATTTAATATATATTTTAGTGTATATATTTAACATTAAAGGGGCGGGAGTTTAATTCCCATGTAAAACAATAATAATAATAATAAAATCAGCTGATTAGATGAACTGATCTGTATCAGCACCATGAAAAAGTCAAGTGAAAGTCCAGCAAGTGAATTGAGATGTTTTTGTTTTGTTTGTTTTTAGTGAACACCAACACCAGGTCAGCAGTGCATCTACACGGAGACGCTGGTCTAAAGATTTACCTCCAGACCTCAGTGGAACTGAGTCTGGACCTTCAGACACAAAGTAAGTTGATCTCTGATCGCTCAGTGTTGCTTGTAGCAATACTAGTGGTAACCAGTAAGACTATACTAGTGGTAACCAGTAAGACTCCCTAATCGGGAGATAAGCGACCGTCAGGTCGCAGCGTGATTTTAGGCCAAAATGTGTAGGAGCAGTGTCCAAAAATGTGTTTTAAAAAATCGGCCTGAAGGTGGCGCTAAATGGGACAGATCCATGTTGATGAGATGATTGTAGACATACTGTGTACCGATTTGCGTGATTTTAGGGCAAAAATTGTAGGAGCAGTGTCCAAAAATGTGTTTTGCAAGAATCGGCCTCATGGTGGCGCTAGAAGAGGGCCGTGTGAGAATGAATGGGTGAAGGTTGTGGTTTGGCATGCAAGGAGTGTGTGTGCAAAATTTGGCATGGATCGGGGCAACGGTTGCGGAGATATGAGCAGGGCAAAAGTGTGACGTGTGACAGACTCACAGACTGACTGACGGACAGCTGGTCGAGGTTTTGATAGTAAATGCGACCTGACGGTCGCAATAACTTTATTTGTAGGCCCTAGAGCAGTGGTTCTCAAAGTGGATTCCAGGGACTCTGGTTCTAGTGGATAAGATGTTGGAGACCCAGGTTCAGTATGTGTGTTCGGCATGTGTGTCTGTGCATTCAGTTGGTCACTAAAGTATATGTGTGACTCATTGCACTCCATAGCTTGAGAGACATACGTATGTGTCCCATAGGCTGGAGGTGGTAACACACACATTTGAAACGTTTATTTATGACCACAAAAACAGAAGTACAACGATCTCGCAATCTTTGTTACGGAAGTGTGTGTGTGTGTGTGTGTGTGTGTGTGTGTGTGTGTGTGTGTGTGTGTGTGTGTGTGTGTGTGTGTGTGTGTGTGTGTGAGAGAGAGAAGCATGAGAGCGTGGGAGAGATTGTGCACGTGAGCAGATCACCTCTGCTAGATGCTTTGTAGGACCTGTAATGATTTTTCTTCACCAGCCGGGGCGCTGTTTTCAATGTATGTTTTAATACATACTCATAAAATCCATTTTATAAGGTCAGACCAGGGGCATAGTTCTGCCGATTTAAAATGACTCCAATACGGAAGTAAAACTTCCTATGATTGGCCGCTAGTTGCGCTGTTTTCCCCCCCGGCCGGTCGCAAAAAGAATTGTTCTCCATTGGATCCCATTCATTTTCCCCTTTCGTGTTCTAACCTTAATTAACATTTTCATGAATACTTTATGGTTCCTATCGCTAGTTAACGATTGCCTTTCAATCACCATCATATGCGTTTTGTCAAAATTTGGTCCAATTTATTTTAAAATAAATGTTAAAGTTGCGGGGCGTGGCCGACTTCTGATGGAACTGATATGCGGCCAGCCTGCATGGCTGCATGCACACCACAACTATAGTTGCCCAGAGCAGATATAACAACTCGTCGTAATGCGACGCACTGTTAGCTTGTAGATTGGTTTTCTTTGTACAACAGCGTATAAACATTGTTACAATATAAAACTAATATACAAACCCAGGTTACACTGTACAATATAGGCAGACGCTCTTAATCCAGAGCTATTAAAATGAGCGAGGACATAAATACAGAGAATCAAAGAGGAGGAATAGGCTGAATGATGTACAACTGTAAAGACCTCAATCAAACAAAAATGACATGAATCAAGCGCATTTACGTTAACGATCACTGATTGAAATAACCTCTTTAATATGTAGGAATAATTAACCCACGACACTGCATATGTCAGCTCAATAATTAGTTTATGAATCCATTCATGAATCTAGCTTACGTCTACTGTAGGCTACTTAGCATGTCACAATCAGACTGTAGTCACAATGGAACATTCATATGCATATTGCATCCATTCCTACATTAATCGCATTGTTGTTAACATAGTTATATTGTTGACAGCTTTGGTTAAGAGGTGTGAAAACTAATAATGCAACTTCAGTCCTATAAACATCACAAATCCCTGTTAAATATGAATAAACACATGCATATTTTTCTGGACGATTGCCTCTTTGCTTGGTGAAAAGCAAAAGTCTAGTGGACAAATGGATTATTAAAAAACCCAGCGGAACTGCACAGGCACTTTCAAAAGTAGAGTCCTCAACAAGGCTTTCAATGCGGGGTACAGAGTCCTAGACGGCCCAGTCAGGTTAGCGGCAGCTGCAGCGGCTACTCCAGAGTCCAAACGTTCGGTGCACAAATCTCTGTGGCAAAATTAAAACGTTTTTCGGACATGTACTGTCACTGCAGTCCGTCTGTGTCAGCCATACTGGATTTGTTTTTCGCTGGCTGGCTTGTGGGCGGTCCACGTTTTCTTCTTCGTCTGCTATATTTTCAGCAGAGCTCAACACATTCTCCCGAGTATCCTTGCGGTTGCACGTGACCGTTGGCAGCCAATAGCATCTCTGGTGCCTTTACAATTCTATTTATTTCTATGATAGCGACACCCATTTCAAGGTGTAGAAAAGGGCCATTTGCGCTGCATAGAAACCAATGGCTTCGCTTTGTCCATATTTTTCTACAGTCTATGGGTCAGACACTTAGGCTACTTCATGACTAGCCTTGGGTCAAGACTATGATCTATGTATTTTATCTATTTTGACGGGGCTCCTAGTCCTATCACACAGTTTCACAAGTCTCATTAGGACTTGACACAACAGGGTGTAATGTAACACGGCTAAAAAACTGCCTTAACCCTTAAGTTCTGTTCAGATTCACGACACCTTCGTTCTGTTCGGGTCATTTTGACCCGGGGGATATTTGGTTTAAAAAAAACAACACTAATATAAATTTTAACTTAACAAATCATCATGATACATTGACTTTGACTCAATACCAAACAATTCATATGATATATATGGTACATGTTTGCATTTCTGCTTTGCTATATCACATTAAACACTGAAAGAGCTAGGCGTTTTTACTGATTTAGCTGAAATTCATGTAAAAAAACAAAAAACGACTTTATTTAATACTGGGCAATATTGCTCATGCTTATAGGAAAAAAAGGTGGAAGGGGTTAGGGGGTGATTGTGTATCTGTGTTTGTACATGATTCCTTGTATTTCTGTGCATCAGGGGAGGGGGGGGGGTTAGGTGTGGGGAGGGGGGGGGGTGTGGGGGAGGGTTCGGAATGGGGCTTCGGAAGGGGGGTGTTAGAAGTTGGGGTGACTGTGTGTCTGTATTTTGGCATAATACTGTGTATTTCTGTGCATCTGTGCTTCCGGGTCAAAATGACCCGAACAGCACTAAAGGTTCAAAAAATATGAGGGGGGTGTAGCATGGGTGTAGTGCAAAAAGATTTTTTTTACATGTTCATCTCAGAAGAATCTTTAAGGCCAGTGAGTTTCAGGTGGAAAACATTTTAACTTCTACCTTTTTTTTCCAAATGAAAATGTAAAACGGGTCAAAATGACCCGAACAGCACTTATTGTTAAACATTGATTGATTGAAGACTTTATTAGAAGTTTGCATAGGAAAAGGTACAGTTTCATGACAGTACAGTTCACTTGGACAAGTCAAGGTGATCCTACATGTATACTGTATATAAACACATGCTGACCATTAGTTTCTGATTGGTAACCCACCTGGATTTATTTTAAGGTATCTGGAATTTATATAGTGCTTTTCTGAGTACCCAAAGTTGCTTTACAATTGTGTATGTGTCTCCAATTTGTAAAAAATGTTTAGTATTGAAAGGACACAATGTTTAATCTTACTGCTTACTATTGTTTTAGTGATTTTAGTGGTTTGATTTCAGTGGGTGGGGGCATGCGTACAAGTGGCTAAATATGTCTTTTTAGACACAATAAGCCGGCAATTGCAGTCACATCTGCCCATGAAATATTGTGGTGCATCTTGGGAATGGGCTTATTGTGTCTAAAAAGACATATTTAGACACACACACACACACACACACACACACACACACACACACACACACACACACACACACACACACACACACACACATTTAGAAACAAAGGCAAACAGAGAAAAAAGCTAGGAAAGCGTGAAATATTTCATCACACATTTTGGTCAATTTTGCTGTCTGACCAAAATTTAATATATATTTTTAGTGTATATCTTTAACATTAAAGGGGCGGGAGTTTAATTCCCATGTAAAACAATAATAATAATAAAATCAGCTGATCAGATCAACTGATCTGTATCAGCACCATGAAAAAGTCAAGTGAAAGTCCAGCAAGTGAATTGAGATGTTTTTGTTTTGTTTGTTTTTAGTGAACACCAACACCAGGTCAGCAGTGCATCTACACGGAGACGCTGGTCTAAAGATTTACCTCCAGACCTCAGTGGAACTGAGTCTGGACCTTCAGACACAAAGTAAGTTGATCTCTGATCGCTCAGTGTTGCTTGTAGCAATACTAGTGGTAATAACTTTATTTGTAGGCCCTAGAGCAGTGGTTCTCAAAGTGGATTCCAGGGACTCTGGTTCTAGTGGATAAGATGTTGGAGACCCAGGTTCAGTATGTGTGTTCGGCATGTGTGTCTGTGCATTCAGTTGGTCACTAAAGTATATGTGTGACTCATTGCACTCCATAGCTTGAGAGACATACGTATGTGTCCCATAGGCTGGAGGTGGTAACACACACATTTGAAACGTTTATTTATGACCACAAAAACAGAAGTACAACGATCAGGGGCGTCACAAGGGGGGGGGGGGGGGGGGGGGGGGGGGAGTGGGACTGAGTTACTAGGGCCCAAGATGGAGGGGCCTTAATTATTTTATGCTTTAGCTATTGAAAAATAGCAGATATACAAGCTCACAGCATGGCACAGAGTGCCACGCTGTGAGCTTGTAGAGCTGCTATTTTTGAAAAGTTGTGAAGAGTTGTGCAAATGTATTTTTAAGCGAACATTTGTAACTCAAATTTTGCTTCTGGGGGGTCCTTGGAACTAAATATTTCGAGATTGGAGTCCGCAGCCAAATATATATAATTTTGGGGATCCTTGACATGACAAAGTTTGAGCACCACTGACATAGAAACATAGGTTTTTCAAAAAACCTTAGAAGGATTTGAAATATTCAAAGACTTGCACACATTTTCACGATTTTTCAAAAATAGCAGATCTACAAGCTCACATTTTAGTGTACATATGTACACTAAAATGTGAGCTTGTAGATCTGCTATTTTTGAAAAAATTATAGGGACAGGAGTTTAATTCCATGTAAAAAAAAAAATCAGCTGATCAGATCAACTGATCTGTATCAGCACAATGAAAAAGTCCAGCAAGTGAATTCAGATGTTTTTGTTTTGTTTGTTTTTAGTGAACACCAACACCAGGTCAGCAGTGCATCTACGCAGAGACGCTGGTCTAAAGATTTACCTCCAGATCTCAGTGGAACTGAGTCTGGACCTTCAGACACAAAGTAAGTTGATCTCTGATCTCTCAGTGTTGCTTGTAGCAATACTAGTATGGAGGTAGATCTGTATCAATATCGCACACGTGTATTTTGCGATTTGAGCAGTTGTACTTAAAAATCCACACAGTTGTAACTTGGAATTTGCGCACGTGTATAATGGAATCTGAAAAAAAAACAAAAAACACACACACTCGTGCCCTGCCCTGCACACGTACGCATTTCCATTTACAATCTCAACTCCTTTTCAACGTGCTCGCAAATCGTCATTTACAGTTGCTCAAATCAAGATTACAAGCACTCGCACTTTTTCAATGTACCCTGCTCGCTTTATAGCCAGATTTTGAAATGACATATCGATGAATATGTTTCAATATCGAGAGCAATGTTTAAACTAAATTTGAGTAAGTGTACATTGACGTCTATGATGGAATCTGAAGTTGAAAAAAAAACACACGTACACCACACGTTCAATGTACAACCTCAAATCTTTTTCTACACCCTCTCAAATCTTCATATTCACTTGCTCAAAAAGCACTCACACTTTTTCAATGTCCCCTGCTCGCTTTAGCCAGATTTTGCAACGACATATCGATGAATGTGTTTCAATATCGAGAGCAATGTTTAAGTAAGTGCACATTGACATAGCTGCGTTTGTAAAGCATAAAGCGCGCGTGAGCAGAGACAATTGCGTGTGTAATGAGGCAAATCTGCTTTGCAGAATAATTTTGTTATGTGTGCGTGTGTGTGAGAGAGAGAAGCATGAGAGCGTGGGAGAGATTGTGCACGTGAGCAGATCACCTCTGCTAGATGCTTTGTAGGACCTGCAATGATTTTTCTTCACCAGCCGGGGCACTGTTTTCAATGTATGTTTTAATAAATACTCATAAAATCCATTTTATAAGGTCAGACACTTAGGCTACTTCATGACTAGCCTTGGGTCAAGACTATGATCTATGTATTTTATCTATTTTGACGGGGCTCCTAGTCCTATCATACAGTTTCACAAGTCTCATTAGGACTTGACCCAACAGGGTGTAATGTAACACGGCTAAACAAACTGCATTAAACATTGATTGATTGAAGACTTTATTAGAAGTTTGCATAGGAAAAGGTACAGTTTCATGACATGGACAAGTCAAGGTGATCCTACCTGTATACTGTATATAAACACATGCTGACCATTAGTTTCTGATTGGTAACCCACCTGGATTTATTTTAACATATCTGGAATTTATATAGCGCTTTTCTGAGTACCCAAAGTTGCTTTACAACTTTACAAGTGTGTATGTGTCTCCAATTTGTAAAAAAAAATGTTTAGTATTGAAAGGACAAAATGTTTAATCTGTAATTTTTTAAAGTGTTTAAGGAACACATCACATCACGTTTCATAAAAGAAAAATAGAACAATTGTATTATGAATCACTTCTCTTCACAATACTATTTTGGAATTGACAGAAGTTGCCTACTGAAGGTGCCATTTATATTGGGTTTATGGATTACAGCAATTTACAATCTCACAACTGCTAAATGTTGGGTCATGTCCGAATGAGAAAATGCTTGATAGGATCGATACAATACATAGATTATAGTCTTGATCCAAGGCTAGTCATGAAGTAAGTATTTGACCTTGACCATAAAATGGATAAAAAAGATCAAACCCCAAAGTCACTGTTATACTGTAGTATATAGAGGAAGAGATATTTATACCAGTAAGACTCCCTAATCGGCAAATAGGGCAAAAATGTGTTTTTCCAAAATCTTCCTGATGGTGGCGTTAGATGGGCCAGATGCGTTTTGATTACGTGACTGTAGAGATACTGTGCTATTTGCGTGATTTTCGGGCAAAATCTGTAGGAGCAGTGTCCAAAAATGTGTTTTAAAAAATCGGCCTGCAGGTGGCGCTAAATGGGACAGATCCATGTTGATGAGATGAGTGTAGACATACTGTGTACTGATTTGTGTGATTTTAGGGCAAAATCTGTAGGAGCAGTGTCCAAAAATGTGTTTTTAAAAATCGGCCTGAAGGTGGCGCTATATGGGACAGATCCATGTTGATGAGATGAGTGTAGACATACTGTGTAGCGATTTGTGTGTTTTTAGGGCAAAAATTGTAGGAGCAGTGGCCAAAAATGTGTTTTAAAAATCGGCCTGAAGGTGGCGCAATATGGGACAGATCAAAGTTGATGAAATGAGTGTAGACATACTGTGTACCGATTTGCGTGATTTTAGGGCAAAAATTGTAGGAGCAGTGTCCAAAAATGTGTTTTGCAAGAATCGGCCTCATGGCGGCGCTAGAAGAGGGCCATGTGAGAAATGAGGGGTGGGGTCTCCGCGCCGCCTTGGCGGACGAATAGGTACCGGCCCCGGCTCTCCCGGACGCTCCTAGCCCAAGTTACGGCATTTTATGTGAGCTGCAGTGGAGGGGGTCCTGGGGGCGTCACCACTTTTGCATCCGTTCTGGAGCACCAGGAGTCGGTGGTCCCCGGGAATTCCCCGTGAGCAGCCCCGTTGGGGTGGTCATTTGGTCATTTTTGCACATTTGGTCATTTTTTACACCTGGGGTCCCCCAGGGACCTGGGGGTCCCTGGAGCTCCTTGGAGGTTGTAGTTTGGCAGGTAAGGAGTGTGTGTGCAAAATTTGGCATGGATCGGGGCAACGGTTGCGGAGATATGAGCAGGGCAAAAGTGTGACGTGTGACGTGTGACTGACAGACTGACGGACTGACTGACTGACGGACTGACAGCCGGTGGAGGTTTGGATAGTATAGGAGTGCAAGTAACTGCAACCTACAGTGGCAATAAAAAAGAACAGTGACACCTACTGGTTAAAGATAGCATTTTATTTATTATTATTAACCATGTTCATACTGCATACAGCAAAACCATCATTCAGCCCTAAGACAAAGCCTCTTTGAGAAAATAGACTCTTTGTAAAATAAAATTGTCGAGTTATGTACTCATCTCCACATAGAAAGTGTATATGCACTGCATAAACGTTGAATAACAGTTAACTCTGAACCGGAAGTAATAGGCCATCTTGAGATGGAGAGTTGACCACACATTGAAAACAGTGCCCCGGCTGGTGAAGAAAAATCATTGCAGGTCATACAAAGCGTCTAGCAGGCTGATCTGCTCGCTTGTGCTTCAAACACACACACACACACGCACACGCACACGCACACGCACACACGCACACACACACACACACACACACACACACACACACACACAAATTGTCAACTCCCTTTCTACGTGCTCGCAAATCATCATTTACAGTTGCTCAAATCAAGATTACAAACACTCACATTTTTTCAATGTCCCCTGCTTGCTTTTGCCAGATTTTGCAACGACATATCGATGATTATGTTGCAATATCGAGATCAACAGTTCAACAAATTTGAGCAAGTGTAAATGACGATTTGCGAGCGCATAGAAAGGGAGTTGAGATTGTAAATGGAAAAGCGTACGTGTGTAGGGCAGGGCACGAGCGCGTTTTTCTTTTCTTTTTTTTCAATTTCAGATTACATCATACGCGTGTGCAAATTCATAACTACGAGTGCTCAAATCTTAATGTACAACTGCACAACATCAGAACTGTCTTCTCACGAATATGAAAAATAATTAACTCTCACTTTTGTCAGATTTTGCAACGACATGTTGATGAATTTGTTGCAATATCGAGAGCAACAGTTTAACACATTTGACAATTTGCGAGCGCGTAGAAAGGGAGTTGAGATTGTAAATGGAAATGCGTATGTAGGGCAGGGCACAAGCACAAGCACGTTTTTCTTTTTCCTTTTTTTTCAAGTTCAGATTCCATCATACACATGAGCAAATTCATAGCTACGAGTGCTCAAATCTTAATGTACAACTACACAACATCAGAACTGTCTTTGCAAAATTAAAATACATTATTAACCCCATACACTGGAGATAATAACTTTATTTGTAGGCCCTAGAGCAGTGGTTCTCAAATTGGATTCCGGGGACTCTGTGGGTTCTTGTAGGGGGTCTAAAGTGACCCATACAAGTCTGTAACTCTGACAGTGTACAAATGGAACAAAATGAACCCATTGTCTGACAGTGCACAAATGGAACCATACATTTGGTTCCATTTGTACACTGTCAGAGTTAAGGGGATACCTTGAAATTTGAAAGTTTGAGAAATATTTCCCTAGAGCACATTTCTAATAAAAGCAGTGAAAAGTGATTTTATGATTTAGAACAACATAATTTGATATTAAATAATGTTAAACTAGAAAGACTCTGATAGGCCTTTTTGCCTACCCAGGCCTGTATACGTTATAGGTTGCAGTCAGGACCTGAAGGAGTAAAATCACTTTTGTAGATGTGCTCCTCTACACACGATTATAATTTGGAGTTGATAGGCTGAAATTCAGAAATTCCACTTTAGACTAGTGGATAAGATGCTGGCATTCCATGATTCAGGAGACCCAGGTTCAGCATGTGTGTCTGTGCATTCAGTTCGTCACTACAGTATATGTGTGACTGATGTAATATGCTGTAGTTGCAGCTGTTTTTGTCCTTATTGGTCTATTGCCAGAGAGGGCTGAAAACCCTAGCTCTCGCCGACCTTCTCATTCTGTGTGTGCTGTGAGCGTAGTTGCTCAGCCTTTAGAGAGATCAAAGCTTTGATGGATACAGGCCAGTATATTAATGTACAATGTGTGCTTACGTTTATTTTTAACAGGGACAGGGGCATGAGGAGAAAACTGAAAAAGGTCAACTTTAAAGAGGCAATAAAGGAAGCTGGAATCAAATATCAGATACAACCATATAAAAAATACCTGGATACAGTTAAAGAAGAGGATTCTAAACTCAGGATGTTCACCATTGGAGAGAAAGATCCAAATATACCAAATAAAACCATCCTACTGATTGGAGAGGCAGAAGCAGGGAAGTCTACTTTTATTGATGCCATGCTGAACCATTCAATGGGCACACAATATGAAGACAATGAATGGTGTACAGTTATAGATGAAGTACATAATCAGTCAGAGAGCCAAACTACAGCCATCACAGTTTATGACATCTTTGGACTTCATAATGAAAACTTCCCCTACTCTCTGACCATCATTGACACACCTGGGTTTGGAGCCACCAGAGGTGGTGTTGAAGATCGACAAATAGCAAGAACTTTACAAAGTTTGTTCATTGCTGAAGATGGAGTCAAACAACTTGATGCTGTTGGCTTGGTGTTGAAAGCAGGTAACAATCGTCTTAGTGAAAGACAGCGCAACATTTTCAACTCTGTTGTCTCTCTTTTTGGGAAAGACCTGGAAAAGAACATTGTAGCTCTGATTACTCATTCTAGTGGATTAACTCCCTCTAATGAACTTCATGCTCTTCAAGTTGCAAACGTCAAGATGGCAAGAGATGAAAACAAACCAATCTACTTCTTATTCAACAACTGCCAAAACGAATTCACCAGTGCAAAAGAAAAAGAGAAACGGGCAAGGAAATACGCTTGGGAAACATCACAGAATGGTATGAACGAATTCTTGGAGTTCCTTAAGAAAGTGGAGACTCAAGATTTAAAACAGACAGCTGATGTTTTGATGCAACATATCCAGTTAGAGGCATGGTGCAACAATTTGAAGGAACGGATTGAGTTTATAGAGATGAAACAAAAGGAAATCCAGCAAGTCAAAGAGGCAATAGAGCAGTTAGACAAGGAAGCTGACAACGTCGAAGTTGATGAAGCCTACAAAGAGCTAGAAAGTATTGGTGGTTTGTGGGACAACAAGGCCACCCTCTGTACAATCTGTGAGGAAAACTGTCATTACCCAGGGTGCACATGGTCCTGCAGGTGTGAAGTCATGACAGGTGAAAACTGTACATCATGTGCACAGAAGTGTCACTACACCAAACATGTTAAAGATGAGAATAAATATGTTCCCAAGACAAGGAAGGTTAAGAAAACAGTTGAAGATGTCCAGAAGAAGTATAAAATTGGTGAAGAGAAGGGTCAGAAGAAAGCATTGTTGGCAGCAATTGAGAAAGACCTGGAATCCACAAAAAAAGAGAGAGAAACCCTCATTAGCGGAATCTACGAGTGCATTGTCAAACATGAGGAGATCGCTTTGTATAGTGACTTATTCAACACCTACATCCCTCTGGATTTTGTGATCAACAAACAAGAGGAGAGAGTAAAGAAAATGAATAGAATCGCATTGAGCAGCAGGAGGAAGAAAATACATGACTAACCTTTGCTATGACGATGTAATCTGATATAATGATGTCTGGAGACGAGACATGCCAGCTATACAGAAATATACAACCGAAATAATTCCAAAATACTGCAAAGGCTTGCGCATTTAGCCATATTTTCTATTTTCCCCACCGATGATGTCACTGGTAGGCGGATTTCTGAACTGTCCACAGCCCTCCTCTGAGACACAGACCGATTCGATAAGACAATTACCATAATATGGTACCATGGCATTATAATATTATTATAATGAGCTTTAGTGAGCTTTAGTGCCATGATACACCTGGGACCACCCTGTGAAGCCATGACACGTTCTAATTGCAATGAGCCTTCATGTCTTCATTCAGGACTGAACTAAGCAGCCCATCAAAGGCTCAGAAAGGACGATCTGTGTTATCGCTCTGTCAGCACATTAGGTGAAAGAGGGCAGCATGCAAGTGTTAACAACTTGTTTCTAAATAATAACTACATTGAGGGCATAAACATTCATCTTTACCTGAAGATTACACGTCCTGGATATGCACATAATTATGATCAAACTGGTTGATGTCAACTTGTTGAAATGCCTTGTTTGCCAATTAAAGAAGAGATGGGGAAGTCTCACTCTTTCGACAACGCAACATTTCGACAACGGATGGTCGGCAGGATAGCGCCTCACCCCACGGAGGTTAGGGTTAGGGTTTGGGTTAGGTTTGGTTGTCGAAAAGATGACATGTAGAAACATCGACACGCTCCCAGAAGAGAGTAATACAAACTACACCAGCAGCAATACAAAGACCCCTTCCTCAGCGCTCCTACTATCCCAACACCATCCAGTACGGCAGCAACAATCACTTTTTTCACATCTCAGACTCTATAGGCTAAGGGTTACCAACAACATGCCCTTGACTCCATTTACCTATTCTACTTTTACCTACTGTATACTACTTGACCTCAGTGTTGACTTTTGATGACAACAATCCTTGTCACATGCCTCCAGTCCTCGATAAAATGGCCTTCACTGGTTAAAATTATACCTCTCCAAACGACAGCAACTCATCACCATCAACAACTGTCCCACGTCCCAGTTACCCAGTCCCCCAAGGCTCCTCTTCATCCTCAATATTCTGCCACATGGAGAGATCATTTGCCACCATAGCCTCCAGTTTCCCAGCTATGCCAGTGACACACAACTTTGCCTCTGTACCCAACACTGCAGCCATTTCACCCTCGCCACCAGCCTCACAGATGTAAAAACATGGATGCAAAATAACTTTCTCAACACAAAAGCAATAAATTGTAATTTCCCTCAACTCCCTCACCTGCTCCATCCAGGAATTGTCACTGTCTCAGAATGATCCTCGATTCAACCTCTCATTCCTCCAACACGTAAACAAGATAACATTAACTGCCCTTTTCCACCTGAAGCATATTGTCGGCCTCTAGTCCTCTTCATCTTTCCCCGTGGTGAAGCACGCACACAGTGATGAAGCTGGCTCGACTAATAGAACAGCAACCTTCATGGCATCACCAAAAATCCTCAATAAATTCCATTGTCTCTATGTTCAAATGTCTAGCTGCTCTCCTGCTCACCCAGTTCCAGAGCCCACATGACACCAGTACTCCAAGACCTTCAGTGCTTCCGTTAGAACATCTACAAGGCACTCATCATCTCTGATCATCCGGCCCTCACTATGGACATTGTTATCCCCTGCAGTCTTCAGGAGCGCTAATATTAATGAAAATGTATCTACTACTTCTCTCTCCTTACTTGGTGACGCCAAGATATGTCTCTTGACTTACACTAACTCTGCTCCCCCTTGTACAAAAACCAAGTCGACCACCTCAAATCCAAGGGCTGCCAGCTAAATTGCCTTTCCAAAACAAAGAAGAAAACAGTCTCACTGTCCACTCAGAGGAATGCAAACTACGCTGGTAGCAATACAAAGACCCCCTCAGCGGTTACATATCGGCACTCCGAAACATCGCTATTCCGACCACCTAAACCAAACCTTAAACCTAACCCTAACCTCAGTAAAACGAATGCCTGTGAATGCTAACCTGGTGAAATGCTAACCTGCCAACACTGGTGAATGCTAACCTGGTTTTGGAATGGGGATGTTTTGGAATGGAGAACTCCCCCCCCCCACCTCCTCCGAGCAGTGCTCCCACTACTCCAGTCATCCAGTATAGCAGCAAGAATCCTAAATTACTTTTCTCTATCATCCTCGACCTATGGATACCATCTACCAAATGTTAATCATCTTTCAGAAAGAAATGGGCACAATAGCTCCCCCGACCCCGTTCAACTCCATGCTCCTACATTATCATGCCCCCTCCCACTCCCTCAGGGCTGGTGACACCACATCCTGGAAATGCCCAGGACCAGCACCAAGCCTGGGGTTCTATGGCATTGCTGCCTCAACCCTATGAAATTCACGTTAAAGGACAACTTCAGTTTTTTACAACAAATGGTAAGACGGAATTCATTTCCCAGTGGATTCCTTGTGACTCGCATCTTGCAATTTTCCAGAATTGCCTCATTCTAGTTTGTTTAATTTATTCTGTACCATATTTACCATATTTTATTTTATAGATGTGCCGTTTTATACTTTTATTATATTTTTGTCATGTTTTGTTTAGCATTTTTATATTAAGACAATCACACCTTGAGTGAAGTGAGTGGTGCTATTTATGAGTTAATTTGTATCCCACTAGCCACAGTGCGTCCTGCGAGGCTTGGCCAATAATGGGACCCTGGAATACAACAAACTTTTAGCCGTTTTTAGACACGTTCCCCTGCAGTTTCACACAAAAAACTTTGATCCGTTTGTGCCAGGATGTAAGCTATATCTAGGCCTAAGCCCTGGATATTTTTGAACAGGTTAGCCTCTTCGTTTTTGACAGGACAAAGCCATATGTTGGAGCTATAGCTCCTGTTCCAGGAGCACCACTCACAAATGTGCTTTCACATGTTGATTGAGCCTATCAATTATGAAAAAAAGGGGAAAAAATACAACTTTCCACTAGCTGTGCGTCAGCTGTGATTGTTCTTTGATGTTTTAGCTAGTAAAACAACAATTTAAAACATTTCCTATCCACAGTGTCAGTGATTTTGTATCAAGATCTTCTGAATAGTTTTCCAGAGTGAGGAGCATGATTCTTCCTCCCTAAAAGGCATGCAATTTGAAATAATGTAATATATTACTAATAAACTTGAACATAATAGGCTACTTAAGTTCAAAGACTGTGGGATTATTCTAATGCTGGTGCTATTGCCTTATTATTCAGCTGCCAGCAATGCTGTTAAAGTTAAGGTTATATCATAAGTGATATTCATGACACAATCTGACCTTGCTATTGAAATTATATCTATGTGGGGTGGGGGTGGGGAAATGTCTCTGGTAGGTATTTAGGCCCCATTTACAGTGGCAGCCAAATCCTGCCTGAGTCAGATCTGTGTCACATCCAGATTGGAATCTGATTGGTTCCATGTGACCATTTAAACCAATCGGATTCCAATCTGGATGTGACACTGATCTGATTCAGGCTGGATTTGGCTGCCACTGTAAATGAGGCCTAAGTTTCAGGTTCTTTGAAGTTCATTCATTGTGATTGTGACGCTCGCTGACTTTGATGTGGACCTACGTTCCTCTGCAACGAAGCTAGAGCGCACTGAAAACTCTGTAATAAGTATTGCCATTCTGACAAGTAAAAGAAGAGAACTTGATAACCCTTGTACTGAATATTCCTTCCTCCTGCACATAGACACTAAAAGTTATGCCTTGTTACGTCTCACAACAATATAATATCTTCTTGAGCCCCATTGCCCCAACCGGCAGGGGCAATTATTGCTTTCATCCATACATTACTCATATTACATTATTATTACACCTTATTGTGACTTGTTTTTTTTATAATTTTTCACCCTATACTTTAACATTACTAATATTACAGCTCTACTTTCACTCAAACGTCTGTAGAGTTCACATCAGGGGTAGGCAACATTAGGCATGGGTGCCAACATTGGCACAGGTGAGGGAGATCACTGGCATAAATGTGTGTGAGAGAGATTTCTTTTTATTAAAATATAATATATGTAATGAAAGAAAAGTCAGTTTGTCCACTCACATCTGTATGCAAATGCAAATGACATCCTGCACATAATTTGATTTTTACATTAATTCAAACTCTGGCTGGGGATTGAGTCTTGGATATACTGTAGGTGAGTGACGTGAGAGGCTAAGGATCACTGCATCCTGATGTGAAGGAACATTCATTCGGAAGAGGGAGAAGATGAAAATAACTAAAGGTTGTTATGTATATGGACAATCAAAATATGTTGGAAATACGTTTTGACGCAGTCTCTTATTAAACATAATGATGACACGGCACACTGACCATAAAGAAAAAAAAAATGGCACTTCATGTCAAAAAGCTTGCCGGCCCCTGGTTTACATAGTTTGGAATATATTCATAAATTTTTGCCTTGATGACACCTTCGTGGACATTTTCTCAATTCACTATGTTTTCACTGAGGTCTTGAGGCTCATTCACTATTCAGAATGCACATTATGCATGGGTATGGCGGGGGTATGCAGCTGCATGCCATACCCTGGGTCCAGGGGGAATATAAAAGTTACTTTTAAATATAAATCCATGAATGTCTCTTTGTCTATCTGTGCTGGTTATTATGTTGTTAAATTACAGTAAAAGATAACTACAAATGCAAAATTTTACAAAAATGTAATGGTCACTTTAACAAGGTATTATAATTATATTCTCCAGACTTGTATTCTCCCAATCTTGACAAGATGGTATATTCCCAGGTTCCACAGGTCAGCTGCACAGGTGCAATGCTTTATTGTTAATTGTGGCACGTTTACTAACATGCCAAGTAGTTTAGCTGCACTTGAACAACCATCACTGGCAAGAAAAAGCGGGATCACATTACACCCATTCTTGCTTCTCTACATTGGCTCCCCGTCCGTTTTAGAATTGATTTTAAAATGTTATTGTTTGTTTTTAAAGCCCAAAATGGGCTGGCCCGGTGGCCCCCTTGTATTTATGCGAGCTCATTCACCCGTACAACCCTGCAAGACCTTTGAGGTCGGCCGACCAGCGGCTCTTGATTGAGCCCAGTGCCTCTTGTATAAAAATAAAATAATAAAATGTACTTCTTAAAATAAATGTCTGTTGCTAAGGTATGGCAACATGACTGGTGTCGCGTGTGCAAGACACCAGTCATGTTGCCATACCTTAGATTTTTCTGAACTGACGCCACTGGGCGGAGGTCTTTTCAGTCATCTTTTCCTGAGTAAGTGATCACAGCATGGCAATTTGGTGAGAGAAATGTGATGTTTTACACTGCATTTGTGAATTTTCAGGGGTTAGCTGACATTTGGTGAGCCAAGTATAGCCATAATCAGTTGTAGTTTTGTGTCCACAACTGATCCAATTTGGGCACAGATTTTAGGCGGATTTGCCCCCAGGACCCCACTGGGGCTTAAGAGGATATGGATATTTGTTCTATAATCTTTATTATGGTAAATATTGCATATCTATTACATTTTTTTTTCTCCATTTATTTGTGCTGTTATGGTTAATAAAAATTACACTTATACACTAGCTTTTGCATGCTCTGTCGCCAATGCTCAAGAAATTGTGTTAACTGCTTTACCCAAACATGGGGCATATTTACAGAAGAATACTATGATATTCACAATGTAAAGTAATTTAAAGAACATAAAACCTGCAGCATAGTAATCAGCTTCTTGACCTGAAGATATGAAATGGAGTTCAGTTGTTTGCTAAATAGAATTAGAAACTGTGATAATGATGGTGCTTATATATATTTATTTTCTTTTTCTTTTTTTGGCACCAGACAAACACAAAAGACAAAATATACAGACAATAAAGTAGGCCTACTCACATTATACACCAACATACACGTAACATAAACACTTAAAAGTATGGGACAAATGTTGTACAAATTATGTTAACTTAACTGCATTACTTACTACACACTAAAAACTGCTGGGTAGATTCATCTACCCAAAATCTGAGTAAAAAATGGTTTACCCATTATGGGTTATTATAATGGTGATTGTATGTATAATGGGTTGTTTTGTACAGCTCATACATTACCCAGCTGCTGGGTAAAATTGTTTTACTCAGTATTGGGTAGTTTTAAACTTAAGTTGGTCACCTGGTATGCAAAGCATGCTGGGAAAAGCATTTCTCTAGGTTTTCAGGGATATTTCTAAGCTTTTGGTAGCTAAAAATGCTAAATGTATCATATCCATGTGTCTGCCTTGGCAAGCTGACTGTCATATGTCAGAATTTCATTTGTCAGTATTTGAGCCAAAACCCTAACCGTAACTGCTAGGCTGCTAGCTTATGGTTGAGCTCCCTCCCCCTACTGTTCTGAAAGAGAAGAATGATGCATTTGAGATTATTATGTTGATCTACTCTAAACTACCCTGATTATAGCTTTTCAACATTGTTGCATATATTTACAATTATGTACCTTTATGTTAATATTGCTATACTTGGAACAAATTATCTGAGAAAAAAACCCTGAAACAAATCTTATCTTATGTTAATGTCAAATAATATTAGCATGGTCATTTACGATGAGTAAAATATTCTACCCACATGTGGGTAAAA
The DNA here is from genome assembly GCF_963921795.1 of Nannobrachium achirus. Classification (NCBI taxonomy): domain Eukaryota; kingdom Metazoa; phylum Chordata; class Actinopteri; order Myctophiformes; family Myctophidae; genus Nannobrachium; species Nannobrachium achirus. The sequence continues at coordinate 54,301,848 of NC_137821.1, read as the reverse complement.
TATATACTAAATAATAGTGGTTGACCCAGAGCTGAGTTAAAAATTCTACCCAGGATGTGGTAGAATATCTTACTACGTGCTGGGTAGAAAGGACCTACCCATTTTTCTGTGTAAGATTTACTACTGTTGGGTAGGTCCAATAGTTACCCAGGGGTGGGTTATAATACAACCCAGATCGGGTTATTTTCAACCCATCCGTTTTTAGTGTGTATACAAAACATAATCAGGTCACCTCTGGGACAACCAGATCTTATTTTATTGTTGTGTGGGACACGATCAACACAATCCTGAGTTATTTTTTGTGTTCAATCTGTGTTTTTAGATATTTTAGTATTTCAGACGATTTCAGCATGCTACAACTGGTCATATGATGCAAAAGACCAGTTGTAGCATGCTGAAATACTAACATATCTAAAAACGCAGATTGAACTCAAAAAATAAATCAGGATTGTGTTGATCGTGTCCCACACAACAATAAAATAAGATCTGGTTGTCCCAGAGGTGACCTGGTCCTTTAAGTTAACATAATTTTAATTACATTTGTCCCATACTTTTAAGTGTTTATGTTACGTGTATGTTGGTGTATAATGTGGGTAGGCCTACTTTATTGTCTGTATATTTTTTACAACTGTTTATTTTTCTTTTAGTATATTATACTAAAAGAAAAATAAACAGTTGTAAAAAATTGTGTACCAGTCACTTTACTTGAATCGAGAGATACCGTCTTTGCCATAGTTACACTGTTAATCTGTTTAATGATAATGTTATATTATAAAATGTTATAATATAACATTTTATAAAAAACTGGGGAAACCATACTATGAGTGTTCAATCATATGAGATGGAAGATTTTCCAGATAGGTGAGAAAGGGTTGACAAATCCTATAAAACATCTGTATATTATTTACATATTGAAGAGTAAGTTATTTTTTCTAAGGGTGTACAGCTATTGACTTCTGTGAGCCACAACCCGATTGGCAAAGGGTGTTTATTGCTATGAATCTTTTGGCAATGGCCAAAAAAGAGCTTGGTGGAGTACGATGTAAGATTGTTTGAGAAATTGCCCAGCAGACATACTTCTGGCTCTGCTGGGAATATAGTCCCATGGCTTGTTGATAGTGTGTTACATATAGAGCGTCGCAGCGGAAGTGGATTCCTGGGGTCACTTAATATTCCCATTCATTTTCGCCATAGACTTTTACAAAAATATTTACAACAATTATGTTAAGCCTCGAACCAAGCCATCCAGGATGGAGGTGAATCATGATCATATAACCTTTGATCCTATGTGAAAACATATTTTAATATTACATTATTCGATATACTACATTTAATAACTACCCTTTGTTTAGCGATTTTCAAAATGTTCTTTTCATAGAAAAAAAGGTTATATGGTCATGATTCACCTCCATCCTGGATGGCTTGGTTCGAGGCTTAACATAATTGTTATTAATATTTTTGTAAAAGTCTATGGCGAAAATGAATGGGGAATATTAAGTGACCCCAGGAATCCACTTCCACTGCGATGCTCTATGATTTGCCAAAAGGGTTGTAGCATATAACAGTGCCAGGTGAAACATCTAAAACAAAGATGTGATATGGTGGGGTTGTTTTGTTTGTACATGTGTCATTTTGACGGAGTCAGATAAGTTTGGTGCTGAGTTAGTCTATATCTAGAGTTGAGTGTACACGTAGCACCCTTTTTATATAAACCTCCCCATACTTCTGGGACAATCTCTTCATCCAAGTAAATCTCCCACCTATTTCTTGACCTATCCAATCCTATGATTGGAAGAGAAGATAACAGGGCACTGTACACCTTAGAAATGGTTCTAGTCATTGTTTGAGCATCACGAAAGAGGACCTCATGTTCATGATTCTTATAAAATGTTGTAGTTGTAGATATTTTAAAAAGTCCCTGTCAGGCAAATTATATTTCTGTTTTAATTGTTGGAAAGTCATGAATGTTCCATCTAAATAACAATGTTCCAAATGAGTAACCCTGTGAGTGTAAAAGCTGGGTAATACTCTATGGGTTTTTGGTCCAAACACAGTCATTTCAGTTTTGTCATTGTTCAGCATAAGACATCCAGGACTTTATGGCAGCAAGACAGGCAATCAAAGGGGAAACTGGGGAAAGCAGTGCCTATGGGCTGGTAAACCTGTTTTGCAGGGTTGCTTGACTACTTTGTGGTTATTTAAGTAGTTGTATAAGTAATAGATAGATAGATGCATGCTTCATGCGTCTAAATGTGATAGTGTGTTATATGTTCATTTTAAATACAATGTAATGTATAAATGACACCATCTTGGATTTAGTCAGTAGGCCTAAGACGCCCTAAGGGCGAGAAGCGGCACTGAAACAACAGAGACTGACACAATATATGTCCATACTGTATGGGCATGAGTGATATGAGTTGTGACTGACGCACAGAACACAAATGGGCATCCCCAGATATGGGCTTGATATTGATGACATCAGGCCATATATGGAGCGTGACATGAGGCGTGACGCACGGACGGACATGATCTGCATTTTTTCATACTAAATGTGACATATGGTCGCAATTTCACTGATTCAGTCACACCACAACCACCTTTCTACAGTAGGTTATATCTGATGTCAAAGAACACCATAGAAAACGTAGGTAAATGGCCCTGGCTATATGTCTGGGCACACTTCCAGCATGTCACTGTATTGTCTTCCACACAGACAACCCTTGCATCCCATTAGGAGCCCGGTACATCGGGCATTCCAGAATGACATGGTCTGCTGTCTGTTCCTCTGCGCCACACTCACAGGCCGCACTAGGGGCCAGGCCCCATCTATGCATGGATAAGCGGAAATGCCCGACGCCGGTCCGGAGGCGATTAAGCCTCACCCATGCCAGTCTAGGCACGTCCACCCCAGTAGAGGGAAAACCAACGTCGGGGACGAAGATATGGAGTCTAGAGGTGTTTACCTCCCACTCCATCCTCCAAACATGATCTGCCCATCTTGCCGCACTGATGTTGAAATCACTGCATTGCTGCAGGAGTTCCCGTGCGGCAGGCACAAATGGGTGTCTCGACTTGAGGCGTCGGGGAGGCTCTGCTGTGACTGTGAGCCTTTCATGGAGCAGGTGATTTAGCTCCATGTCCCGGCACGCCAGACGAGCTGTGGCTCCTTTACACTGGAGTAGGCCTACACTATGACAGACCTTTCACTCAGGCTGGCTCTGCCCTATGTGCTCTTCAACGGCTACTCTGTATCAGTTCCAGGACAGTGAATGGACACTGACCTACCTTTATACTATCTAAATCGTATTGAGAAAAAAAAAATCTGCTATTTGCTCCAAAGCGACTTCAAAAGATTGCTGCTATTTGTTTCAAGACGCTTTACTCTATGTAACATGTACCGTATACTGAGTAACGAGTAACAACAAAATGCGTTCTGTTTAAACAATGCTGTACCCCTCCAACTATACGTTCCCCATTTTCAACTGTCAAATGATATGGACTATAGACATCAATGTAAATTAGCTGACATTAGAATGTTATCCATATTTCATGTTTGGAAATAGCATTAAGTAGTGGATATAAAACATTTTATTACTGAAAGCTGGTGGGGCTTTAAGTTAGCAGCTGCTTGGTATCTAATGGGGTGGAAGTAGGGGTGTGGTGGTTGGGATATGTTGGTGCAGGGGGGGCTTTCAGGTAGGAAAGGGGACAGGAAAATGGGTGTGTGGTGGCAGGCAACAGGCGTTGGGTTATGAGGGGGTGATGAAGGAGGGGGGGGGGGGGGGGGGGGCGGTTGTCGGGGGGGGATAGGGGTGAGTGAGTATGGGGCTTGGGCTTCAACTCAACTGGGTCATTTTGGGTTGGGATGCAATTTTCAGACCTGTTGAAAACTAGTCTAAAGCAATGGTTCTAAACATTTACATGTCAAGGACCCCCAAATTAAAATGCATTCTGCAGACGCCCACCTGAAAATATTTAATGCCTGAGAAGATTTTTCACGATTCATCAAAGTGTTTAACAAACATCCCATCTACAAGCTCAAAATGGGCTGTAATGGTAATGCGATGTGAGCTTGTAGATTGCCTATTTTCAAACTATTTTTAAAACGGGATTAAAGTCGTAAAACTGTTCCTCGTTTTACTGTGGACCCCCTGGAACTTCCTAAAGGACCCCCACACTTAAGAACTAAAAGGCCACTATAAGAGTGCTCTACAGTGTGCGTAGATTTTTTCTTTACATAAGAACAAATCCCAGCTAAGAAAACATTGGTGTATGCCAAATCTTCTTAAAAAACGTCTTAAAAGGGTCTAAGAAGAAATTTCTTCGCAAGACCTTTCGTAAGTAAGTTAATCAGGCCCATTGTTTTGGGGGGTTGCGGCCTGAAAAGTTTGAGAACCATTAACTTAGAGTTGACCGGGGTCCCCCAAAGTTCTGTACTACTGTAGGTTCGCTGAAACGCCTCAACGCACAATAAGCACTTTTAGTTTGCCGAGTGGCAAACAAGAACAATACACCTGTGATGCAAACAAACCTGAAAATAATGTGCATCTCATCCTGCGGAGTCACCCTGTGGAAGGAGCTAGATGAAGAACTAAAATACTGTGAAAATAATTAAATAATTAAAACAATTCAAATTTAGATTTGACAGATACAGAAGAGAAGAGCAATAAGTACATGTGTGTGTGTGTGTGTGTGTGTGTGTGTGTGTGTGTGTGTGTGTGTGTGTGTGTGTGTGTGTGTGTGTGTGTGTGTGTGCGCGTGTGCGTGTGCGTGTGCAAATCGGTACACAGTATGTCTACACTCATGTCATGAACATGGATCTGTCCCATATAGCGCCACCTTCAGGCCGATTTTTTAAAACACATTTTTGGACACTGCTCCAACAGATTTTGCCCTAAAATCACGCAAATCGGTACACAGTATGTCTACATTTATCTCATCAATATGAATCTGTCCCATATAGCGCCACAAAATCACGCTGCGACCTAACGGTCGCTTATCTCCCGATTAGGGAGTCTTACTGGTGTACTATGTCCGAAATAAAGCTGAACTTAACTGAACTTTGTTTACAGCAATATAATACTGTAAACATTAACTTCTGTTCTAGAAGTGTGTTGTTGTGATTATCCAAACGGACCGATGAATAAATGCCAAAGATGAATAAAGACTGAATGTTCACTGAAACATGTATTTCTTTTTTCTTAACTTTTTGGCAAAATGAGGGGCAGAACGATGTTGCAGACATACTGACCATGTGCAGCATAGCCTGTTGTGTTCATTTCAAGTGAAATACAGAAATCATGATATTTGCAGATAGGAGTTTTTGCGTTTTGGCCATCGCTATCAATTACTCACTCCATGTCCATGAAGCCTTGAATTGATGGAGATTTCTTTATTCATGAGCCAATGATCCAATTTGCAGTGTCTGCTGTGGTAACCACGAGATATTAAACTACAAAACAACTCACAGTGTAATCACTGAGAGGCCTACTGTCTGATGATCCAGGTTCTATAAGAAAATGTTTTAAATATAGTTTTGCTTTTGTTTTGGTCTCCTATTAACTTTACTTTTAATTTGTCAAATATTAGATTATTGGCTCAGGAACAAAACAAACAAATTCCAAGGCTTCATGGGGTGAGTCATTGATAGGAACAAAGATATTTTGGGGGGATGTTGTATTCCTTTAAGCCATGGGTCTTCAACAGCGGGTCTGGGACCCCAAGGGGGTCCATGGAGTAACAACAAGGGGTCCCCCAAATGTTTATGTGATGGGGGAACACTAGGAGAAAAAAGACTAAACACATTGCAGTACACCTATAAACAGCTGCTAAACACATTTTAAATATTAGGCATTGTTTTTTGTATAGGTTAAATCCTATTGAGAAAAAAAAGAGAAATACTGCTATTTGCTCCAAAGGGACAGCAAAAGGTTGCTGCTATTTATTTATTTATTATTATTATTATTATTTTTCAAAAAGCTTTATACCCTATATAACATCTATACCATATCATGACAAATGTGACATAGCTCTGTTTTACACTATGCTGTCCCCCCTCCAGCTGTACACACACACACACACACACACACACACACACACACACACACACACACACACACACACACACACACACACACACACACACACACACACTTTATTTTTTATTTCTTTTATAGGGGGTATAGTCCATGCAAACTAGCTCAGTGTATGAATGAATGGACCATTGTAAAGCGCTTTGAGTTTGCAACTTGCTTAGATAAGAGCTATAAAAATGCCTCAATAATGTTATGGTCATATTAGATCCGGCATATCTGAATTCGGCACATAAATCACAGACATCAGGGGGTAATTTCGAAATCACCTGAGGTCCTTTCAGATATAAAACTTGGCCTGCCTTTCATATTGCCTTTAGAACAAGTATAGACTTTTTCCGTTGTTTTTTTTTGACAATTTGGCCAATGTTTGACCAGTTTTTATAATATAGTTAGTTGATTACTTTTGAGAAGAAATGGTCTTTTCCCATTTAAATTTTCTTGAGGTATACAGCACTAAAAATGTCTTTAAAAGCCGTTAAATTGTTATTTCACTATAATCTGGGGACCCCCTCAAAATCATGTGGAGACCCACAGGTTGAGAACAGTGGTTTTCAAAAATAATAGCTATTCAAGCTCACAGCGCATCAATTAGTGCTGTGCAAAAAAAAAGTAAAACACTTTCAGATAGGTGGTCCGCAGCCAAATGCACATCATTTTGGGGGTCCTTGGCAGTGGCATGGAAGAGTTTAAGAACTACTCGGCCTCAGGTCATGTATTGTTTAAATGTTCCAGTATTGAAAATGTTCAACTCTTCAACACTTGTCCCTGTATAAACCCTTTCAAACATTAACCAACATTAAACCAGTTTTTATTACAGTATCATGTGGCAGAGATTCTATTATCTTCATACCTGCATGTTCAAACCAAAGGGTTCAAGTTGATTTTCTCTGAAATCACATGACCACTGAATGAAAAAAGGGAGGTCCACCTTTTCATGATGTAGATAGAACTGGCTTAAATTCTCCACAGCTTCATCTGACAACCAAACAAAGCAGGTAGGAATTATTCATGACAAACTTAATGATGACTTGTTTCTTGACATTCAGCACTAAATTAGGAATGTACCTATTTTCATCCATGCCTTACCCCTCAGTAAACAGCTTTGCCTGTTTTTGACTGTTTTGAACAACAACAAAAAACCTGTGGTTGTACAACGTTGCAGCATATGGGTCTGTCTTTATTTCTGACATATATTTTACAGGCTCATGTCGGTTTTGGAGTTTATCACAAGCCATAGTCTATGTGTAGTATAGTGGGACACAGGATAAGTAGGGACAGCTGGGCACCTCAATGTAATGTCTGTTTTGTCCAAAATATTAATGAATATATTAAGTATTTGAACACAATGGAAACATACAACTTCTTGTTATGCCCCTAAATGAGAGGATAGATACAGGTTTTGTAGCAATTTCTAGCAATGGTAGATATATTATACCTTAATTGTCGAATGTTTAAGCACGTTCTAATTCCGGATGGGAACCCAAATGCATTTGGGTCCCCATCCGGAATCAATGGGGGTAAATTTACTATAATATTTTTTTTTGTCTTAGGAATGCAAAAATACAAAAAAAATATTATTGAACTCAAGTCTCCATGACATGAGTAAAAAGTCATTTTGGGGGTGAACTACTCCTTTAAAACAAATAAATATTACATATTTTGTCATTTTTGGTGAAAAAAAAAAAAACTCTCTTACTTGTTTCCCACATAATCTGTTACTGTCTAGGGCACCTGTCGTCAGTAGACCACTTTTGCAAGCAGGGACATATCTGTGTAACGTTCCACACTGCCAATTCCTTTTTACACATACTTTAAAACAAACAGATTTGTTTGTTTGTTTTATGATCGCCTGCCTAGCCAAATGCAATATTATAATGATTCCATAAACCGGAGGCAGTATTATTATTATTGAAAAATGAATGAGACCAATACATTCTAAACATTGGTTGTCTAGCAATAAACATTTCTTGATTTCTATGATGCGATTTTTATGCCGAGCATGTTGCCTACTGTAAATGGTAAATGGTGCATTTATATAGCGCTTTTATCCAAAACGCTTTACAGAGATTGTGCATTACATTCACCCATTCACGCACACATTCATACTGTACACCGGTGGCGGAGGAAACCATGCAAGGCACCAACCTGCTCACCGGGAGCAACTAGGGGTTCAGAGTCTTGCCCAAGGACCCTTCGACATTAACTCAGGGGGAGCCCGGATTCGAACTGGGAACCCTTCGGGAACCCTTCGTGCTCTAATAACGGTTTCTCTACCCCTGAGCTATGCCGCCCCACTGTACTGGCTGTTAGCTGAAACAATAGGAATGGGTTATACTCTTCAATTGTTCTATTGATTGAGTAAAATTACATCTGTAAGATAGACATTGTCACCTTCCTAAAATAATGGCCCAAGGGTGCTGTCAGACCAAACTGGAATGATACCTATGCGGGCGGATTCTGCCAATGCTTTTCAATTGGGATGGAGCGGTTTGTTGATATTTGCAAGAAAACCGATCTGTTCCCATTGAAAAGCGTTGACAGAATCCGCCCTTAAAGGCAGAATTAAACTTTGGTGTGACTGCAACCTACGGGTAAAATCATTTATATCCGTATTGAAAAGGATCATGCTGTTCTCACCCAGTAGTATAATAGCCTATCCCAAGAGTGTGACCTGGCTTCAATTTGTAAATGGCCCCAGTAAAAAGTATGCTTTTAAAGCTTATCACCAGAAATGTATTCAATCAGTGAATCAAATAAACAACTTGGCCTTGGACTAAGTCAGTTTATACTCCACAAAATGTGTCAGATTTACAAATTGCCTCAGTCAAAATACAAATTGGCATGAGTCATGTAAACCTCATAATTGACAGACAGAGTTATTGCGACCGTAGGTCGCATTTACTATCAAAACCTCCACCGGCTGTCCGGCTGTCCGTCTGTCCGTCCGTCCGTCTGTCTGTCACACGTCACACGTCACACTTTTGCCCTGCTCATATCTCCACAACCGTTGCCCCCATCCATGCCAAATTTTGCACACACACTCCTTACCTGCCAAACTACAACCTCCAAGGACCCCCGGAGCTCCAGGGACCCCCAGCTCCCTGGGGGACCCCCAGGTGTAAAAAATGACCAAATGTGCAAAAATGACCACCCCAACGGGGCTGCTCACGGGGAATTCCTGGGGACCACCCACTCCTGGTGCTCCAGAACGGATGCAAATGTGGTGGCGCCCCCAGTGGAGGACCCCCTCCACTGCAGCTCACATAAAATGCCGTAACTCGGGCTAGGAGCGTCCGGGAGAGCCGGGGCAGGTACCTATTCGTCCACCAAGGCAACGCGGAGACCCCACCCCTCATTTCTCACATGGCCCTCTTCTAGCGCCACCTTCAGGCCGAAAACACATTTTTGGACACTGCTCCTACAGTTTTTGCCCTAAAATCACGCAAATCGCTAAACAGTATGTCTAGTGTCTACACTCATCCCATCAACATGAATCTGTCCCATATAGCGCCACCTTCAGGCCGATTTTTAAAAACACATTTTTGGACACTGCTCCTACAGATTTTGCCCTAAAATCACGAAAATCACCACACAGTATGTCTACACTCATGTCATCAACATGGATCAGGAAGATTTTGGAAATACACATTTTTGCCCTATTTGTGCTGATTAGGGAGTCTTACTGGTTTGTATAGTCAGGCTCTATTTTGATTGTCTTAAGTACCAGCTCTTAAGCCTTAATTTAAAGGCATATACTGTCTCCGATCACCAAACATTTCGTCGGAAAGGTCTGGTTCAACTACAAAATAACACCACTCGCTTCTTCTGAAACGCATTACCCCGAATTAGAGTTCGGAAAGCTGCACGTCAGAAAGTCGAAAAGTTTGGTGCTCGGAGACAGGGCTTTAAGTTGTTGACCTTGACAGAAGGTCACGACCCCTAAGGTCACGACCCCTGAAAGAGGTGTGTAAACTGCAAGACAGGAGGCCCTCCTCCGGGACCTTTTAAAACAAGCGTCAACACAGAAGTGTATGCTATGAAACTGCAGCCGCTTGTGGTAGGGAAAGAAGAGACAGCAAATCGTTTCCCTATGGTAATTCCAGGTCGTAGCTAGTCCGGCCAGTGCCCTGGATGGCCATCCAGGGGAAACAACTGGAGCTCAGACCTAACCTGGTTACCACCGATAGACCCCTCAAATAACTCCTCTCTCCAACTAGCTTAGTCCCATAACTCATGAAAGGGAACTAGAAGGAAATAATGTGAGAGGACTGTTATTGAGGATAAGGTAGAGGTTGAGAGGGCTCCTCAAAAATCTATCGACCTTTAAACCTGTCCTACTCCCTCAATCTAGATAAATGCAATAATATGAAGTTTTCTGTCGATTCCCAAAACAACTGAGTATCCTACACAGATACACTGGATGGAGGAAGGAACCCAGGACGCATCTCCTTGGACAAACGGCAATAATATATATATTTTACCCCGAATTTGATTATTATCCTTTAAACATGGTGACTGTCACCCCTAAATAAAAACATTTGTCTGTAGGAAAATTACTGTAAACCTTAGCTAAATTATCTTAGGTAATATGTTAACACCCTCAGAATGCAACCCTAAAGCCAGAGTCCAGAGATTGCGTATTCAGTTCCGTCCACCACATGCAGTGATAATATATACGATTCTCATCTTTTTCAATACCATATACAATGAAATAAACCAGAGTACAATTCCCAATGCATTAATAATGTCAATACTGTGAATCATGACATACTCCTTAATAAACCTCTATTACAAATATCCACCTATATGAGATGTGAGTGTGTATCAGTAGATGTACAGCCGTAGTGTGGTTCCAGGGCTTACCTCTCAGGGGCTGAACGCGGTACTGTTGGAGAACCCTTGGATCTTGATATAGTGGTTAGTTCAGAAATAAGAAAGAAAAAGGACTGGAGAGGAAGGTTTGGTAAAAAGGCTTTTACACGCTTTTTATTTTATCAAGTTATATTATTTTTTGTCTTTAAAGAAAAAGGAAAACGGCCTTAAGGGCTTACAAGTAAAAGTTCAAAAATGTAAAAGTTTAAAAAAAAAAATGGATTACAAGGTTTAAATCATTAAAGTTATAAAAGTTACATTGCAGTAACTATGCTAAACATTTATCACAATATTAGAACATTGAGCAAAGCAGATTATAATAGTGGCTATGAGCCTTTTCTATCCTATGCATCTCAGAAAAATACTAAGTGTAAAAAGAATCTAAGTAAAAAAGAAGTTAAGAGTCTCAGCCAAAAGGAACAAACGGGTGGTCCAGCCTCATAGAGTGAAGGTCAGAGAATAAGGGACTTAATGCTTCAAGTAAGCAGCCCTAGAGAAGACTGACTAGAAGCTGGCAGCGACACCCATTTATACCTCTTTGCCCGAGAGCTTAACTGGGTCACCCGCCCACAAGATCATCTTCGCGGGAAACATATCAATATTTGAACAACCAAGACTCATTTTAACAGTCACATAAAAGTTGTACATTTATGTTTGTTCTTCCATAGTGATAGCCCGCTAATATGTTTGTCAAGCAAGGTGGAAAAACCCATCAATAGTCATATACTCAATTTAAAGCTAGATATATATTTGCTCCATATGTCGAAGGCCACTAAAGCTAGATATGGATGTTTGTCTCTTATGGCGCGGCCCGCCAAAAGCGTCTCACCACAAAGTCTGTCTGCAATTTTTGCAACCATTGCTATCTCGTGGCCTATTTACCTACGGACGTGAGGAGGCGAGCGCCTACTTGACTACGGAAATGAAGAGGCGTAAAAGCGTACGTTGTCGTGTACATTATCGCCGGCGCCCCATCGCCTAGATATTATTGCTGACAATATTCCATATTGTCGCTGGGGCCCCTCGCTTGTCGTTCTGAGATTGTGGTCAGGGCCCCTTCGCTTAGTACCCTTTTTTATTGCTGACAGCCGAGTTTCCACTCAGGCGCCTCAGCCATAAAAACGGTTACATACGTTTAGTTTTCTGTGTCAACAACCCACAAAAGGTCAATCAATACAGTTATGAGTGGAAAATAGGTTGACAAGACCAGAGCACAGCATGTACAGTATGTCTCCTGCATTCAACATCTTTAGTAAACTCAGAGATGACAGTTTGAAAGATAGCTTTTCAGCACTTTATTTTTCCTTTTGAAAATAGCCGATCTCCAAGCTCATCAGCACTTTATATTTCCTTTTGAAAATAGCCGATCTCCAAGCTCATGCCATTTTTTAGCTGAGTCTTTTTTTTTTTTTTAAATAGCCGATCTACAAGCTTATGCCATTTTTCAATTCTGTCATTCCTGATGTCTATTCTATTTACATGAACAGTGATAACATAAAGGTCTTGACTACTTCTCATTTGTAAATCATATATAAGAAATCTTAACCTGTCAGTCCATCACTTTCTTTCACTTCACCCATTACTCATTGCAAAAGGTGCAGGCACAATCTTTAAGGATAAATCCTATTTTTTCTTTTGATCGATTTTTTTATATCTTTTATCAATTGTTGCATTCTGTTTTTTATATTTTAGGCCTTTAGTCACCGTGCACAGCCCTGCATCGTACACCAGGTCGGGCCTTTTATCATGGTTACCGCTCCAAATATACGGTGCAAAGTTGAACACTCTGTTGGCTTATTTACTCGTCTCATTGCCTCTGATGGCTCCTATTGACACAAGGCCTATTAACCTTGTTTACACAAGGTTAGTCTGGTGAGACCTGCAAGGCACCTTCCTATGTTACTGCGAATGTATATCTATGCAACATTTAGAATCACTCGCACAACACTTTAACAGAAGGCCTCTCTCTCCAGGGAATTGTACCCCTGAAAGTGCAAGCTCAAAATAATCATGGGGTGACCTGAATCGCCATTTTGGGACATAGTCAACACCCCCTCTGGCGATTCAAGGCACCCCTACCATACCCCACACAGGGAGCGTCCTATACAGATGTTCATGGGATCCGGCATTCGCACGTATAGCAGGGCATGGCATGCGCGCATGTAGCATGTCACGACCCGAATGTAGCAAATCCAAAAATGAAGTTTGACACACCCGGGACGAACACGCCACACTCGCAGGCGTGTGGCAAGACCAAGGCGGGGTCTTCGGGGATCGCATATACAACTTAAATTTCAGTACCCAAGAGTCAAACCATTAAGTGGGCCCGTGGTTAGTACAGGCCCAAAGCGAATGACACCAGGACCTCCTCACCTAAGAAACAGAAGAGGTCCTGTGGTCAGCCGCTCAGGACATACCTTCCTACATCCCCCTTTTTTGGGAAATTGGACTACCTTCAGCAGGGCAGGACGCCTCTATTGAGCGACCCCAAGCGGCCATCACCATGTTCCCACTATCTCAAGGAACACTGGAGAACAGGCCACCCTGAGCTCACCCCAAATACAACCCCTGCAAGAAACCGCATAATCATCCTTGGTCACACCACGCCACCGGTGAGCAGTTTAACGTCATGCCCAGGACCGTGGAATTTACCACGTCAACACAAGTACAAAGGGTCAAAAACACAGTCCACCTCCGGGAGTGTGCTAACCATCACCAATGAACATCATCATTAATCAAATAATCACAGAAAACCGTCACGAACCAGTACCTAAAAGAAATACCCACCCCTGTAAAAGAAAAGAGTTAAACAAACAACAAAGTTATACATACAACAAAGCCTTTTTTTTTTTTTTTTTTTTTTTTTTTTCTCACCTAATCCAGGAAAACTAGAGTCCACGCGTACGGGAAAGTCCGCGATCCGTGGAAAGTCTAGTGGGCAGGCCCACCCTCCACGGCATGGCCTATCCAATTAGGCCCGTGGGAATCATCTTCCCAAACGATAAACTCACGTACAACAATGTCCCAGTCCGGATGCCAGCACGACACCCACACCCATCCTTTGTCCATGCTCGTAAGCGGGGCCTCCATCATCATACAGTCACACCGAACTCTTCCAGCCCAGCGGTTGCGAGGGTCATGGAGCTCATCCCTCACGTGATCACTGACAGCCAGCAGGCTGGCTGCCATGTTACGACGTTCGCATAGGAGTTCCCCACCAGCGATGTTCCCTTTATACTGGGAGGTGTCCATTTTTCCCAGCCTCGCAAAGGCCACGAGTCCGTCCCTACAGAAGTCATACAGCTGACCCCGGGAAATGGGTACATGATCCACCTCGTAGAATTCTAAGCTCTCGTCCCAGTCCAGCCCCAGATAGCGTATACCGTTCATGTCGAGAGGTTCCATGTCTCTGTCCATAAAGGAAAATGGTTGTCCCAACGCACTCCTGGGGCGAGAGGAGCCCATGGTAGAGGCCCCCTCGCCACCCACCGAGACATAGTTTGTCACCGCACACTCCCTTGGACCGGGGCTTGAAACATTCGCCCGGCGATTGGGAGATTGAGGCCGCGGGAGAGGAGGGGAATGTAGGATCAGCTGATAATTGTTATAGCGCGGGCGCTTAGGAGGCGGCGCATGAGAGGAAGACGCCGAAGACCCTTCTCTATTGTCATCACCAGCGTCACTGTCCTTCCCCTTCCCCTTGGAGCCCATAGAACATAGAATCCCTGAAACGCTGTCCGTATTCGGGGGAAAAGGACGGTCAATCTGCTCGAAAGGGACCTCAATACGTAACACAGGTCCCCACTTGGACTCACGCATCTCCGACCTCCCCCTACATGTCGTCCATGCCCAATCCCACCGGCCCCCCTTGCTGACCGTGGAGCCATGGGATTCTGTCTCATCGTCCTCAGACTCTCTCTCACTCCGAACTTCCAAGTCACAAGGATCCGGGGTTACGGATCCAGGGGGGGGAGAGGGACTAGGGGAGACGGGAGGTGTCCCTCCTACCGACACGTTGGCAGAGGGACTAGGAGAGACAGGAGGTGTCCCTCCTACCGACACGTTGGCAGATTCCGAGAAGGGAGAGTGGGGGTGAGTCAAGTCAATGATTGGGAATTCACACTGCATCGATGCTTGCCTGTGAGTGGATGAGGACACCCCTTCACCTGGGCTGTCGGGGGGGTTCGGGGCCGGGGAGCGGCCCCTCCCAGAAGGACTCGAGCAGGCCAGCAAAGGACTCGGGACACGAGCAGGGGACGGGGGCGGTACGGGAGCAGGGGCTTCGGGAGTGTGGGGAGAATAAGAGAGCGACGAGGGAAAGTAGGGTGGTGACGCTCGAGAAGGGGAGGGAGTTGTGGGCGAAAAGGAGGGAGATGGGGGCGACACAGGTGCAGCCGGAGAGCGCCGAGGTGAAGCAGGAGGGCTGGGGTTTCGGTAGAGGAGCGCGGGATCCCCCGCAGGCGGAGCAGAGGAAGAACCAATCGATGCGGGAGCGGGCCCAGGGGTTCCTGGTCCACCCTGTCCGGGTGGGTTGGCGGTAGGGACCTCCGAAGAGGGTCGGCCTTGACCCCCTCCCACCACCCCACTCGGACCCCCAGACTCATGAACGCCATTGCAGGTGACCAGGTGTCGGAAGTTCAGTGTGTTGGAACACCGAGGTCGCGGACCCTCTAGCCTGGGCATCCCCCGGGCAGGTGGAAAAGCTGGCCCCCTCATGCTGCGAGGCCACTGGTAAGGGCGTGGAGTCTCAGGTCTCTGCGGCACCCACGCATGTTCAGCCCCCTGTGCCATCCACCTCGTCGCGGTCCCCCTCATGGGATGGCCCCGTGTCCCGAAGCCAGGGTAGTAGATAGGGACCTGCAAGCTCATCTCACCCAGCAGTTCCCAGGTGCTGGAGGAAGGACCCTGGTATCCCAACGGGAAGTCCCTCATTCGTTCTGGATACACGAACCGAGGGCGTCCTCCAACACCCCCTCTCCTGGCTGGGCTGCGGGGCAAGCGCTCCATGGTCTATCCACACTTGTATATACAAGACAATGGAGGTTAATAAGACTACTACCGCATAAACTGCGGACATCAGAAAGTAATGTGTACAAAATAAGTTGAACCCCAAAAAGAAACAAAAACCCCACCCCCCCCATTAAAAGCGAATACAGCACATACTGGTTCGTGACTTCAACAGTAAGTAAGCAAGCGTCGCCATTAAAATATAGGCATTCAGCGCACGCGAAAAGGGCTTACTACTATTATTATTACATAACAATAGTAGTAAATTCCACGGAAAATCTTATTCCTTCCGATCACGGCCCCGACAATTCAAACAGGGAAGCATGAACATGTTTGGTTTTGCGATTCCTTCTACTACATTTTGCTCACGTCTAAAACGTTGTCTGCCTTCGGTTAGCCAGATAAAAGCTCCAACAAGGTAGAAGCTTGGCCTCGAATAGGGAAAGAAGGCTTCGAATACCCGTAGCAACATGATCCCGCACGTAAAAACCGTGAGGGATCTCACGAAGGCCCTGAGGGTGCGCTTGGCCTTGGTTCTTGTCTCCCTAATCAGGAAGATCCACAACAGGACCAATGCGAAAGCCATAACGCCACAATCAGACAACGCAGCGCCGATCAAATAAGGGCCAGAGAGGTGGTGGTACTTTCCGAGACAATACAATTTCACCCCGGAACCAATTATACCCATGAAACTGCTCCCAGTGGTCACCGCGGTGAAAGCGTTGTTACCGATGTCCATACTGGACAAATAGATAGGCAGGATCCACCCAGAGAGGTTCCATAATCCCTGGTAGCCCCTGTACAGGTTCAGACACGTGTACATGAGCCCCAGGAATGCTCCACGAATTAGAGAGTAGCCTTGTCTCTGGGTCAGCCACAGCATCATAATCGTGGAGGACACAAATTGGCTTATTGCCGCACCCGTTGGGGGGTCTGTCAAGACAGAACCCCAAGGTGTGCTGTAGCTATCGTTCCCCCGGCTCACGTTGCCGGGGACATTACTAGGGTCCATATAATACGCCATTACAAACGCCAAGAGCCACGAAAAGCGGGACAAATAAGTCGAGTTTCAAGAAGACGTATTTTGAATGTACCTTAGAGTTCACGTAGTCCCCAGGGTGACAAATCTCGACCTCGCAGGAGAGGCAACTCTAAGGTGACTCAAAGATGATTTGGACCGACACCTCGGTCAAACCATCCGCGCGAGTCCTCAGTGTGAGGATGGCAACCTCCCCCGGGTAAGATGCTGGGCGTATAATCAATTTTGCAGGCTCGATGCCGCCCTGGAACTGTAAAAAACAACCGAGGAGAGTCGCGTCACTAATTACTGCCGTGGCCAAAGAGGCCCTCCTTGATACCAATTCCTCGACAGGGAGGTGCACCCCGGAAAAACGCCAAACGCCTTGTTCCACGAGGTTTCGAAAGGCCGTTACTTCAACAGATCGATCCTGCATAGTGATCCTGCTGAAAAAATAGGGTTAGAAATAATAATAATCATAATAATAATGTAGCCAAACAAAGCTTCCTACACAAGTTCATGTGCAATTTGCCTATATCACAATAATTCGCCCTGCGCATAGGGCTAGCGAGGTAGGGGTAATATAAAGTGCTTAAGATGTCCTTTCTTGAGAATTTGCGTTCCCCCAGGGATAGAACACATGACACTCGGGGGAAGGCGATTTCGAGGAGATTGATACTATAATCTCGATGCGTCCGTCCATGCGCTCCCACAGATTGATAATTGCGACCTCCTCTGGGTAGCGGTCCAATTTTACTGCTAAGTCAATTGGCCCGCCACCGGTCCTAAAACCTAGGAAGCTGCTGAAGAGGTCATTGTTACTAGTAATAGCCGCGGCATAGGTGTCCCTCCTCGGCGCTAACTCTTTGAGCGGGAGAGGCACCCCGTGAAATTGCCAGACGCCCAAATTGAGAAGTTCTGTATAAGCAGCTACTCTCGCTATTTCGGTAGGGTCACAAAACGGAGTTACCTCGTCAATCTGAATGAAGTCACACGGAAAATTCGGTTCGGGAGTTAAGCGAAGTACAACACCGCCACTCAGGATCGGCTCAAAAAGAGGTTCGATGTGTTGAAAGGTCATGGAGTCCGCCCAGAGAAAGGGTAAAAATAAGAGCTCGCGAGCAAATCAAGCAGCGAATGGCGGAAAAAATGCGGTGAGTACAGTGGGTCAGGCAAGGATCCTTGTGGAAAAGGTAGCCGGCGTTGCGAGAGACTACAAGCTCCCAAGTGTCACCAGGAGGGGCTCGTGAGGAGTGAGGTCTCAGGGTTCAGACGGCACGTGTATATATCTGGCCCCTCCGTCAGTTAGAGGCCCCACCCCCTCTGGGCAGCAAGGCACGCAGTGTGATGCGCCCTCTACTGTCACCGCCTCCAACACTCCCCGACTTCCTCCCAGGAACACGCCTACTATTCAGACAGAACACACACAACTTCATCAAACCAACAAGACACAGTTTCAATATTTTAAAACAGATTATCAGGCAAACTTTTATAAGTGCGCATAGTCCCTTTAGGGCTTGTCCAACCACAAATCGGGCCAGAGGTAATAGGCCTAGCCTATGTAGAATTCCCACAATGGTGGCAATAACTATTATCGCTAAGATGGGAATAACATATTTTAGCCACCAAAAGTAGCCAGAGAATGAAGAGCTTACACCCGCGACTGCGGACTCACCCCAGGTCTTAACCTTGCTCCAGGCGTTGCCAAAAGCTCCTCCTAGCACCTGTGTAACTCCCGAAGCTCCTCCTAGCACCTGTGTAACTCCCGGTTTGTACGGCCCCTTGCCAGATGTTGTCGGCAGATTCTCTCCGTCCGCCCCCACTTCCGGCGGTCCCGCTATAAAACCTCTTTTGCAGTTCTCTGTTTGGGAATAATCAACCTCACTGATTAGAGCAGGTGGCCAAAATAATCTCATGTGATATCCGTCTAAGTCAAAATCAGGGTCGGGCAGTCCCCAGGGTATTCGCACGTCCAGGCCCTGAATCCTGGGTGTACTCTCCAAGCGTAAACCCCCCAAATACCTGGCTTTGACATGGCACACGACCTCATGAACGAACGAGGAGCGTGATATCCTGAACTCAGAAGGGGACACTACCTGGAATTCCAAATTGGCCTCGGGGTAGGCTGAGGTGCAACTGACCCCGGGGTCCTCCGTACAGGCCTTCCCGTCTTTTCTTATCCAGGCATCATGCCTTCTATGAAATTGTTCTTCGAAACGTGCGTCGGGGTGCGTGTTAACATTAGCGGAGTAGCGCGGGATGCGGCCAAAGTAAGTGTGAGCCATGATCCACAAGTGATTATCCGCGCTACGAGGAGGGGAGCGGTTGAAATAAATCTTTACCAGATTATCGAGGTTCCGTCCGCCTAGCCTTTTATTTGTTGAATCGTAGATTCTCAACCAATGCAGCACTCGGTTCACACTTCTAGCGCGTTGTAAGGTGTTATAGGGGAATGAGTCCTTTTCATAGCAGTATTGGAACCCATCCGTCTTGGAGCAGTAATTGGAGTCGTAGTAGCCATACTTAACCCCCTCTGCCTTTGCTTTGGGGTGAGTTATGGTGGGCCTCAGGCCCAGGGCATAGTGGATATAGTGCGTATTATCCCGTGTGAAGGCTTTGGCAAGCACCGGGGGTGGTGCGAAGCAGCCTACACAGTCCCGGATTTCCAGGGACGGAGCCTGGCCCGAGCTTGTGGGGTTTTCGGAGGGATTGTCCCGCACACCGGTAACATGAGGGGAGTTGCGTCCCCTATCGACCATCTGGTACACATGGCCCGTATGAATGGAGGCCCATTGCTGTTTAAGAAACATCTCAAGAGCCTGACCTACAACGTCATCGAAAGTATAGGAAGAGAAACAGGGCGCCAACAACTGGGTCTCGTTAGGTAACAGGCCCAGGGCAAAGAGCCGATCGTGGCGAGAGGGGAGCGCGGGAGAAACCTCCCTCCACAGCAATTTAAGGTGGTCCTTACCGCAATCCGTTGTCTCATGTTTCTCCAGTCCCTCGTTTTTGAATTCGCCTTTGACAAAACAGTAGGGCCGTAATTCCTGCCACGGTCGCCAGGTCGTGCCATAATGTTCATTAAAAAGGGCCCACAAATGTGAAAACTGGTAGTTAAACTGGTAGCTACCCTTTAAGCGTTGTTCTATTTCCTTGGTCCTGCGGATATGTGCATCAAGCAGTGTTCTGTTTACGCATCGTAAAAAATTATTCATTGCTCTAGTACCATTATTTAATAGCCACTCTTTGTTTTCGGGGTGGTCAAAATTGGGAACCTTCATATAATAGAGTACCGTGGTCCCAAGGGTTTTATTTAGTAGCCAATCTAGGCCATGCGGGTAACTTATTAGCGCATAACCTTTTTCGAGCGCTTGTAGACCCCATGGAAAGAATCTCTTAGTTGAGAGATCCATTGTACTGAACGATCCAAACACTGTGTGCGCCAATTTCATAGCCCGTGCATAGGTGTTTACCGATCGCTTCGCCCTGCGCTTTGAGCCCTTGATTTGCTTTGGGTCAGGGTCTTCAAATATGTCATCGTTCAGGCAGTCGATACACTCTACAGTCCCGTCTCCAGGGTCCATGTCCTCGTTTCCGGCATCTCCACCGGGAACTTGCGGATTGGCAGCTTGAGTATTAGGGAAAATCTTGTTCCATAACATGGAAACATGTACTCCCCCCGAGGGAGGCATAGCCATTGTGGAGTACTTTTGGGGTGTCATATTGGTGAACAGATAATCGCTCTGATTGTACAATTTTGTCAGTTCTCCCGAGTCAGACAGATCCAACCGGACAGGTTTCAAAAGGTCAGTGGTTTCTACAAAGGTGCTGCCTTGGTCCTTTGAAAAGGAACAATTTCTCAATAATTTTACAGGCCTCGTTGCTACTGTGGTGTCAGTGGATCGATATGCGGTCCAATTTGCTATTACGCTTACACACGTGTAGTTTTGCGGTGGTCCAGCATACCAACGGAAGTGGGAAATCAGATGGGTCTCATTCGCATAAGTCCTAGGCCGTGGCAGAGTGGACACCCATCCCTCATGAGGTATCCCAGGTTTCACTCTGTCCCGGCCTATGGTGTACCAGGAAGTATTGCAACGAGTCACATTCAAGAGTTGGGTTATCTGGGAATTTATTACCTTAATGACATCAGTATCTGGAGCATCGGTACCATTTGGCACGATACCGCTCTCCAGAAACGATGGGTTGACGAATGGGGCAACATCAAATTCCCTTCCATCCATTTCGCCCAACATGTGCATACGATACTCGGTTGGGTCGCGCTCTTGACAGACTGCTGCAGATGTACAATCCAAATATTCGCTAGTGCAGGGTAAAGGGTGGGTCTCGCGGTGTTCTCGAATCAGATAAGCCAATTTCGTCTCAGACTGGACGCTCCACACGTCCCAATTTTGAATAGAGAATTGAGTATTCTGGGCATATAGCATCAACACCACAACCACAATAGCAACACAGGAAGCCAGGTACAACATACAAAGAAAAAATGATTTTGTCAGCTTATACTTCTTCCTCCTCCTGGGCTCCACAGGGCTGTGCCCAATCGGGGTTTCATTAAGTTTGTCCAGCGGGATCCTCACTGGGGAGGACCGGCCCGGCATCCTGATCCTTCCCTTCTTTCGCCCCTGCAGAGGGAAAGAAGAGGAGGATGAGGAGGGCCCCAATGTACTACAGCTATGTTCGATCGTTTATGCTCGAGCCCGCTCTGGCTAGGACCCTCCACCTGTTTTTCCTGCCTTTTTTCTCAGACTTTGAAGGTGGGGGTTCAATGGGGCTTCCTTCCACACTCACCGAGGCCGTCACAACCCTGGAGAGGTGGTCGCGCAGTAGGGTGAGTTTGATGTTCAGATTAAGGGTGGCACCGGGCCTAGCCTGTGGACCCGTCAGGGAGGCAAGCAGAGTAACCTCGTTTACCTGACACTCGTGCGTTCCCCCCCGCCTGGAAGAGAATGCAGTGACCCAATCGAATTCCTTACCCCTAGGGCGCCTGCCAGTCAGCTTGAGCTCGCGCTTATCGAACGAACCACCCAGCATTTGCAACAATACGTCTTGGAATTCAACGGTCAGAGACCGTTTGTGGTCCACCAGGGGAAAAAGTTTCTTGCGTTCCGCATCTGGGTACAACACCACAGTGGTCTCACCCTTGACACCCAACACTCGGCTCGGGCGGAGGGATGTCGGACCGCTGCTGGGGAACTGATCGGTAATCATTCTCTGCAGTGGGGAGCAAGTGTGAGTTAGGTCAGGTGTGGAAGTATACATACCGAACGTCTTTGGCTTCGGCTTTCCCCCGAGTTTAAACCATTTGGAAGTATTTTTACCCCTTTTCCTGTATCCCAATTTCACAGATTCAGGGGGGTGTAAGTCACCACCTCCACTCAGTAACGACAGACCCGAAGCCAGGCCTATCTTAACAGCATCAGGGCAGGGGAGTATCTGATCCACAGTGACCGAGCACTCACACTTGCCTTTAAACCCTACTGGATGGTCAAATCTGGCCAGCAACATCCTAAGACTGAGTTGCGTTACGCACTCGCCACAGAAGAGCAGTCGGCAGGCAGGTACCCCCTCCCGGGCATAGTTCCCAGGGTTTTGATCAAGGGGGGGCGGGGCTGGCAGTTCAGGACGCAAGGCCGCCTGACCTGCCCAGACGCAATTTCCGACGTGTTCTCCGCACCTGGCACAACAGCCCAATTGGTAACGGCGCCACATCAACTTGTTAGTTCTTTCCCAACCATCCACAATTGAGCCCTGCTGGGCGCAGGAGAGGTTTTTGAGGCTTTCGCCTACCCAAATCTTGTCCCCTGAGCAGCTAAGGACCCACACGGCCTTGGAGGTATGTATGTAGAGGTCACAGGGGTCAACATGTGCGATGGGCGCTTCGGGGTAAGGAGACACCATATTGCAGTATACTGCCTCCTCCATCTTACAGAATCTTTCTAATCTGGCTAGGGTGGACTGGGCCAAATGTTTTTAGGTGAACTACGTTACCTTCCTGATTCAGAACCTCGTCTACGCCTTCAAGCCGGGTCTTCAAATTTCCCTTTTCAGGGTGCACTTTCCTCCTGGTTACCCACACTCGATCCCCTGGGGAGAAAGTGGTGGATGTATCAGTTCGGTTCGTCCCTTTTATGGCCCGGTCCCTGATCTTTGGTTCTTTCAGGAACAGATTTAACTGGGTCAATTTTAGGGGTTCGTCCCAATCGTTAGGAGCGTTCTTAATAATCCACTCCTTCGCGGCCCTGACCGCCCTTTCAGCCACACCATTGGTGTGTGAGGCGTAAGGTAGGGACCACACTGCTTGTACAGAGCAGTCCATTAAAATCTCCGCGACCCAACGATTTTTAAAATGAGTAGCATTGTCCATACGTATGGTTCTGGCTTTGGTCCACCTACACAGGTGGTCACCGAAGTGACCGGATATAGCCTTTCCCTTGGCTGATCTCAAAGGATACACGTGTTTGTAACTTGAGCCGTTGTCGGCTATAATTAGGAAATACCTATGCCCTAACCGGGTCCTGTGGGGGAAAGGCCCGGCCACATCGGCACTAAAATGTACCCCTGGGGTTTCGCACACTATGCTCAACTTTTCTGGGGCATTTTTCCTAAAACCATCGACCATGGCACATTGTTGACACCTGGACCTCACTTGTGTTGTGTGCATTCTAAGGTCAGACACTAGGATTTGATTCTCCAACAGATACCTATGAATTTTCTCAAATCCCACATGACCTAAACCTTCATGTACCTGGGCAACCACTCGATAGGCTTGATCGGTGGGTACCTGGGTTTGTGCATCTGACCTGGTCCATTCCGTTGGGAATATCACGGTCAGTTTAGCCATACGAGGCCTGGCTTGGGCCAGTCTATCAACATCACGATTGCCATCGTGGTCATAGTCTCTAACGTCGGTGTGGCTCTTAACATGTACCCAGTCTATGTACAGGGATCCACACTTTTCAGCAATCAAACTCCATAAGTGCGCATGCGCGAGGGGCTCACCTTTCACAGTGGTGAACTCCCTTTGTTTCCAATACTCTAGTTCTTGGATACCGGCTTTGTAACAGTAATCGCTATCGGTCACAATTCTGATACTATTTAGATTCCTTTTCTTAACAACAATCAGCCCTTCTAAGATGGCCGTAACTTCCGCCTGTTGGGCGGTTCCGGGGCAATGTCCCCTTCGTCTAACAATTATCTTGCCGTCCTCATCTTTTAATATAAAGGCCCAAACGGCTTCCTCGTCGTCGCCTTGGCGGCTGCCATCTGTAAACAGAGTAACTTTTGGTTTGGGTGTGGCTTTATCGGGAGTCACCGGACCCTTTTTAGGGCGGTTCAGAGGCTGGCCCTCGGTTTGGAACTCCACCTGTGGATCACAAATCATGGATTGCCATTTACCCCAGCGGGACATCATAGCTTTTGCCCCCTCTGTGGTTTGTTTAGTGGCTTCTTTTATGGAGGGGAGCGGGGTGTAAAATATCAATTTCTTGTCTCCTGCCATCTCCCTGAGTCCGGGCCACGCTTTGTACGCTAGGCAAAGGTATTTCTCTTCGTCAGCAAATCTGCTCTCTGTTGTGGTCCATGTTTTAGAGAGGAAGAGACATGGTTGTTTGGATTTTAGATTTCGTGCCTCTACTCCACCTCCCTTCTCCCCTATTTCCAGGTGGGCCTCCAAATCAAGTTCCATCATCCGTTTTTCTAGATAGCGCGCATTGGTGACTATGTGAGCCTTCATATTATTGTAATGTACTTTATCATCAGCACTTAGCCGGAAGTTAGTGGGGGCGTCTTTCTTTCTTGCCATCCCTTTGAGTTTGTGTAAAGGAGCTGCGATCTCGCTAACTCTCGGAATATGATTGCTCACATATTCACAGGTTCCTAGGAACCGCTCGAGGTCCCTAACGGTCTCGGGCTCTTTGAAATTCTCTATTTTCTGCTTGTACGCATCGGTGATCTCCTTTCCCCTAGGGGAAATTTTAAAACCCAAGTAGGTCAGTGTCTCTCGGCCAATTTCACATTTCTTTAATCCAATTTTGAACCCAGCCTGAGTCAGTCTGGACAAGACCTCCTCCAGACATTCCAGGTGGGCGTTAGGGTCGTCATGTGTGAAATATACATCGTCTATGTAAATTTCTACAGGTAGGTCAGCAAGTGTGGTCACCACGGCGGCCTGGAAAGCATTCGGCGAATTCTTGTAACCCTGGGGTAAGACCCGCCAGCAGTACGCCTGGGTACCCCAAGTGAAGCACGTCTTTAGCTGGGACTGGGGGTCGATGGGTATAGTCCAGAAACCGTTGCTAAGATCTAAAGAGGTCTTATAGGTCTTTTGGGGGATGATTCTCATGGTTCTGGAGGGGTTAATTAGGCTTCGGGCATCGGAGCAAGATCGTTTGTTCAATTCGATCAAATTATGTACTAATCGGTGGGTCCCGTCTGGTTTGGGAACCCCCATCACAGGCAGGTTAGTGGGAGGGTCATTTACCTTATCAATGATTTGTAGCTCTTCCAATTCGTCTACAGTAATGTCCAATTCTTTCTTGATATGAGGCCTAATATGGTATTGGGGCTGACGAGGTGGCATACCTCCTCGTATGGCATGAGTGAACTGGGGGGCATAGCCCACATCATTTTTGAATCGTGCGTATGAAAAGCCTTTTCGTAGAATGGCCTCCAACTTTTGTTTATCAGGAAGGTCAGTTTTTTCACATTGCTCTCTGATTTGTGCGTCCACATCAACCTCCTTGAGATATGCCACCTTTTCACACAAGGGTAAATCTTTTATAGCAATTAGGTTTTCGGGGCCTTGAATGCCAGGCAATCCGGCATTCTCTACTTCATGCAATAGTCTCGTGCTCCCATCTGCCAGTTCAATTAGAATTTTTTTCCCGGTTTCGGCGCCTTCTGAATGTATGGTTCTATCTGCTCCGGTGTCAAGCCTATAAACCTCTCCGTTAAAATTAGCATAAATTTTGCCGTTGTCTTCCCAAGTGAATTCTTTTAGTAGGTCTATGATTGGCCTGACGGGGAAGTCGGTGGGGGGTTCGGGGTCCCGTACTGCCGGTCCCACTCCCTTTGTTTTGCCCATAACTCCTGCTTCTCTGCCAGAGTCATGTTTGTATATGTCTCGTTGTCCGTCCGTGGTCTTGTTGGGTGGTTGGGCGCTCTGGGGGTTCTGCGCGGGTTGGGATTGAGTCTCCCAGTTTGATAGGACCTCCGAGGGCCCCGGCTTTGGGTTTGAATGTGGTTTTGGGAGGGGTCTGAGTTCTGGACATTGGAGCTCTGGGCTTCGCGTCCCGGCTCGACCTCGTGCTCTGGGTTCGGGTTTTGGTGACGTGGGCCCTCCGGATTCCGATTTTCGTTGAATGATGGAGGCCTCGGTCCGAAGGGCCGTCTTTCGTTTTTTGATGAGGCCGTTTGATGCCCTTCCTTTTGGTTGCCGCGCCTTTTGGTGTTTTCTAAAAAACTTCTATGGGTGTCCCAGTGACCTACTTCGTTTGCCCGCTGTTGACTCGAATATGTCCTCCACCGTAATGCTATTTGTACGCCACTTGGGAGCTCCTTCAGGAGCCTTTCCATGTACATATCGTCTAGAGTTAGGGTTTCGAGTTCCATTCTAGCTAGGGCCAATGTGTTCTTGCCTTCCCTAATTTCTTGGATCAAATTTTCAACCTTTTGATCAAGTTTGCTTTGCCCGGGCTCTAACCTAGTGTTGGAGAGGATGGCCCATGGTGTGGTGCCAACGGGTATGCGGCACCCTCGCTGCAAAAGAAAAACCCCACACACATAGGACTTGCTAGTATCTCGGGCGGTACGCCCTTGTCTTTACAACGGGTGAAGAATTCGGTGTCTGTCTCATTCGTCTCTCTGCGGGGAATTATATGCTTTAGCTCTTTGGCAGTGGCGGCTCCGGCCAAGGGGTTTGGTGGGGTGGGTGGGGTGCTAGGCAACAAAAGGGAACTGCTCTCGGCCCAGATGCTTGCAGGCAAAATGGGCTTATTGGTTAAAACGGGGTTGGCCAGAGTGGGATATTCACCTCTACAGGTTCCTTCGTTTTGGGCCAGAGTTCCCCTTTGCACCTGGTCGGGAGAAGCGGGGTGGGTTGAAGTGGGATACTCGGCCCTGGTGGGCCCTTCAGCCTGGGCTTGAGCTTGCGCTCGCCTGATTTCAGAAGGCTGCCCACCATGTGGGTGATTGGCCCTGGTTTCAGGGAGAGTCTGGGGGTTCGGGGCATGATAGTGCGTGGGCCCGCCCTGATAGGTGCCTACGGCCCTGTCCCGCACGATAGTTGCTTCTCTGAAGGCATCGTACCCAGACGCTAAATAAGCCTGCTTCCAGGTAGCGGGAAGCCGGGACTGTTGTAGAACTTCGGTCGCAGTGGGAGCTGCTGCCGTAATTCTGGCCTCTCTTGAGGACACCCTATACCAAGGGGCGATGGACTCGTCAGGGTTGGTGTCCCCGTAATCGTCACTTATTTCGCGGCTAAAGGTGACCTTCGGATTGTAGGGGAAACCCTCACTGGTATACCAGGTTGGTTCCATTGCGGGTGGAAGCTTGGGGTTGTACTGCCGCCGGATTGTGGGGGTGGACCGCCTATTCTGGCCTCGGGAGATCGGGGCCAATTCAGGGGCGAAGGTGACCCCGTGTCTTTCTTCCCCTGCGTGGGGAGAGTTTGGTTCCTGCCCCCTTGCCCGGGGCGTGGAAGCCCCCCTGGGCTGGGCAGTTAATTGTCCCATGTGGTCATAGGAATTATGCAGCTGGGGGTCGTTTGCCGGTATGTCTCTAAGGGAGTTTTGGGGGTCATTATGACGGGACCTCTCTGAGTTATGAGTAATATCCGGGGGATGGCCCACTGAGGGGTTCCCGGGTGCAGGACATCTAGAGGGGCTAGGGAATGGGGTTCCCGCCCTCTCAGAGCACCTTGTTTCGCTTCTCCAGCTCCGTGGGGCTTCCACTTGGACATTCTCGTCCTCCTGGTCCCCATCGAGGGACTGGAGCCATGCTGTGTGAGCGTCCATGATTTTATCCCTAAGGATAGTTTTGAAATTTGGAGTATCCACTAGGATTCTCACCAGAAGTATACCGTGATCAAAAGGTACGGCCAGGGCAAGTCCTTCAATCAAACGTTTGGTGGATATGCCCTGGTAATTCCTCCCCTGGGTCCTACACCTGATTGTCATTATAGGGGACACATCCTCCTCAGCCCATCCTAGAGCCTCCTCAATGAGTAATTTCCAATTTTCGGCTAGGGTCTCTGGGTGGGGTTGGTGAGTTTTGCTATAAACCTGGGTACTTAGTACTCCATGAAAAATGGAGGTGTATAACTGGCCTGCAGAGTCCCCTGGGTCGACCTCTGCTATTTCCCCTGCTCCTAAGTCTCCATTAGGCTGCTGGCTTGCCCCCTCACCCTGGGAGGCTTTGGCTCGAGCTCTAGCCCTTCGGGCATGAGCTCGGCCGAGAAGTCTCCTCACCTCTGCCTCGTGGTCTTCATTTTCAGCTAAATTGGGGTGGTGTAGGGTGAGGAGGGGACCATGGCCGAGCTGGGTGTTCACTTGATCGGGTGCCAGTACCTCAATCAGGACCCTGGTATCCCCGACCGTGAAGGCCCCCTCGCCTGGGGGATTTGGGTTTTCTCTGCCGCCTAAGGTCAACTGCCCTAAGTTAGGATCCCCGGGTGACCCGGGAGTGTGGTGTGATCGAGGCTGGCTCGGGGAGGGCTGCCCAGGTCGGGGCGTTTGGGGGCCGGAAGGGCCCCTGCCCCCCTCAAGTTCTTCGGGGGGGTGGTGAGCATGGGTTTGGCCCGGTGAGGGTCGCCCAGGTCGGGGCGTTCGGGGGCCGGAAGGGCCCCTGCCCCCCTCAAGTTCTTCGGGGGGGTGGTGAGCATGGGTTTGGCCCGGTGAGGGTCGCCCAGAATGTGGTGCCTGGAGCCCAGAGAAGTCTGGGTCGAGAACGTGGGTGACTGGCTCGGCCAGCGACCGCCTCCATGGCTCATAGCGTTCTGGCTCGCGTACGCACAGCTTAATGTTAAGGTGCTGCCCGTGTTCGGTCCAGGAGGCCTTAAAGGCCTCTAGGGAGTCCATTGGGGAGTAGCCGAAAACCCCACATCCAAAGGGGGTCATAATCAGATTGTTAATTTCGACTCCCTGGAGTACTTCTTGAGCTGTACGCATGACATTATCGTACGCCCTCTTTAGGACGCGGCGGGGATTCTCGTCTAGGGTTTCCGTCCTCCGGTGTAGAATAACGTGGAGGATGGCCAAAATATTTTGGTTGCGGCAGGCGGTGGTTACCACAACCTGGTCCCGGTTAAAGGGTCCAGAATTATTGGTCACTAGTTGGTCTGATTCTGCTTGCATAGCTGGCCCTGCCATGTGAGCGAGTGCAGAGGCCACCCCTCCGACATGTGACAACGTGTCGTTTGCAGGGTTCACCATTACACAGGGGCGCCCCCCCAGGTTAACTATATCAGTTCGGATTATGGTTAGCCCCCCTCCTTGATGGGGGTTGGCCGGTCTAATCTCTTGTTGGGCAATTGAGAGCGTGGGTACTAGGCTCGGTAGGTGAGGGTAGATCTGGCTCTGGGGCCTGTCCGACCCCACTGAGGTGTGTTCCTCACTTTCTGGATAAGGAGGGGGGTGTGAAGATAAGGACCGATACTGGGTGGGAGGGGACCCGAACCCTAAGGTCCCCTCCATTCTAGGGGCATTGGGGAGGGCCTGGCCCCCCTCGTCCTCATGGGAGGAACCGAAGTTGGTTTGAGCCTCATCGGCATCGCCATAACTTGCGTCGTCGGCCATTATTTATGATAACTTCTTATTTTCAGTTTTCAGTTATTCTCTGGTATATACTTCTTACTGTATATATATCCGTCCTTTTATTTATTTTTATTCTAATTTGATTTAACTTGTTACTGGCTGGTATATTCACAGGGATACTTCCTATGGTACCTAAAACTGTCCTCTGTCTTGGGTTCAAACTACTCGGGCTCTGCCGTTTGTTGTGCAGCAGTATATATTTTATTTATCTTTTATTTGTTTATTTATTTATTTATTTATTTATTTATTTATTTATTTATTTATTTATTTATTTCTATATATATTTACACAACAAAGCCAACAGCCATATGGCGGCTTTACAATCAGTTGTACTGGTCTACCAACATACAAACTTTCCCTATCAACAGTATGGTGGGTTTACAACCAAAGAGCTAGCTAGCTCGCCACGCATACAGACTTTCCCTATCAACAGTATGGTGGATTTACAACCAGTAGTCTGATACCCCGCACATATGAGGACTACTGCCGGCCTTGCGATTACACGGTAGAATCGGCGAAGGAATCCCACCCTGTTCCTTTGGGTGGGTGGACTTTGCAGCAATTCAACAAAACACAGCGATTTCAACAATACACAACAGGTTCGATAATGAATGACAATTCAACCAAACACAGCGATTCAATAATAAGCAGCAATTCAATCATGAACAGTAGTTTCAATAGTAAACAGCAAAGACACCCTACTCTGTTGGTGGGGTTTGCAATAATATAAACTCAATGAATAGCAAAGGATACCCACTTTGTTAATGGGCTTTGCAAAAACAGCAAAAGGAACCCCACCGCTGTACCTATGGGTGGGTGGGCTTCTGCAAAATTATGAATGTTCCCCTCGGAGCGACCCCGAGAGGAAACAGGTGAGTGCCTTTTTTCGATCCCGGTTCCTCGGTCTCGTCGCGTCGGAGTGATCAATTCTAACTGGACCTTCACCTAGTTCCAGGCTACTCTATCGGATACAGCTGGTGGGGGGACGGGAGAGACCCGTGGAACATCATTCACAGGGTCGTACTACGTCTCCGGGCCAGCGACCTATTTTTTGGGCCGCTGTTTTTAGAACAAGAAGGGTGAGGCTATCACTTTTCCTATTCCAACAACCTAGGTACCTGACAACCTAGGGTGGTAGTACGTTTAATCTTCACTACACACAAACAAAACAAGTTCCTTTAGCTTTGCCTGTGAGCTTATCGGCCCAACCAACCAGGCTTTGACACCCTTAGAAGGCTTTCACCCCTTTTTAAAACAGACCGCTTTTCTTCCCTCTTTACTAAGGCGCTATCCTCTCCACTGAGAGGAGCTACAAAGTTTTTATGGGAGTCCAATTATAGCCTCAGTCTGCAGGTACCGGTTTGGTTGGGTCGACCAAGAGAGGGCTGCAAGCGTGAGAGCTCCAAAAATGGCCCCGTCGGTTCTCCGCGGGCGATGTGACACATCAATGCAGGGTGCAGCCCTGTCCTGGCAATTTTCAACGTCTACCTCAGCTTGATTTCGCTGGTTTGAGCAAAGACACTTTTTCTCAGTTTAGTGGGTTTTTGTAGTTTAACTGGAGAAGGCTAAGCAGATCCTACTCTTTATAACATCAGACCAAGCTAGCCTCTACCAGCCCCACGTTGGGCGCCATGTTGACCTTGACAGAAGGTCACGACCCCTAAGGTCACGACCCCTGAAAGAGGTGTGTAAACTGCAAGACAGGAGGCCCTCCTCCGGGACCTTTTAAAACAAGCGTCAACACAGAAGTGTATGCTATGAAACTGCAGCCGCTTGTGGTAGGGAAAGAAGAGACAGCAAATCGTTTCCCTATGGTAATTCCAGGTCGTAGCTAGTCCGGCCAGTGCCCTGGATGGCCATCCAGGGGAAACAACTGGAGCTCAGACCTAACCTGGTTACCACCGATAGACCCCTCAAATAACTCCTCTCTCCAACTAGCTTAGTCCCATAACTCATGAAAGGGAACTAGAAGGAAATAATGTGAGAGGACTGTTATTGAGGATAAGGTAGAGGTTGAGAGGGCTCCTCAAAAATCTATCGACCTTTAAACCTGTCCTACTCCCTCAATCTAGATAAATGCAATAATATGAAGTTTTCTGTCGATTCCCAAAACAACTGAGTATCCTACACAGATACACTGGATGGAGGAAGGAACCCAGGACGCATCTCCTTGGACAAACGGCAATAATATATATATTTTACCCCGAATTTGATTATTATCCTTTAAACATGGTGACTGTCACCCCTAAATAAAAACATTTGTCTGTAGGAAAATTACTGTAAACCTTAGCTAAATTATCTTAGGTAATATGTTAACACCCTCAGAATGCAACCCTAAAGCCAGAGTCCAGAGATTGCGTATTCAGTTCCGTCCACCACATGCAGTGATAATATATACGATTCTCATCTTTTTCAATACCATATACAATGAAATAAACCAGAGTACAATTCCCAATGCATTAATAATGTCAATACTGTGAATCATGACATACTCCTTAATAAACCTCTATTACAAATATCCACCTATATGAGATGTGAGTGTGTATCAGTAGATGTACAGCCGTAGTGTGGTTCCAGGGCTTACCTCTCAGGGGCTGAACGCGGTACTGTTGGAGAACCCTTGGATCTTGATATAGTGGTTAGTTCAGAAATAAGAAAGAAAAAGGACTGGAGAGGAAGGTTTGGTAAAAAGGCTTTTACACGCTTTTTATTTTATCAAGTTATATTATTTTTTGTCTTTAAAGAAAAAGGAAAACGGCCTTAAGGGCTTACAAGTAAAAGTTCAAAAATGTAAAAGTTTAAAAAAAAAAATGGATTACAAGGTTTAAATCATTAAAGTTATAAAAGTTACATTGCAGTAACTATGCTAAACATTTATCACAATATTAGAACATTGAGCAAAGCAGATTATAATAGTGGCTATGAGCCTTTTCTATCCTATGCATCTCAGAAAAATACTAAGTGTAAAAAGAATCTAAGTAAAAAAGAAGTTAAGAGTCTCAGCCAAAAGGAACAAACGGGTGGTCCAGCCTCATAGAGTGAAGGTCAGAGAATAAGGGACTTAATGCTTCAAGTAAGCAGCCCTAGAGAAGACTGACTAGAAGCTGGCAGCGACACCCATTTATACCTCTTTGCCCGAGAGCTTAACTGGGTCACCCGCCCACAAGATCATCTTCGCGGGAAACATATCAATATTTGAACAACCAAGACTCATTTTAACAGTCACATAAAAGTTGTACATTTATGTTTGTTCTTCCATAGTGATAGCCCGCTAATATGTTTGTCAAGCAAGGTGGAAAAACCCATCAATAGTCATATACTCAATTTAAAGCTAGATATATATTTGCTCCATATGTCGAAGGCCACTAAAGCTAGATATGGATGTTTGTCTCTTATGGCGCGGCCCGCCAAAAGCGTCTCACCACAAAGTCTGTCTGCAATTTTTGCAACCATTGCTATCTCGTGGCCTATTTACCTACGGACGTGAGGAGGCGAGCGCCTACTTGACTACGGAAATGAAGAGGCGTAAAAGCGTACGTTGTCGTGTACATTATCGCCGGCGCCCCATCGCCTAGATATTATTGCTGACAATATTCCATATTGTCGCTGGGGCCCCTCGCTTGTCGTTCTGAGATTGTGGTCAGGGCCCCTTCGCTTAGTACCCTTTTTTATTGCTGACAGCCGAGTTTCCACTCAGGCGCCTCAGCCATAAAAACGGTTACATACGTTTAGTTTTCTGTGTCAACAACCCACAAAAGGTCAATCAATACAGTTATGAGTGGAAAATAGGTTGACAAGACCAGAGCACAGCATGTACAGTATGTCTCCTGCATTCAACATCTTTAGTAAACTCAGAGATGACAGTTTGAAAGATAGCTTTTCAGCACTTTATTTTTCCTTTTGAAAATAGCCGATCTCCAAGCTCATCAGCACTTTATATTTCCTTTTGAAAATAGCCGATCTCCAAGCTCATGCCATTTTTTAGCTGAGTCTTTTTTTTTTTTTTAAATAGCCGATCTACAAGCTTATGCCATTTTTCAATTCTGTCATTCCTGATGTCTATTCTATTTACATGAACAGTGATAACATAAAGGTCTTGACTACTTCTCATTTGTAAATCATATATAAGAAATCTTAACCTGTCAGTCCATCACTTTCTTTCACTTCACCCATTACTCATTGCAAAAGGTGCAGGCACAATCTTTAAGGATAAATCCTATTTTTTCTTTTGATCGATTTTTTTATATCTTTTATCAATTGTTGCATTCTGTTTTTTATATTTTAGGCCTTTAGTCACCGTGCACAGCCCTGCATCGTACACCAGGTCGGGCCTTTTATCATGGTTACCGCTCCAAATATACGGTGCAAAGTTGAACACTCTGTTGGCTTATTTACTCGTCTCATTGCCTCTGATGGCTCCTATTGACACAAGGCCTATTAACCTTGTTTACACAAGGTTAGTCTGGTGAGACCTGCAAGGCACCTTCCTATGTTACTGCGAATGTATATCTATGCAACATTTAGAATCACTCGCACAACACTTTAACAGAAGGCCTCTCTCTCCAGGGAATTGTACCCCTGAAAGTGCAAGCTCAAAATAATCATGGGGTGACCTGAATCGCCATTTTGGGACATAGTCAACAAAGTTAAGGCATAAGATCTTGTACTTAAGACATTCAAAATACAGCCATGTTGTTTAAACCTATTGGGTGAAATGATGAATAAGCAATTATCATATACACTGTAGTTTGTTTGGTTCAGTTTTTTTCTATTGTCTGACATAGGCCAATATATTAGCAAGTGTTGTTTTCACCAGTTTGATCATAAAGGTAAGGCAACCAAGGGCCAACTTCGATTCTTGCATACTTTTATTTAACCTCTGGTATTTACATACCTCATACTGGGGGTCTGGGGAACCAAGGGGTCCTCGAGGAGGGGATTCCAGGGAGTCCCCAGCTCAATGAGGAATAGTTGCGACCGTCAGGTCGCAGTTACTATCAAAACCTCCACAAACTGTGAGTCCGTCAGTCAGTCCGTCCGTCACATGTCACATGTCACACTTTTGCCCTGCTCATATCTCCGCAACCGTTGCCCCGATCCATGGCAGATTTTGCACACGCACTCCTTGCCTGCCAAACTACAACCTCCAAGGACCCCCGGAGCTCCAGGGACCCCCAGGTCCCTGGGGGACCCCCAGATGTAAAAAATGACCAAATGTGCAAAAATGACCAAATGACCACCCCAACGGGGCTGCTCACGGGGAATTCCCGGGGACCACCGACTCCTGGTGCTCCAGAACGGATGCAAAAGTGGTGGCGCCCCCAGTGGAGGACCCCTGCCACTGCAGCGCACATAAAATGCCGTAACTCGGGCTAGGAGCGACCGGGAGAGCCGGGGCCGGTACCTATTCGTCCGCCTCGGCGGCGCGGAGACCCCACCCCTCATTTCTCACATGGCCCTCTTCTAGCGCCACCATGTGGCGGATTCTTGCAAAACACATTTTTGGACACTGCTCCTACAATTTTTGCCCTAAAATCACTCAAATCGGTACACAGTATGTCTACACTCATGTCATCAACATGGATCTGTCCCATATAGCGCCACCTTCAGGCCGACTTTTTAAAACACATTTTTGGACACTGCTCCTACAGATTTTGCCCTAAAATCACACAAATCGGTACACACTATGTCTACACTCAGCGCCACCATCAGGCGATTTTTTTCAACCACATTTTTGGACACTGCTCCTACACATTTTGCCCTAAAATCACGCTGCGACCTGACGGTCGCTTATCTCCCGATTAGGGAGTCTTACTGGTTTAACCACTTAAGCAATATTTTATACTTTCAAGTGTTCAAAAGTAGAATTTTGACAATGTTCGATGTTTTGGCCAATAAGGATGTGAATGGTAAATCATCAATTCATTCACACCCACACCAAAACACTACAGAATCTCTTTGCTGAAAATAGACGATCTACAAGCTCTGCACACTGCGTCACAGTGTGACATTAACTTGTGAAAGTGTCAGAATGCACTTGTATCAGTATCAATCTGTCAATGCAATGACCTGCTTGTTAATGAAACAGGGCAAAAATATGCACAAGTTAAACTATCTGTGTGTGTGTGTGTGTGTGTGTGTGTGTGTGTGTGTGTGTGTGTGTGTGTGTGTGTGTGTGTGTGTGTGTGTGTGTGTGTGCACGCGTGCATGCGTGCGTTTGTGCGCATGTGTACCTGGGTAGAGAGTAGGGAACACCACATCCAGGGACCAGTCTTCAACACCCAGCTGTGAGTCTAAGGATCCTCCTTACATAAGCATGGAACCTGCCAACCTCCTTAAATTCTTAGGAAGAAGAAGAAGAACAAGCATGGAACCTGGACCGTCAGACTCAAGGTAAAATTGAGTGCTTTGATGCCTGCGCAGCAACACATACACATGTCATGTAATTTCTCATTGACTCACAATGGAAACGCGACGAGACTGGACGTCCACACGAGGCTGTGTACCTTCATGCTTTAACCCTTGCATTGTGTTAGAAACCTGGTGACACTTTTGGTGTTTGACTCGTGATTTAACTCAGCCCTAATTACTCCAAAAATTATATATATTTTAGCTGACTTTGTTCATTCATATCCATGTAAACAGTTTTAAAATATAATTTGGGGTTAGGGTTAGGGTGTCATCTTTTAATATAGCTCATTTTCAATTATAAAAATGATAAAATTCAGTCATGTCCTATAAAGAAGACAATGGATAATGATGTTATCTGGCTATAATAGACTAATATTAGAACACGCTTCCAAAAAATAAATTACTTGTTATGGTTTTTTAACTTCACTTGTGGTGTTACGGGTCAAAGTATACGCAAATACAGTAAAAAGGGTAACATTTGGGGGGAATTGCGCCACACTGTTTGACCTGTAACACCACAAGTGTCTTTTTTTATTATTATTATTTGTATATAGACCATCAGAATTAACTAAGTGGTAATAATAATAATAAAAAAAAAAGGGTTAGGGTTAGGGAAAAATATAATTTTCTCTTCCCATTCACTGTTTGAAACGCGGATTCTTTATTAGTCACATTTAAGATTCCAGTAGCAATCACATTGATTCAAAACCACAGAAAGAAAGCCAATGTCCACACTGTTTGCTTAAGGTTATAATGAAAAAGGTGATTTATTATAAAATCATAAAAGATGTGCATACAGTATTGCTATACTACTTTCAGAACAGATGAAAGAAAAGAGGGAGAGAGTCGTGTGGCGTCCTGAGATATCAAAGTGACGGCAATCGCGTCTGTCTGGAGGCTTACCGCGGCTCAATTAATTAAGCTTGTAGCCTACCTCAGGACGTGACATGTTTCTCTAGTAAGACAGAATATGTATACTACTGAATATGGTCTCAAAATATGAGAATGGTTATAGGGGTTATAACAACTTAAATCAAGACGGTCTCCTTAGTAAAAGAAAAGAGAAAGGTTCTATTGTACTCCATCGACTATTCAGATCAAAGAGATGAAAATAGAGTGAGGTTTGTCCCTTAAATGGGGAAACAATCTGCGACCAAGGGTTGCACTAATACAAACGGCTTTTGCCGACAACTCTATCATATTGCGACACATGACAATGTATCTGCATTGCAGCCTTCCTTAGGTTGACAGGAAAAGAGAAAAGGAAAAACAAAACAAAAACGATGCTGCTGTGAAACCGTTAGTGTGGTTACAAAAGGAGTGTAACGTGTAATGTAAATATGTCCCGTATGTTCAAAAATGGGACTAAGCGTTATATGCCTCGGTTCTTCATGCCGGGCGAACGCAACGGATTTTAAGTCGATTACAGTTCAGTTCAGTTTTCTCTCCGCGCCGTGTCCCAAACACGGCAGCATGGCCATGCGCAGTGGTCGGAGGAGAGCGCTGTGCAAGAACACAGCCTCCTCCCTGGGCTGGTTGTTGTTTTTTCGCACGCTCAGATAAAAAAAGACATTAAATGTTCCTTTGTCTTAGAAACGCAGCCTCAGTGTTTTTCCGTCTTTACCTCCCTTGGTTGTGACACAGTCAGCCAGTTCAAAAGTTTGCGAGGGGTTTCTCACCCCCCCCGTGTGCTGGTCCATGTCGCTTGACGGGAAAAGGCTTTGATGTTAAGAGTAAGTTACCCACCAGGGCCATTTCGTGACCTGAAGTTGTTTATTCAGTCATAGAGGATGTTGATCACGCAGCGTTGAGATTCTACGGAGATGCAGCGCAATGTGCCACCAATGTTTTGCAGTGGAATGTTGCCTGTATAGTTGTGTGCCTGAGTCGGTAGTTGCTGTAAGTGCAGCCAGAGAACCTTTTCAAGGTTTCTATTGTAACAAAATAATATACAAAACAACTAAGCATTCAAATACAGATTTTGGCAGTGATAACCATCAATGCTTTGATGGATTCGTCACGTGTCAGTATATTAATGTACAATGTGTGTTTACATTTACGTTAACAGGGACAGCGGATTAATGGGAAAACTGAAAAAACTTAAAATCGGGGTTCAAGAGGAAGAAGAGGATTCTAAAGTCAGGAGAGAAACCATTGGAGAGAAAGATCCAACTATACCAAATAAAACTGTCCTACTGGTTGGAGAGACAGGAGCAGGGAAGTCTTCTTGGATTGATGCCATGCTGAACCACTTGATGGGCACACAATATGAAGACGAATGGTGTACGGTTCTAGATAAAGCACAAAATCAGTCAGAGAGCCAAACTCCAGCCATCACAGTTTATGACATCTTTGGACTTCATAATGAAAACTTCCCATACTCTCTGACCATCATTGACACACCTGGGTTTGGAGACACCAGAGGTGTTGTTGAAGATCAACAAATAGCAAGAAGTTTACAAAGTTTGTTCATAACTCAAGATGGAGTCAAACAACTTGATGCTGTTGGCTTGGTGTTGAAAGCAGGTACAAATCGTGACAGACAGAATTACATCTTTGACTCTGTTGTCTCTCTTTTTGGGAAAGACATGGAGAAGAACATTGTAGCTCTGATCACTCATTCTAGTGGAATAACTCCCTCTAATGAACTTCATGCTCTTCAAGTTGCTACGGTCAAGATGGCAAGAGATGAAAACGA
This sequence comes from Nannobrachium achirus, assembly GCF_963921795.1. Lineage (NCBI taxonomy): Eukaryota > Metazoa > Chordata > Actinopteri > Myctophiformes > Myctophidae > Nannobrachium > Nannobrachium achirus. The sequence continues at coordinate 54,262,917 of NC_137821.1, read as the reverse complement.
ACCAATCTACTTCTTATTCAACAACTGCCCAAACAAATTCACCAGTGATAAAAAAAGAGAGAAACGGGCAAGGAAATATGCTTGGGAAACATCTCAGGATGGTATGAACGAATTCTTGGAGTTCCTTAAGAAAGTGGAGACTCAAGATTTGAAACAGACAGCTGATGTTTTGACAAAACGTATCCAGTTGGAGGCATGGTGCAACAATTTGAAGGAACAGATTGAGTTTATAGAGATGAAACAAGGAGAAATCCGGCATGTCAAAGAGGCAATACGTCAGTTAGCCCTTAAGTTCTGTTCGGGTCATTTTGACCCGTTTTACATTTTCATTTGAAAAAAAAAGGTAGAAGTTTACATTTTTTCCACCTGAAACTCACTGGCCTTAAAGATTCTTCTGAGATGAACGTGTAAAAAAAATATTTTTGCCCTACACCCATGCTACACCCCCCTCATATTTTTTGAACCTTAAGTGCTGTTCGGGTCATTTTGACCCGGAAGCACATAATTATGCACAGAAATACACAGTATTGTGCCAAAACACAGACACACAGCCCCCCCCCTTCTAACACCCCCTTCCGAAGCCCCCCTGTCTGATTTTCATTTTTTCCTATAAGCATGAGCAATATTGCTCAGTATTAAATGAAGTAGTTTTTTTTACATGAATTCCAGCTAAATCAGTAAAAACGCCTAGCTCATTCAGTGTTTAATGTGATATAGCAAAGCAGAAATGCAAACATTTACCATATATATCATATGAATTGTTTGGTATTGAGTCAAAGTCAATGTATCATGATGATTTGTTAAGTTAAAATTTATATTAGTGTTGTTTTTTTTAAACCAAATATCCCCCGGGTCAAAATGACCCGAACAGAACGAAGGTGTAGTGAATCTGAACAGAACTTAAGGGTTAGACAATACTGGCAGAGCAACAATTACTGTCGAAGTTGATGAAGTCTACAAAGCGCTAGAAAGTATTGGTGGCTGGTGGGACAAGGCCACCCGGTGTACAATCTGTGAGGAAAACTGTCATTACCCAGGGTGCACATGGGCCTGCAGGTGTGAGTACATGAGAGGTGAAAACTGTAGATCATGTACAGGGAAGTGTCACTACTCCAAACATGTCAAAGATGAGAACAAATATGTTCCCAGGACAAGGAAGGTTAGGAAAACAATGGAAGATGTCCAGATGACGTATAAAATTGGTGAGGAGAAACGTCAGAAGAAAGCATTGTTGGCAGCAATTGAGAAAGACCTGCAATACACAAAAGATGCGAGAGAAAACATCATTAGCGGAATATACCAGTGCATTGTCAAACTGGAGTATATTGCTTTGAATAGAGACTCATTTTACACCTATATCCATCTGGATTTTGTGATCAACAAACTCAAGGAGACAGGAGGAAACGATGAGAGGACACAGAACATGATTGAAGTGAAGGATCGCATGGAGAGAGAAAATCAAGCAATAAAATATGCTATGAGAGGTAATATCATATAATGATATCTGGAGACACGATATGCCAGCTAGACCTTTTCGGAAATATGGAACCAAAACAATTGCAAAATGCTACAATGGCATGCTTATTCAGACTTATTTTCCAATTCTGATCTTACTACAACAGTTGTGAAATGAATATGGACACATGACCAAACTGGGTAATGTCAATGTCAACATGTTGACTCAATTGACTCACCACTGAACTCCTGGACATTCAGAGTTTTTTTTTCAGCATCACTCAATATGTAGATTTCCCCATCCATAAAAAGAATACACTCTGACCCTGATGATGCACCTGTGGAATCACCATCAGCAACCTCACCAGCTCCATACTCACCATCTGATTATCTGGCCCTCACCATGGACATTGATATCCACTCCTTCTCTCTCCTTCTTACCTGGTGACACCATCTCTGACCCCACCCTCATCCAACTGAACTGGTCACCAACTACACCTCACCTCCTGTCTTTATCAGCCTCACACCACCTCAAAACCAAGGGCTGGTAGCTAAAATGCCTTGTTTGCCAAAACAAAAAAGAGACATATACAAACTACACCAGCAGCATCACAAGGACCCCCTCCTCAGCGCTCCTCCTATCACTCTGCCTTCCAGTATGGCAGCAACAATCACTTTTCCCTACATACCATCCTGAACCTATGGATACCATCTGAACCTCCTTCACAACCATAACATGAGAATCATTTCATTAAAAAAAGAAAGAGGGAAGAAAAGAAATACACAATCTCCCTTCTCTCGAAAATCCTGGAACAAGCTGTTCATCTCAGATGGACTTTAGGCATAAAATGGCCTTCCCGGGATAACAATATACACAAATGTAAAAACATGGCTGCAAAATAACTTTCTCAAACGCAACAGCAATAAATCATATTTTCCCTAATTTCCCTCACCTGCTCCACCCAGGAATTATCTCTCAGCGTTATTCTCACAGCTTTCATTGTCAACTACATCTGGAATCAGAATGATCCTCGACCCCAACCTCTCATTCCTCCCCCATGTAAACCAGATCACATTAACGTCCCCTTTCCACCTAAAGAACATTGACAGCCTCTGAACCTCTCTGTCTTTCTCCACTGTTGAAACACTCATTCATTCATTCATTACATCCTGGATCAATTAATAGAACAGCGACCTTCATGGCACCACCATAAAATCCTCAATAAACTCCATTATCCCCATGTTCAAAAGTTCCAGAGCACACATGCACCAGTACTCCAAGACCTTCATTGCTTCCATTAAAACATCTACAATGCACTCACCATCTCTGATCATCCGGCCCTCACTGTGGACATTGTTATCCCCACCTCCTCATCATAGTCCAGGCGTTTCGGGCAGTATTTTGATGGAATCGTGCACTTTATGAAAGAAGCATGACATTTGGCACACAGTTAGAACATGCCATATGGAACATTTTTGGCTATAGGGGCATCGCAGATTTGTCTTGGGAAACTTGTGGGAGCCAATCAAAGTTGGGCTCTCATAGACTTTACTATACAGTAAAATAATACAAAAAACAAATATGCTTTAAGTAGCATGTGAGGGGTCAAACTAGGTGTTTTTCGGGATTCTGAATCCAATGCAAGCATTTTGTTTAGCAGGAAAAACATTCCTTGGGCTAAAAACGGACCCCATAAACTATGGATTAGTGATGAGTCATCACTTTTCACAGTTTTGTTGTGGCCATTTCTCGGAAAGGAATGTATTTTGTGCAAAACAAATGCTTGCAATGGATTCAGAATCCCGAAAAACACCTAGTTTGACCCCTCAAATGCTACTTAAAGCATTATTATTTTTGGAGCGGTGAAAGCGCTCCCAATGAACAGGTATGTCCGTGGGTATGTGGGTGGGTGGCTGGCTGGGTGGCTGGCCGTGTCCGTAGCCTGGCAATACCTTGAGTGGCCACACACAAAACACTAGTTAAAGGAGGGGCGCTGTTTTGTGCAGGCCAGGCACACTCACCACTCACTCACAGGCACAGTTTACACTCACTCACTCACTCACATAGGGTACAGCTGCTCAAATTCACCGCTCCACTTCGAACCGAGGTTTGATTTTTTTGTATTATTTTACTGTATAGTAAAGTCAAAGAGAGCCCAACTTTGATTGGCGCCCACAAGTTTCCCAAGACAAATCTGTGATGCCCCTATAGCCAAAAATGTTCCATATGGCATGTTCTAACTGTGTGCCAAATTGCATGCTTCTTTCATAAAGTGCACGATTTTTGCCTGAAACACAACCAAGTCCACCGCCTCAAATCGGGCTACCAGCTAAAATGCCTTTCCAAAAGAAAGAAGACAACAGTCTCACTGTCCACTCAGAGGAATACAAACTACATAAGCATGCAGAAATACAACAAACCCCTCAACAGCACTACCACTACTCCTATGTCCATTTCAACCTCCTTCACCACCATCAAATGTGGGGGAAAAAAAGAAGAAAAAGAAAATAATGGGCACAAAATACGCACATCTCCAAGTACCCTCCCCAGCGCCCACATGACACCAATACTCCAAGACATTCACTGGCTTCTGTTAAAATTTCTGCAAGACCTTCGACAACCTAACTTCCCGACCCTGTCCCACTCCATCCTCCTACATCATCGTGCCCCCTCCCACTCCCTCAGGGCCAGTGATGCCACCCCCCTGGAAATCCCCAGGACCAGCACCAAGCCTGGGGTTCTATGACATTGCTGCCTCAACTGCTGCCTCATCCCTGTGGAATTCACATTAAAGAGCTCCCCACCTTCAAGACACTCAGAACCCACCTGTTCAGAATTGCTTTCTTGCACCGCCCCCCCCCCCCCCCCCCCCCCCCCCCGTTTTACTTTGAGACAGAATTTGATTTGATTACATTTATTTTGTACATAACATATTTTTTTCCTATGTAAAGCAAATTGGGTTACTTAGAAAGGTACTATCAAAGTTGTATGCTCTTACATTACAAAATCTATATAACCTTTTAAAGATATTGTCAACTTTGTTTCCTTACTGATTTTATTGGAATCACATCATGACATGTATCAGAAATATATGAATCTTAAGTCTTACATTTTATTTTGTGTTGTTGATGCTTAAATTTAAATGTATATTTGACTTTCACATGGCTATCTTTTTCTTTACTTTCTTTACTTTTATTAATGTGCTGTTTTATTTCATGTTTGTTGTATTTTGTTTTGCACTAGCCTATTATATAAAAATGTGCTACATTATAAATACTGTATATGTTGATTGATACTATCAGGTTATGAAAAAGTGAAATACAAGATTATTTTACTATAAGCTGTTCATCAGCTGTGATTGTTATTTGATGTTTCTTTAGCTAGTTAATAAAACAAATATTTTAAACAAGTTCTTAAGCTTTGTGTATATTTTACACAAAATATGCATTTTGTATTAAGATAGTTTTCCAGAGCATGATTCTTCCTCCCTAAAATTCCTGCAATTTGATATAACTAGCCCTTACCCGTTCAAAGATATGAGCTCCGAAATGATGTGCAGTGTGTGGGTTATGGGATGTGCACTGTGCACACAGTATATGAGGGATGGAAAGTAACTTTAACTGGTGCTTGCATGGATGCATGCATGCATTGTAGGAGCATCAATGTAAGAAATACCCGTTCCATTTAACGGCTACAGAGATACTGTGTACCGATCTGCATGATTTTTGGACAACATCTGTAACAGGGCCAGAAGACAATAATTTGATTACAACAAATGTACCCCCATTGATTCCGGATGGGGACCCAAATGCATTTGGGTCCCCATCCGGAATCAATGGAGGTAAATGTACTATAATCACATTTTTGTCTTTGGAATGCAACAAATACAAAACAATATAATTGAACTCCATGGCATGCACAATCAATAGGAAAAAAGTCATTTTGGGGGTGAACTACTCCTTTAACTGCATTTTTGAAGTTTTAGATTTTTTGGCATAAATCAGGGCTATTGAACACCCTTTACATCTGAGTGTTGGTTAAAATAATATTGAACCAATGGAAAGTAGTAAAAAGTGCTTGGGACAAAACCTCGTAACTCCACACTTTCTGCCAAACCAGCTAATTCCACCCGATTGGCCCTCTCTTTTTTTCATAAATATGTGCTATTGAACACCCTTTACGTCTGTGTGTTGGTTCAAATAATATTGAACCAATGAGGTCAAAACCTCCTAACTCCACTTGAGCTCATTTTCCTGAAAATGAACATTTTGGAGTTAAGAGTTTTCAGCCCAACATCAGATATATGTGGGATTGAATGTAGGTGTCTCAGAATTCATGTTGGCGTTTCTATTGGGAAGATCTTTATGCCCATACTGTATATGGTGTTCCATGTTGGGGTGCCCGTTGGGCAGATCTTTGGACAGACATTCCGTAAATTGTCTGTTACCATGCTGGCGACACTGTTTTGTATCAGCGATGTCAGCATGCAGACATACGACAGATGGCGGATGGACAGACAGACATTCCTACATTTTTAGTTAGATTACTTGAACATAATAGGCTTCTTAAGTTTAAAGACTGCATGGAGGATTCTTTTAAAACTCCACTAAATCTGGGTATTTTTCTGTAATCTTTAAATTATGGGTAAATATTATATATTTATTTAGATATATATTTTATGTCATGTCATTTATTTGTGCTGTTATGGTGAATGACATTTACACTTCTGCTATAGCTTCTACTCTGCTGCCATTGTTCATGAAACTGAAAATGAAAATTGTATATATTATTTACAGACTAATACATGGACCTGCAGCATGATAATAGCAGTATTTTCAATGTATAGTAAGCAGCACAAGTACACATGAAACTGCACAGACATCACATACAGTAGCAGAGTTTGCTCCAGTGCTAATCTGCTCTGCCTCCTGGAGATGTGATAAATCTCACCCTAAAGCAACCTACCTCTTCTTCTTTTTTTAAAGAAAGATGAGATTTTCCTGTGCATCTTGACCTGGAGATATGACAATATGAAATTGTGTGTTTTTGCTAACTAGAATTTGTGATAATGTTGGTACAACACCATAAGATCCACACAGCTCTCTTTTTTACTAATATTAAATAGCATCCTGTGGAGTTAGTGAGCAGACCAGATTGAGTCATGTCTACTAATTTAAACTGGTTCTAGCCATCTAGATTGCAAAGCAAACATATGCCTACAGATCCATCTAAAACAAATAGAATATTGTGTAAAAGTACATTTTCTGTGAATCATTCTAATCTTTTTTTTTTTTGTCAAAAATGTGGCATTGTATGGCATATAGCTCATGAAAAGTGCATATTACAAAAATATTACTATATTACACGAGGCCACTCAAAGCACAGATTTATAATACAGAAATGTCAACGTTCTGAAGTCAGAGTTGCTTGAAATCCGCAGTCAGTTATGATTTGAAGGTGTTATAGCATCTGCAATGCTTGTTTACACAATATTCTATTTTTTAGATGGATCTGTATATTTCTTAAATACAAATTGTGTGTATAAATATTTGCATTATATTTTATGTTTGAAAAGGCGATTGATGCTCTACTAATCACTTCAGCCACTCACTATTAAGTGGTAACCTAAATCTCCTCCAGCAGTGATGCTTGGAACATAATCCTATGACGCCCAGGTATTTGACCAAACAGACCATACATTTAAGAAGGAGAAGTGTGTGTTTTATGCAGTAAAGCAATAAAGTAAAAGTCAATAAACTAAAATACAGCTACATCTGGATCCCTGAATGGGCATGGGGGCCAGGGGCAGAAAGGTCAGCCATATAGTCTATATGTTCTGCCTGATCCTGAAGCTAAAACAAAAAAATATTGATTGATTGAAGACTTTATTAGAAGTTTGCATAGGAAAAGGTACAGTTTCATGACAGTAGAGTTCACTGGTAAGGTCAACTAAAATGATTACCGGTAACACCGCAAGAAAGCTTCGTGCTTGTTTCAATTGGGGTCCTTTTTGAAACTCAAATAACATTGACAAATAAAACACAGTACTATGCAGAATATATATATATATATATATATATATATATATATATATATATATATATATATATATATATATATATATATATATATATACACAGTACTGTATACATTATATATAAACTATATACCGATGTTTCCTGTTGAGATTGGCACATTTCACCCAAGCTTTTTCATCTCACTCACGTCACTTTTTCTGCTGACCTCACTCAGCAACAAAATAATCAGAAAATAAATAAACAACGATAAAAATAAAACAATTAACAGGAGGCAAGCAGTGATCAACCCATGATGTGAACTGCAATGTAGTTTCAAATGCACAACATTGTGGGTGCTTTTTGAGAGTGACAAAAATAAGAAGACACGTGAGACGTGTGAACTGGGCGGCTTGCCCCAGGAAATGTGCCAAGCTCAACAGGAAACAACGGTATATAAACTGTCGTAAAACACAATGCAAAATACATTGTATTTATAATGAACATTTCTGATAAAGAGATGAACTACCTCTGGGCCCAGAGCAATTAGAGACCCAGTCAGAAGAGCCCCATGGGATTTTCTGCTTCCCAACAGTCTAGACAACAGTGGTCTTCAACAGCGGGTCTGGGTCCTAAGAGTTCCTACAGGTGGACCGCCAAATCTTTGTAAGTAAAAAAAAGGGACATTAACTTTAAACCTATAGCATCCCTGTTCTGGGGCAGACGTAAGCTAAAAAATCAAACCTCGGTTCGAAGTGAAGCGGTGAACCTTTATTCTATGTGTTCTAGAGTTATGAACTCTGTGATCTATACATCTATACAGTTATGGACTCTGTGATCTATTCATTCTTTATATATTCTGAATTCTACATTCTTTATATATTCTGAATGAATATATAAAGAATGAAATGGCCATATATGGACATGGGACTTTTTGAAAAAGCCTATTCATTCTGGACTGATATTCTGGACGTACGGGACAGAAAAAACCTATTCATTCTGGACTGGAGTGACCATATATGGACATGAGGTGACATACATTGTGTTTTTGAAAAACCCTATTCATTCTGGACTGAGATCACCATATATGGTAATTAAACGGACATTCTGTTTTTGAAAAAGCCTGTTCATTCTGCTGGACTGAAATGACCATATGGGCGTGATACACACAAAGCCACTCATAGGAAGCGGTTTTCACCGCTTAAAAAAAAAAAGCAGATCTACAAGCTCACAACGCCTTGCAGTGAGAGGCGTTGTGAACTTTAGATTGTCTATTTACGGCAAGAGGTTTGGTGTAGACGGAAAAAAAACGGACCAAGTACAGACAACAGAGCCATGTGGTCAAGCGTACAAAGTGTTTAAGTGCTTAAATGTCAAAATATACACATTAACATGAACCAAACAAATTCATAATATGCCAGTTTACACAACACTGATGATAGTGATGTCAGGTTTATGAAGCCATCTATGAAATCTATGATATTCTTTTATACAGTGTATAGTGGGGGGTCCCTGCCTCATCAGCTAAGGGGTCCATGGCCTGAAAAAAAAAAAAAAAAAACATGGTGTAAAAATTGCCTCTGCTCACTAAAGACTAAATATTTACATTGGCTGTCCTTTCTGGCCCCTGGTCAACTGGTTATTGATGGTACATGGTAGGTACAATAGAATGGCACATTCTCAGGCTTGAATCAAAATCTCCTGTAGTATGATAGAACTGTTGTATTGAGTTATCTAGTGGTGATATTGTATTATAACACATGGGGACTGCATGACCACACTACTGCCCTTCTTTTATGCCCCTGTGCTGTAGTCATTCAGACTGAGGTCAGGCCTGGCTGGCATGCATGCATCTACAGTATATTGTCGTTTTCCAAACCGTTCGTTTTGTATTTATCATTTAAAAAATGATTTAAACTAGTGAAAATAACTGATCTACAAGCAAACAACGCCTCGCACTGCAAGGCGTTGTGTGCTTGTTGATCTGCTATTTTTACTAGTATTGTTGTGCGACAGTCTTGTATGGTCAAACGGACCCATTTTCTATGGACTATATCTGACTCATGGATACTCGTGGTTGTATTTTTCCTTCTCCGGGTGAAAGAAGACACGTGGGGCGGCTGTGAACAGGAGCGGCCTCCCCACATTATTCCCGGCAGAATAAGGATGCTATAGGGGTCCAAATAAGTAAATAATCCAAACTACTTTAACGGGGGTAAGTTGATAAAAAAAGAAAAGCTGAATGATTTAGAACCACCCCAGGCTTTTATCCATCGCTGCACATTTACAAAACCAGGAGACCGATCCATATTCCTCAAACATCCTGACAGCACTGCCTCAGTGCTGTAATCCCTCAGACTGAGGTCAGGCCTGGCCTGCAGTCAGACCTGGATGCATGCATCTACAGCAGGGGTGGGCAGCATTAATGTCCAGAGGGCCCTACAGACCTCCATAAAGTGAGTGCCATACTTTGCACAATTTGATTGAAACTTGAGACGCATAACAATCATGTTCAAAGTGCATGAATTTGGTAGACATGCCAAACTACTTTACACAAGAGGTCCTTTCACAACAAGACAACTGTATCACTCTGGTGTACTCTGGCCTACAATAAAAAATATTATAGTTACATTAAATAATCTGCGTCAATGTCATATCAACTTTTAAATTAGCCTATACATTTATACTGTATCTTATTTTATCTGATATGCACCACTTCATAGGTCACTGATAAAACACATTGCGTTATAAATATGGACTCAAGGTTGACTGTTTCACTGTTACATTAAAAACATAAAACATTTGACTATACAGAGGTATGCAGGTATGTACTCAAATGGTAAATATGAATTACCATCAATTGGAGTTAAATCAATGTTTCAAAACTATTAACATATAGCAAACTTTTAGAATGTGGGTTTTAATCTTTTTTTTTTTTTTTTTTTTTTTTTTTGTCATTTTGTTTTTCTTTGAGGACTTCGAGGGCCTGATTGAGATGGTCAAAGGGCCGGGTCCGGCCCCCGGGCCGTATGTTGCCCATGTGTGATCTACAGTATATTGTCATTTTCGGGTTGAAACCTTGTCCAAAACCGTTAGTTTGGTATTATCATTTTAAAAATGATTTAAACTAGAGAAAATCTACATGCACACAATGCCTCGCGGTGCGAGACGTTGTGTGCTCGGATATTTTCACTAGTGTTGTGCGACAGTCTTGTATGGTGAAGCAGAGCTTTACTTTACGAAGAAACACATACATTTGAAACTTGGAGGTACAAGGTTTCTGCCCGACAGTGACGATATGTATCTATGGTGGATTTCCTTGAGACTTGGTGGGAATGATCAGCAGGCATGCCTCAAAGGGATCATTCAAGGTCAGTGTGAAGGTCAATATGATATAATCGGCCATATATCAGGAAGGAGGAGGCAGAGGAGATGGGAGATATTGTTGCCATCGGGAAAAAAAACTCATATCATCACAGTCGGATAGAAACCTTGTATCTCCAAGTTTCATATTGTACGTTTTGTCGTTAAGTAAAGCCCTGCTTCATACAAGCTTCATACAAGCTGTCGCACAAGACTATAGTGAAAATAGCAGATCTACAAGCACACAACGCCTCACAATGTGAGGTGTTGTGTGCTTGCAGATCGGCTATTTTCACTGGTTTAAATCATAAACGATATATACAAAACGAACAGTTTTGGACATACAAGGTTTCCACCCGAGAACAACGATATCCATGTTTTGTTTTGTTTCTCTCATAAATCTTATCGCACTACAGTCACACAAAAGAAGCAGATCCACAAGCTCGAAACGCGGTACAAAGTGATGTATTTTGAGCTTGTAGATCTGCTACTTTTGCTTTCTTTTCTTTTTTTTAATCCTGAAAAGTAACAGTTCTGGACATTTGAGGTTTCCACCCGACAGAGACAATATAATATTGGTATCCATGATTCCTCCCCCACGGGAGCATGTTTTATTTAATCTCACCTTTTTATCGTAAGTAGCTAATATAATTTTCCTCTGAGGACCTTGCCAATACATGCCTACATGATCAATGAAGGATAAACATAAATGCTTTAGACGAATGACATGCAGAACACCACGCACCACACGCACGCACGCACGCACGCACACGCACGCACACATTTTAATTATTGCATTCGGATCTGCACAAAAAGCGCAATACATCCAAACACTGATCAATACATTATGGTCAAACCAGATACAACTGCTGCACATGCTTATTAACACACAGAGGAAAAAAAGATAACACATTGATGACATGCTATACAGAAATTTGACAGATGATTTAGTTTTTCTTCTTTGATTTGAGCCACCTGGGTACCAGGATAGGCCCAGAGCCTTCTAACTACGGAGAGTCGTGTCACTTCCGTTCACTTCATGGGGCCAGGTCTTCAACGCACACATCCAGGGGCTTTTTCCACCGGCAAAGAACCGGTTCGGGTTCTTTCTCCCGCCTATGGGATGGCAAATTTCTTGGAACTGGCCGCGAACCAACTTTTACGGTTCGGAACCAACTTTTACGGTTCGGAACCAACTTGGTTCTCGGTGGAAAAGCTCACCTCTGGTTCATCCCATAGGCGGGTGGAAAAGGCCCCTTTGGGGCGTATAGTGACAAACCGCAAACTGGAAGTTTACAGAATGCATTGAAGTCTATGATGTGTAAAGTGACAATGAACCATGTGGCCAGCGCTGTTTCTGACCCCGCAATGGCAGAACTCTCTGATTAGACAACTCTGGATTTAGGCCTACCTGGTGGCTCAGCTGCAGTGAACAGACCCTGAACCTGTTCCTAGTGAGTGCGTATACCCGGGTGGAGACACCCGGGTGCATCAAAAGTAATCAACAAACTATTCTATAAAAGCTGGTCAAACATTGGCCACATTGTCAAATAATACAGGGGTTCTCAACCTGTGGGTCGGGACCCCCAGGGGGGTCTCCAAATTATTTCAGGGGTTCCAAGATGATTAACTTAATGTGCAACATTGTTTTCTCACTCAACAGTAAACAAACCAACATAAAGTTTAAGTGTATATAGAGGGTGTCTGCACATTTCTAAAATAACAATTTGAGGACTTTTTAATACCTCTAAAATGACAAATTAAACATTGGCCAAAAACATTGGCAGAAATTGTGAAAATAGCAGATCTACATGCTCACAACACCTCGCAACGTTGTGAGCATGTAGATCGGCTATTTTCACAATAAGACCATGTTATACAAAATGTAATGGCTCAACTCTTAGTGCTTGTCAGGGAGGGAGGGTCCCCCAGTTAAAATATGATTATTTTGGGGGTCGCAGCCTGAAAACCACTGAAATAATATAAGAAAGAGGCAAACATTTTTGAAAATAGCCAATCTAAAAGCTCACAACGCCTCGCAACGCAAAGAATTGTGAGCAGCTGTTTTCACAATATGTATCTGTGAAACAGAGTCAAGCAAATTGTAATGCCTCAACTCCTGCAATTCCAAGTCCTTGTCAGGGTGGGGGTGGTCCCCAGTTCAAATAGGATCATTTTGGGGGTCCGCGGCCTGAAAAGGTTGAGAACCACTGCATAGGATGACAAAATGTGTTCACACCATCACCTCAGTGACAGATAGCAGCCCCCCGCCCCCCTGCCCTCCGCCTGCCAGCACAGCACTATGGGAATGTGTGCCCACCCTCCCCCTCCCCCCCTTAGATGAGATTTGACAGCTGTGAGAGTGAGAGGAGGTAGAGGGAGGGGGGGAGAGGTGCTATTTTTATCATTCATTCAACTCAAGCCCAACCACTAGGCAGAGAGAGAGAGAAGCCCCCTTCGTTCCTTCCACTCTCTCCAGTCTGGAAGGCGATCAGTCCTCGTGGATCTCTCTGGAAGTCACTTCATCTTGTCTGGGGAGAAGCTTCTGGAAGTTCTGTGGCAGGATTAAGAAGACCCGGAGAACGACCACCATACACACCAGAGAGAGAGACAGTCAGACAGACAGACAGACATAGGGAAGTGTACAATTCTAGGTCAAAGACAAAGAAGTCTTAACTACACTGCTGTTTTTTCAGCTGCTAGGCCAACATGGCTCTGTTTTGTTACAACAAAGGCTGTGGAGGAACCTTCGATCCAAAGGAGAACAATGACGGTGAGGATTAAGCAATGACCCTGCATGTGTTTCTTACCTTTTGCCATTCCGGTTTGATTTACGTCTAGCTGAGTGTTTGTCTAATGGCTACTTGATGTCGGTGAACTATTAAAAGTCCACTTTATTTTGATTGGAGTTGCTCTAGTCTAGACCATTGTTTCTCAAACTTTCACATTCCAAGGTTTCCCCTCAACTCTGACAGTGCACAAATGGAACCAAGTGAACCCGTCCGGGTTCATTTGGTTCCATTTGTACACTATACACTGCACAGTATGTGGCAAGCTATTTGTGAACACTGGCTGGCAGAGTCTAGATTCATCAACGATACAAACGTAGCTGTTGTAACCTTTTGGTATGTCATTGTACAGCTGAAGATAGAATCACACCATAGGAGTACAACTCTGTAGTCTTAAATCTCTCGGTGTGTGCCAAAAAAACTGCAGATCTACAAGCACACAACGCCTCGCACCGCGAGGCGTTGTGTGCTTGTAGATCGTCTGTTTTCACTAGTTTAAATCATTTTTAAAATGATAAATACAAAACAAACGGTTTTAGACATACAAGGTTTCCACCCGACAACGACGAAATATAACTCATGTACAGTAATTGGCCCACTGGCTTGTCACTTGTCATGATCTGAAATGGCAAATCTTTGAGTAGCAGCAGCGCTATAGAGAGATCTCTCTCTATGGCGCGCAATGAGGGCCTCTCCAACTCTTTTTCCCGGGCTGAATCAGGGGCCCAGCACGTCCCTGAAAGGGGCCTTGGTGTAATGGTGGTCCTTTGCTACAACAAGGCCTGTCAAACTGTATGAGATAATGTAATGACGCGAACTCGCTCTAAGCAGGCAGTCGGTCCAGCATGGTCAGCCATGTGGTCACTGGAGGGGATTACTGAGCCCCTTTCTAGCAACTGTTATCACATTTCATGGAACACACACACACACACACACACACACACACACACACACACACACACACACACACACACACACACACACACACACGCACGCACGCACGCGCGCACACGCACACACACTTCCCAAAACACTGTCACCTCACGCGGACAGCTGGTAGGCCGTACATGCCCTGCTGATGGTGTGTGTGTGTGTGTGTGTGTGTGTGTGCTGTGTGTGTGTGTGTGTGTGTGTGTGTGTCTGTGTGTGTGTGTGTGTGTGTGTGTGTGTGTGTGTGTGTGTGTGTGTGTGTGTGTGTGTGTGTGTGTGTGTGTGTGGCGAGCGTGTGAGCACCAAATGTCACTCGCACAAGTATATCGTAGAATTTGAGAAATGCTCGCTGTGAGGACCATTTTCCTGGTCCTCCCAAGTAAATAGTTATTGTAGGGAGATTTAGGTACAATTGGGGTTATTTGGGGCGATTCACACTTAGTTGCGAGCTGGTGTCATGCGCCGGGAAATATTAGGGCATATGGTAAAATAAAAAAATAAGTAAATATGTCATTCATAAAATCTGCGTCCTAAAATGTTGATGTTCTCAGAAACATGCATGCGTGTGTGTGTGTGTGTGTGTGTGTGTGTGTGTGTGTGTGTGTGTGTGTGTGTGTGTGTGTGTGTGTGTGTGTGTGTGTGCGTGCGCGTCTGTGCGTGTTGACTGACTGCATGTCATACTTTCTGACAGTTAAACTATAGTGATTGCCATTGATTGATTGATTGAATATCTTATTAGACAGACATATAAAATAGCACGAGTACGGTCAAAACACTTAGTCTAAAAGGATTACACCCCCTCAAAAAATGCCCTTGCAGTCTTGTTTCTATTGGGGTCCTTGATATTCAATTCATCAACAACACATAAAGTAACATCAAAAACATTCAATAACATCACAAGTATAAAAACACTATACTGTATGTACAGGGTGGTGGGGGTAAAGTAAGGGGTGGGGGTGATAACTTCTCACCTGTCTATAGGAGAGAAGTGATAACTACCCCCGCCTTTTGCCCCCTGAAAAGGTGAATTTTCTGGGCTGTTAATTTCACACGTCTGTTGTTTATGTGTCACCTGCTTAAGGACAGCTTTGGGTTTTTTTTTACAATAAGGGTTCATATTTTAGATTGTAATTAGAGAAAAGAAAAGATGAGTGTTTAATTTTTTCCCTTTACGGCTTTCTATTGTTTTAACCATTTTTGCAATATTGAGATCAGTGGGTGGGGGCATGTGTACAAGTGTCTTTTTAGACACAATAGGCTGGTATTTTCTTTATTACTATTTACCGTAACACTACTACCCCCCATTAGTCACATCTGCCCATGAAAGATTGCGTTGCTTATTGTGTCTAAAAAGACATATTTAGGCACTTGTACGCATGCCCCCAACCACTGAAATCTAAATTGTTACAATTGCTGAAAGCAGTAAATTAAAAGATTTTTTCTTTTCTCTGATTACAATCTAAAATATGAGTTGTCCTTTAAAACAGTGGTTCTCAACCGGTGGGTCGGGACCCCCAGAGGTGTCCCCAGAGGATTAGTTAAATGTCAACATTGTTTTCTCACCCAATAGTAAACAGACCAACATACAGCATATACATGGTATCTGCACATTTCTAAAGTGACAATTTAAGGACCTTTTTAGTACCTCTGGTCAAACATTGGCCACATTTTCAAAATTTTAGAGGCAGGAATTGTGAAAATAGCCGATCTACGATGCTCAAAACGCCTCGCAACCCTAGGCTTTGTGAGCATGTAGATCTGCTATTTTCACAATGGAATGGATCGAGTCAAACTAAATGTAATGACAACTCCTACAATTCCAAGTGCTTGTGCAGGGTGGGGGACCCCAGTTCAAATATGATTATTTGGGGGGTCACGGCCTGAAAAGGTTGAGAACCACTGCTTTAAAAGTCCAGGACTTTGGTTTCCTAAACAAGTGCTCCATGCTGAAGCCGTTCTTCTCTTTCTCTTCCAGAGGCATGTCTCCATCACCCAGGAGTGCCCATCTTCCATGACGCGCTCAAGGTAAACACCCATTCACTGTCTTCTGTTTAATCCATTTAGGCCTAGAATCATTGAATGCTTTAACCATTGAAAAATAGCAGATATACAAGCTCACAGCGCAGCACCGAGTGCCGCGCTGCAAGCTTGTAGATCTGCTATTTTTGAAAAAAGTCACGAAAATGTGTGCAAATCTTTCAATATATGTATTTTTTTAAAGTGAACGTTTGTAACTCAAATTTTGGCTTCTGGGGGGTCCCTGGAACTACATATTTTGAGATGGGAGTCCGTCGCCAAATACATATCATTTTGGGGGGTCCTTCACATGAAAAAGATTGAGAACCACTGACATAGAAACAGGTTTTTCAAAAAACCTTAGAAGGATTCAAAAGACACTTTTAGAATCGGGTCAAAATCGGGACAAACAAATCATTTTCACAATTTTTCAAAAATAGCAGATCTACAAGCTCGCAGCGCGGCACTCGGTGCCGTGCTGTGAGCTTGTAGATCTTCTATTTTTCAATAGTTAAAGCATAAAATAATAATACGCAATAATGCGTACCCGGTCTAATCAGTAAACATGGAAGACTGCATGTATAGATAGACGGTCAATGGACAGGCAGGGTGACAGGTAGATAAAAAATCATCTCCATTGTTTAACGTCTTTATTATACTCCTGTGAAATGAGATAAAGCCAGAATGGAGAGTCTCTGCAATAGGTTGCTGGTTTTGGGGCGGAAGTGACTCAGGGGTAGAGTGGCCGCTTGGCAACTGGAAGGTTCCCAGTTCGATCCCGGGCCCCCTAAAGTTACTGTATAAGTAGCTTCGGAAACCCATACTTTTGGTGAAGAGTCCTTGAGCAAGACTCTGAACCCCCTAACTGCTCCCGTAGGTTGGCGCCTTGCATGGTTTCCTCCACCCACCATCGGTGTATGAATGTGTGTGAATGGGTGAATGTAATGCACAATCTATGTAAAGCGCCTTGGATAAAGGTGCTATATAAATGCACCATTTACGATTTATCATTTGCTACCCAACGTGGTGGTGAGCCAATATTCTGTTTTTTTTTTTTTTGTTTTTTTTTTAATTATCATTTGGCTAAAAGTCAGGAGTCACGCATTATATCGGAACAGGAAGATATGGGGCGTAGCTGAGGAGGATATATAATGTAACAATATGTGAATGTGAATATTGTGACTTGAATGAGGCGGAGAATTACATTCATTTTATTTTATATTGTCCTTTGTATAACGATCTGAGAGAAATATATCTATATCTGATAGATTGCGATCTGATTGCTTTAATTGAATTTCTTGCTGGGCTAATTTTTGCGTTTAAAGAATATGTTTGTAAAGCACGGGATAGGAGGAGAAGGGTGACTTAAGGATGAACTTTCACTTTATTATTTTGATATATTCTATGTGTGCAAGGTCTGAATGAATGTATGTAGGCCTACTGGATATGCTGTTGTTTATAATGAGGTTGCATTATATGAGTTGAGCTGACCATCCACTGGAATGTTTATTCTTTTGTTTTAATTCCATGTAGGATGGGGCAAGCAATATTGTCCTGACTGGAAATAAAACATCAATTGATTGATTGATTGATTGATTGATTGATTGATTGATTGATTGATTGATTCATATACTTTAACTCCAATCTGTCTGTCTGTCTGTCTGTCTGTCTGTCTGTCTGTCTGTCTGTCTGTCTGTCTGTCTGTCTGTCTGTCTGTCTGTCTGTCTGTCTGTCTGTCTGTCTGTCTGTCTGCCTGTCTCTCTCCAGGGCTGGTCTTGCTGTAGGAAGCGCACAACAGATTTCTCAGAGTTCCTGGATATCAAGGTACAAGCACTGAGCACAGCATAACATACCATAGCACTACAGTACAAAACTACAATACATGTCTGCTATGGCTCATGTGGTTCATTCATAATCCTCATTTGGAGGAGTTTAAGGTAGATCCTTAAACTGTATTCTCGTCTGCAGGTTGGGTTCAAGGGACCCGCGAAAGGCACTGCTTTACTGATCAAATTACTGTACCAGATAAACACTCAAAGAAGAGGTTCTAATCTATTATAGTGGTAATACATTGATACGTTAAAGTATATTATAACCACAGTTATAATCCATTATAGTGTATTATATAGTTGTAATAGAAAATGTATATTGTATAAATCACAGTTAAAAAGGTCAATTTGTTTCTTACCGATAGGGGTACTTTTGTGTAATGGAAAATGTAGATGTGGTGCGGTGTGGTGTTTTGTAGTGTCGTGTAGTGTGGGGCTAAAGTTGCAGTCAAAAAGGGGATATAGAGACACCAATAGGCTGTATTTTGATTGGCTTAAGCACCAGCTCTTATGCCTTAACTTAAAGGCCTGTCCTTATTGACTCCGACCACCAAACCTTTCGTCTGAGAGTTCCGACTTTCCGACGTGCAGCTTTGTGAGCAGAGACCTTTACAGATGTCAGTGGTTCATCTTAATGCAGACCTGGGCATTGTACGGCCTGGGGGCCACCTTTGGTTCACTCTGACCGGCCCATGTAGGGTTAATGGCAAATTACAAAATAAACACATTTTCTAATTGTACCTCATGCAATGAAAAACTTCAAAACTTCAAAATAAAAGCAATGCAGCTTTACTGCATTGCTTTTATTTTGAAGTTTTTTATTCACGTACATATGGACGCAATGCGTACATCAGCACGTGTGCGTGATCATTGGACGACCTGTATATTTTCTGTTGTTCATGTGGCCCCATGGAAAAAAGAATTGCCAACCCCTGCCTTAATGTGTACAATAGGCTCCTTATTTGCTGAGCACAAGAGTTTTATGATCAGCACAGGGATAGTACTTTATTTAGCCGTGCTACTCCTCCCACAGTTTTAGTGTCACGCACTTGGGCCATACAGTCAAATCGACCAGCTTATCTGGAATCGTGTGCCTGCTGCTAGGAGATACATTATATGGTTTAATTGCGACCATAGGTCGCAGTTTAGTATGTGAACCGTCACATCTTGTCCGTATCTCTGTCTATAACGCCTGACATCATGTGACATCAGACTTCATATGGGAATGCCCATATATGGAGGAAGACAGCACATATCTGTGATGCTGGCTGGGCATAGAAGGGATTGTATGTATGATGTCAGATGTGATAGACGTCATAGGATTTTCACATAACGAATAACTGAGTAGGCTAAGCATGTTTGGGGTTTCACAGTATATCTCCATACAGTACATGGATCTGGGGGTGATATACATCACTGGCCAGACGGCCAAGACATGGCGCGGTCGCCCTGAGGCGTCTTACTAGTTGATATTGATGTATTAGTGCAGTGTTTCTCAACCACTGTGCCTGGGGACCTTTAATTGGTGTGCCCCTGAGAAGGGTCAAGTGTGCCCCTTGAAACTGGTTGAAAGCCAGTATTGTATTTATCATTTTAAAAATGATTTAAACTAGTGAAAACAGCTGATCTACAAGCACACAACGCCTCGCGGTGCGAGGCATTGTGTGCTTGTAGATCGGCTGTTTTCACTACTGTTGTGCAACAGCCTTGTATGATGAAGCAGGGCTTTACTTTGCAAAGAAACATACACATTTGAAACTTGGATTTGAAAGGTTTCTTCCCGACAGTGACGATATTTACACCCCCGTATTATGTTGGTGTGCCCATGGATTCTTGGGACATGAAAAGTGTGCCCATGCAGAAAAAAGGTTGAGAAACACTGTATTAGTGAATACGTTGACTTGACTTAGTTTGCCAAAAGCACAAGAAAGAAAATATCAAGAATTATACCAGAAACAAATGAATATCAGGTGAACCTTCGCCTGAAGTGACTGGTGTGACTCCATGCAGTGGACCATAACCATCTCTCTGTGTGCTTTCAGGGCTGCACCCGCGGGTGCCACACCAACGTCAAGCCCCAGGAGCCCCTGAGGCCGGAGGTGTCGTCAGACAAGAAGAGCGACAAGAAGCACCGTGGCGGAAAGGAGATCATCTACAGAGGACCCAAGTCAGCAGAGGCCCTGAGGAAAGAGAAGACCAAGCTGAGGTGCGTGTGTGTGCGCGTTTGTGTGTGCGTTTGTGTATGTGTGTGTGTTAGTGTAAACCTTTTCATGTGAAGGACCCCCAAGAATTATATGTATTTGGCCTCGTAGATCTGCTTGTAGATCTGCTATTTTTCAATAGCTAGTATATAATAATTCGAGGCCCCTCCACCTTGGGCCCTAGTAACTCAGTCCCACTACCCCCTTGTGACGCCTCTGTCTGGTACCAGCTCAGTGGCCTTGTGGTTAGAGTGTCCGCCCTGAGATTGGGAGGTTGGGGGTTCGATTCCCTGGCCGGGTGAATACCAAAGACTATAAAAATGGGACCCAATGCCTCCCTGCTTGGCACTCAGCATCAAGGGTTGGATTGGGGGGTTGATCACCACTAAGGTCCAGGGACTACAGATGAAAATTAGCATGTGGCTAACTCTGGCTCATTTACATTGAAGTGAAAACTGACATGTCCATTAATGAGTACTGTCCCTGTCAAATAAACAAACTTTCAACTTTATATAATTAGATCTACAATACCGTAGGCCCTACAGTTTGCGAGACTTGTTTTCATTGACAGGAGTTAACACCAGTCTCTATCATTAGCATGTAACATACAGTAGAACCAAGGTGATCATGACTCTGTCCTTGTATTCTTAACCACACAAACCCTAGTGTCACTGCTCTGGGACAAACATTCCGCCAAAATAGCCGATCTACAAGCTCACAACACTTATTTATAGATTTGATGTATTTTTTTTTATTATAAGCCATTTCGTAATATGGTTCTCAACCTTTTCAGGCTGTGACCCCCAAAATAATCATATTTTAAATGGGGACCCCCCCCCCCCACCCTGACGAGCGTTGAGGCATTACATTTTTTATAACACGGTTCTATTGTGAAAATAGCAAGTAGCACAACGTGTTGTGAGCATGTAGATCTGTTATTTTCACAATGTCTGCCTCTAATTTGGCCAATCTTTAATTTGTCATTTTAGAGGTATTAAAAAGTCCTTAAATTGTCACTTTAGAAATGTGCAGATACGCTCTATACACTTAAACTTTATGTTGGTTTGTTTACTGTTGAGTGAGAAAACAATGTTTCACATTAAGTTAATCATCTGGGAACCCCCCAAAATAATATGGGGACCCTGGGGGTCCCCACCCACAGGCTGAGAACCACTGAGCTAGAGGCCTTGGCAAGGAATAGTTTGCAAAGTGTATTGCCTATATGTCATTTCTCCTGCTATACTTTGTTGTAAATTGAGAAACGTGTGTGTGGGTGTGTGTGTGTGTGTATGTGTGTGTGTGTGTGCACGTGTGCATGTTTGTATGTGGTTGTAGTTCGGATGAGAAAAAGACCAAGCTTATCCCGAAGGTTGCGCCGTCTCTGAGTCAGATTATGGCAAAACTCGACGTCAGCGCCAAAGAGGAGTTAGAGAAGAAAGGTCAGTACCTGTTACCTGCTCTGTGCGTGCGTGCGTGCGTGCATGCGTGCGTGCGTACCGATGTCTCTGGTTCACAATCTGCCCAGATCATGCATGTCAAAAGTGTCTTCTTCTTCTTTTTTAGTTTTTTACTCTCAAAAAAGCATCTGCAATGTAGTGCATTTGAAACTACATTGCAGTGCAAATCATGGAGTGATCACTGCTTGCCTCCTGTGAATGGTTTTTATTTTAATTTTTGTTTATTTTATTTTAATTTTGTTGCTGAGTGAAGTCAGCAGACAAAATGACATGAGTGAGATGAAAAACCTGAGTGAAATGTGCCAATCTCAACCAGAGACATCGGTATGCATTTGGTTTGTGCATGTCTGATGGAAACTTTGTACTTTCGAAAGTCCTTTAACAGAATAATTTATCCTCACTGTCGGGCAGAAACCTCGTATCTCCAAGTTTCAAATTTGTACGTTTTTTTTCTTTTCTCGTAAAGCAAAGCCCTGCTTCATCATACAAGACTGTCGCACATGACTAGTGAAAATAGCCGATCTACAAGCACACAACTAATAAATAAGTTGTGTGCAAATTATAAGGGGAAAAAAAACATGGGGGGAGCCCGGGATCGAACTGGGAACCCACCGTGTTCTAACCCTCCACTCTTTTTAAAATGAAAGATACCAAACAAACGGTTTTGGATATAGGGGGTTTCCACCTGACAACGTTGTGCCACACAGTCCTTAATTCCCCCTCTGTCTCCTTCTCATCATACAAAAGTGTCTCACAAAACTAGTGAAACTAGCCGATCTACAAGCACACAACGCCTCGCACTGCGAGGCGTTGTGTGCTTGTAGATCGGCTATTTTCAATGGTTTAAGTCATTTTTTAAAAATTGGACGTACAAGGTTTCCAACCAACAACTACGATAGTTACCTGTCTCCTCTCTCTTCCGTTGCCCTCCCTACCTCTTCTCTCATTATTTTCACTTTCCTCCCTCTTCCCCTGTCCTTCACTCCCTCCCTCTCTGACTCACTCTCTTTCTCCCTCTGTCACCTAACCCCCAATGTCTCTTTACTGTCTAAAAAAAGAAATGCTGCTATTTGCTCCAAAGCGACAGCGAACTTGAGCAAAAGGTTGCTGCCATTTGTTTCAAAAAGATGTATACCCTACATAACAGGGGTTTTCAAAGTGGGTGACAGGGCACCCTGGGGCGCCGTGATGGCAGTCCAGGGGTGCCGCGAGATAATTTGATAATATTTGGAATTTATTTGCACACTTAATTACTATCATTTTAAACTTGATGTACAAAGCTATTTTCAGTCGGTCAGGCAAAAACCTTGTATCTCCAAGTTTCAAATGTGTATGTTTTTTGGTAAAATAAAAGCCCTACTTCATCATACAAAAGTGTCACACAAGTAGTGATAATAGCAGATCTACAAGCACACACGGGCATTGTGGCATTGTGTGCTTGTAGATCGTCTATTTTCACTATTTTAAATCGTTTTTAAAATAATAACACAAAAAGAGAAGGTTTTGGACATACATGGTTTCCACCCGACAACGACGATATAATGTAGGGGTGCCTCGGATGAAAAAATATATATATTCATGGGGTGCCCTGAGACAAAAAAGTTTGGGAACCCCTGCTATATAACATCTATAACATATAACGACGAAATGTGATATAGCTCTGTTTACACTATGCAGTAACCACTCCAGCTGTATATACGTTTTTCTTTTGTGTGTTATATTTTGACACTTGTCTCTCTCTCTCTCTCTCTCTCCCTCTCTCCCTCTCTATCTCTCTCTCTCTCTCTCTCTCTCCATCATCCATCCATCCATCCTTCCATCCATCCATCAGAGGGTGAGGAAATCCGAGTAGGGACGCGATGCAAGAATTCAGGATGCCAATCAGTAAGTGTGGGTGGGTGTGTGTGTGTGTGTGTGTGTGGGGGGGGGGGGCTCCTGTCATGCGGATGATAAATCTGTCGCCTTTTGCTGATGTCAGACTGATGACTATTTTAGGACGCGGCTCACAGAAGTGCCACGGCGCGGAGGTAGCAACGTTGCCCACGCGTGCGCACTCGTGAAACGCACACACATATGCGCTCACACACCAGTGGTGGGAATACGGAAAAGTACTCATATTCGATTACAAGTAGAAGTCTGGTAATCTAAATAAGTAGAAAGTAGGCCTACTTATTATTACGCAGAAGTTCCCATTTCACAAGTTTTCTCTTGACTATGAAATATATAAAAAATCTTTTGAAAATAGCAGATGTACAAGCTTCGCATTGTGAGCTTATAGATTGTCTATTTTCAAATAGACAACGTTTATATAGGGCTGGTTAATGTATAGGATTTGTAGTAATGATGTCACTAGTAAGTAACTCAAGTTTTCAAATAATTGTAGTGGAGTGAAAGTACAATATTTGCCTCTGAGTTGTAATGGAGTAGAAGTAACCTCCAAAGTGTAATTAAGTACACACACACGCGCACGCACGCACGCACGCACGCACACCAAGCGCTTCTTACTCTAAAAGCAATCTCTCAAGACAGAGTCAATGATGGCTCTCTTTCAAAGAAAGAGAGACAGACCGAGTGGGCGTCGCCCTTTCTTTGATGATGGGTTCCCAGATTGCTCTAAAAGCAATGCATTGCTGCATGCCTGAAGTCCTGTCTAGCCAAGTGCTCCTCAGCTGTGATTTAAGAGTTCCATCTAGTGGCCAGATCAATGTCACAATTTATTTTCATGATACCTTCAAAGGACAACTTTTTTCATATTCATATTCATATTTTAGATTGTAATTAAAGAATATAAAAGATGAGAGTTAAAATGTTTTTAATGATTTAGATTTCAGTGGCTGAGGGCATGCGTACAAGTGGCTAAATATGTATTTTTAGACAGAATAAGCCCATTCCCAAGATGCACTGCAATCTTTCATGGACAGATGTGACTTTTGGGGTTACTGTAGCAATAAAGAATTTGCAGGATTATTGTGTCTAAAAATACATATTTAGCGCACATGCCCAAATGCGTACGTATGCCCCACGTTTTTGCACGCTAAACATGCAAAAACGATAGAATGAAGTAAATGAAAACATTTTAACACTCACTTTTTATTTTCTCTAATTACAATTTAAAATATGAACCCGTTGTAAAAAAACAAAGTTGTGCTTTAAAGGGTTCACACCATAACATCTTTTTAAAATGTATTTTATTATTCTCAGTGTATTTCTGTAAAAATAAAAATACAATTCATTAACTCTTTTCTGTGATTTTCTGAGTGGGTGTGTCCGAATGGTTCTCTCCTGAAAAGTGGACTGGTGTGATGTCACACCAGGGCTCATTTCCATAGTACCACCCCTCCACCTCAGTTTCCTGGCAACTGAAGAGAAGGGGGCGGTACTTTTGGGGTGGATTCTATTGAGACCATAGGCGCCGGCAGGGGTAAAATAGTGAGGGGACGGTGGTGTGGGCGTGGCCAGGTGGTGACGTCATAACCATAACCAAACGTACACCTCGGACTTTTATAACTATCACAATAATCACTAGCACAATGTGTTGTTAGATGACAATTGTATAAGTAGCTCTGGATAAAGCATCTAATTCAACTTTTTCACAATACATAACTCGTTTTATCCTGCTGTTCTTATTTCAATATTAATTATTATTTCCTACAATGTTGTAGGCCTATTATGCCTTCTGTAATCTCGGCATTATGAATGAGCTAGGGCTCTGCTACCCTCAATGTATTTTCGAGAAAATAAATTAAGTTTAAATGTGAATAAAGGAAGGGAAATTCAAGCTACTGTTAAAGTTAGATATGAACTGCTTTGCATCGCACTGACTACAGTGAGTGAGGAGAGAGAGAGAGTGAGCGAGCCGACGCTCGATTAGCAGCCCGGCCGTCAGTTAAGAAAAAAGAAAAGTACTCACATGTTTTACTTAAGTAACTAAAAGTAGAAATACTCCGTTAGAAGTCCCATGTCCAAAATGTACTTGCATAATGACGTTTTGTCGCAATGTGATCTTGTATTTTCATTTCTAATGGCCTAAATATAACTGGTTAATGTATGCCTTTATAATAATCGAAATCTGCAAAGTAACTTAGCTGTTTTCAAATATTTGTAGTGGAGTAAAAGTAGCCTACAATACTTGCCTCTGAGAAAGTCTCAAAATTGTACTTGGCCTACAGTAGGCTAACCTCGCCTCACCAGGCTTTTCTGAGAGAAATAACAGTTGTAGGCTACTTGAGTGAGTATAATGTAATTTGTTACTTTACACCACTGCAGCCTGGCCCATCAGAACCGGTTGAACATGTAATAGCAGACAGACTTGTGTATTGGAAGCAATTAGCATGAGTGACTGGGGGTCGCAACGATCCAGCAGCGATTTAGCAAGACAATGGGGACATTGGGACTATAGCGCCGTTTTGGGGGAAATAACGGACCAAAAGACAGAAGAAATAGGTCGATAGCCTGAAAAGTGGGGTGGCAGTCCGGTCCAAAAAGACCCGGCTCCGGCGCCTATGATTGAGACCACAGATATAAAAAGCTAGATGCCTCCTTCGGCTAGGGGGCGTATGCATTTAGCAACTAAGGGAATCTTCATCACTTCCGTCTTCATTGCTTCCGCGTGTGTCACACATAGGGAAGTTCACAGGCCAATCAGAGGCAGGTGGGGGCGTGTCTTTACGCACGCAGCCTGTGAGAAGAGCTGAGCCGCGCAACATCGGAACTGGCTCTGTTGAATTGAATTGTGGTCCTTGGATAAGTCCTGGAAAAGTCGCGCTGTGATTGGCCAGTAGTCACTTTGACTGACAGCGTTCCCTTAGTTTTTTCAGGAAGTCCGGACAAGAACTTTTGCACATCGCTCCAATTAACTGCAGAGGCGAACGAGGCATCTAGCTTTTTATATCTGTGATTGAGACTATATATGAGGTGGAACTATGAGGTAAAGTGGTGGACCAATATTTAAAAAATATATATATTTTGAAAAACATGGTGTGGCCCCTTTAAATAAAATTAAAAAACATAGGTTTTTCCGAAACTTTTTTTTTTAAATCTGCCTAAATCGTCATTGATTTGTTTGTTTGTCTTCAGGCCTACCAAGGCCCTGCCACAGACCTGGAGGTCTGCACCCACCACCCCGGAGCCCCTGTCTTCCACGAGGGGTAAGGCACTCACACAATAATAAACAATGCAGTTTTGACTCAATTAATAAGCATGTGATGTTATAGCTATAAGTCATGAATGCATAAACATATCGCATATCGTTGTTGTCGGGTGGAAACGGTCAGTATGTCCAAAACCTTCCTACATTATTTTAAAAACGATTTAAAATAGTGAAACAGTTTCACTACTTTTGTGCGACACTTTTGTATGATGAAGAAGGGCTTTATAATTTACCAAGAAAAAACATATTCATTTGAAACTTGGAGATACAAGGTTTCTGCCTTTCAGTGACGATATGGTCTCTGTAGGGTAGAAAGTCCAAAACCGTTACTTTTCAATGGCAACGGTAGATCTGTGGTAGGTAGATCTGCTACGGCAAAAGTAGCAGATCTACAAGCTCCAAATCGTGGCGCGTTTCGAGCACATACATACTACTGCGAAAGATAAAATAAAAGAGGGCTTCATAGGATGTGTAATTGATAGAATATAAGTAATTTATTTGGGGAGTGAACTCAGAAGTAAATAATAACTCCAACATGTGATGTGACTTCCAGGTATAAGTACTGGAGCTGTTGTTGCATAAAGACCATAGACTTCAATGCTTTCCTGGAACAGAAGGGCTGCAGCACGGACGAGCACCGCTGGATCGCCAAGCAGGTAGGCCTGTCCGATAGCCTACCGTACAAAGGCTTTATACTGTATATTATCGCCTGGAAACCGTATTTCAACAAATGTTCCTGTTTATTATTGTTAAAAACAACTAAATAAGTGTGTGTGTGTGCGTGTGCGTCTGTGTGTTACAGGGCAAGAAGAAGGTGGCATGCAGGTTTGACTGGCACCAAACGGGCAACTCTGTGGTGGTGACCATCTATTCCAAAAACCCCAACCCAAAACTGTCCTTCATAGAAGGGAACCGCACAGTGGTGAGTTAAACACGCACACACGCACACACACACACACACACACACACACACACACACACACACACACACACACACACACACACACACACACACACACACACACACACACGCACACACACACACACACACACACACACACACACACACACACACACACATGCACACACCGAGATGATTCATGGAAATTTTAAAACTTGCAATTAACGATTTGATTGTGTTTTTTGGCATTGAATATCGGAACATATCAATAAAAAATAAATTTCTTCTCACCTTTTAGGCTTTGTAAACAACAATTACACTGCGTAGACATGCCAAGTAACTTAAATGTATCGGCTGATATAATGTAATAATGTAATCAACATATTTAAAAGAACACATTGTGAACTCTAGATCTACCATTTCTAGGCCTACTTGTAGTTGATGTGTCCTCTTGATGTTTACCTATGCCATCATCTGTCCATCTGTAACATGGTTCTGTAGTATTCCTGCACAATTTCTGCTGAATTTAGACCAGGGGTCTTCAACATTTTCAGGCCAAGGACCCCTTAGTTGAGAGAGAGATGAAGCAGGGACCCCACAACCTGTTCATAGATTCCATATAGTTTCATTGTTTGGCAGCACGAATCTGCATGATCATCAGTGTATGTTGGATTCATGCCAATTTGTGTTTTCAGATATTTAACCATTTGAACCGTCAATACTTAATAAACTTGACCTTTCACTCTGTATTAGTCTGCTCTTTTTCCCCTCTACACCAAACCTCTTTGCCGAAAATAGCCGATCTACAAGCTCACAACGCCTATATATATATATATATATATATATATATATTTTTTTTATAATTTTTTTCCATTCAAGTGGTTAATATATAAGACCCTTGATTTAGATTGTCGTATTTTACAGAACTTTGGTCAACCATGGTTGTTTTTGTTCTGACATTGAACATTTCTCTCCGTAGCTCAACTGCCAAATCCAGTTTGAGGAGAATAAGGTCTTCACCAAAGAATTCCACTTTTGGGGGGTGAGTAATCGTAATGACAAGAGTAACAACAATTATTTGCATTTTCTTCCATACATACAGTTATTATGTTTCAGTATTTTGTATTGAGATTAAACAATATTCAGAGTTGATAAATGAGTATGTACACTACAGCAGCTTGCATAATCAGTTTAACAATGTCAGACTTTTTTTATTAACTCAAATGGTTAATACATTTAAAAAAAACTTTGGCGCCCCCTGTAGTACCTCTGAGGAACCCCTCAGAGGTACTACATTATGGGTTATATGGACACGACTGAAGTGTCCATATAAGCCATAATGACCAAGCAGCGAGACGTTATAGCACTTATTACCCGGCTAATAAATAAAAGTAATAATTTGACTCAAAACTAAAAACAAAACAAAGTATTTCCTTGTTTACAGACGGCTGAAAGTATTCCACAAGTCTTGCGCTGGGCGTCCTCCCAGCACGACACGGTCGTCTTGGAAAACAAGGAAGTGCTGATCAAATAGAATCAATTTTCTGATTCTGCGTCGTCTGTTTCTCGCCTCAAATGTTTTGAAAAACATTCACGTCTAGTTGTAAATGACGCTGTGTGTTTGTTTACATGGCTGACATGTTGGATACGGCACTGTATTATAGAGGGGAGCGGTCATTATACGCCTATTAATTCACCGCTGATTTCAGCTTGGTTGAATCAGGCATTCAACCAAGCCGGGTAATTAGTCGACTAATACTAGACCGGGGACACGGTCACACCACACTAATATTCTACCTATGAGAGTGGATTCTGCCAATGCATTTCAATGGCAATGGTGTGGTTTGATGGTGTTGCGCATCTGTCGGCATGTCGTGCAGACCGGGTGTGTAGTGATATTTCGATGTGCCGTTGTTTCGAGCAGCCAGTAGTCCGAACGCTACCCTGCCGTCGTGGGTGAACGCTAACCAGGTCTAAACATAGACCTGGCTGGAACCTGCTGGACGTACTTTTCCCACCACTGACTAAAACTAAACAGCATTTTATTCAATATTCGCAGTCAAAACGAACACTGCTCCAATCCTCCATCTGTGTCGCACCAAATTCTGCAGGCCCTGGGTGCTTTAACTATTGAAAAATAGCAGATCTACAAGCTCACAGCGTGGCACTCGGTGCTTGTAGATCTGCTATTTTTGAAAAAGTGTGAAAATTTGTGCAAGTCTTTGAATATTTCAAATCCTTCTAAGGTTTTTTGAAAAACATATGTTTCTTTCAGTGGTGCTCGAACCTTTTCATGTGAAGGACCCCCAAAATTATATGTATTTGGCCACGAACCCCCATCTCAAAATATTTTGTTCCAGGGACCCCCCAGAAGCAAAATGTTAAAAATACACATATTCAAAGATTTGCTCACATTTTTTACAACTTTTCAAAAATTGCAGATCTACAGCACTCGGTGCCGTGCTGTGAGCTTGTATATCTGCTATTTTTGAATAGCAAAAGTATAAAATAATTGAGGCCCCTCCACCTTCAGCCCTAGTAACTCAGTACCACTCCCCCCCCCCCCCCCCCTTGTGACAACCCTGCCCACCACTGACTAAAACTAAACGTCATTTTATTCAAAATTCGCCGTCCAAAACGAACACTGCTCCGATCCTCCGTCCTTGCAGGTGGTGGACATCAAGAACAGCTCCGTCAACATGGTGCCCTCCAAGACGGAGGTGACGCTGCGCAAGGCAGACGCCGTGGCCTGGGGAAAGCTGGAGGACCCCAACTACAAGGCTGAGGCCGAGCCTGCCACCATGGAGGAACACAACGAGGCCAACGACGCCGCCGCCAGGGTCAGTATACTTGACCAAAACTAACGAAACGAGGGAAACTGAAATTGAAAAACATTTCCGTTAACTGACTGCGTTTATTGTGTGTTTACAAAACTAACTGAAACAAACTGAAATTATAGATACAATTTCCTTAGTTTTAGTTTTGCTCGTTACCAACAGTAACTGAATATCGTCACTGTCTGGCCAAAACCTCTTAAAGGGTTATTTCACTTTAAAAAAAAAACTTTTGTCATTTTATCATCTAATCAGGCTTTTGGGAACACCCAGGACTGTTTTTGAATTCCTCGATACTGTATTTAGATATTTGATATTCATTTCGTCCCATTTTCCCCTTCCAGGACCTTCCTATACATACCCATTATAACCTCAAACTCCATTTTAACCATGATAGATTCAATTTAAACAACTGTCCTTTTTTTCTGGTGACTCCTGACACCCTCCGAATACGTGAGCAGTCCGTGTTTTTTCGATAACCTTTTTTATTTATGTTTTATAATCTTTTATTGTATTTAATCATTTTCATTTCCCCAAAGGATTAATAGAAATCAATGAAAAATTTTATCGAAGAAACACAGACTGCTCACGTATTCGGAGGGTGTCAGGAGTGACCAGAAAAAAAGAACAGTTGTTTTTATTAAATCTATCATGGTTAAAATGGAGTTTGAAGTTATAATGGGTTGGTATATGAAGGTCCTGGAAGGGGAAACATTGGGGGAAATTAATATCAAATATCTAAATACTGAATGAAGAAATTCAAAAACTGTCCTGGGTGTTCCCAAAAGCCTGATTAGACGATAAAATGACAAAAAGGTTTTTTTTTTTTCAAGTGAAATATCCCTGCTATTGAACACCCTTTACAGCTGAGTGTTGGTTAAAATAATATTGAACCAAAGTAGTAAAAAGTGCTCGGGACAAAACCTCCTAACTCCACACTTTCTGCAAAACCAGCTAACTCCATGCTATTTTGGTAACACTTGCTATGCATCCTATTGTTATAAAGCATTATGAGCATTAATGAGTTCTTATAACTATAATTATACAGTGTCATAATCAGATTATAATGCATTATAACAATGTTTATAATGCATTATATAGACATAGGATGCATAGCAAGTATTACCTATATTTTTAAATGGTATATTTTGTTGGGGGGCAGTTCTCCATTCCGAGACATCCCCATTAGCATAGGTTAGCATTCACCAGCGTCAGCAGGTTAGCATTTTACCAGGTTAGCATTTCACCAGCGTTAGTTTTACTGAGGTTAGGGTTAGGGTTAAGGTGGTCGGAATAGTGATGTTTCAGAGTGCCGATGTGTAACCCTTTTTTGAATCCTGCACCTGACAAATAACCCAAAGAGGGGTGTCGCACCAAATTCTGGGCCCTGTGTACAAGGATTCAATGCGGGCCCCCCATGAATGTTCTTCATAGGGGGAGGGGAGTTTAACCCATTTAGACTGGGAGCGCATTATTACGCATTATTTTCACGATTTTTCAAAAATAGCAGATCTACTAGCCTTTTTGTAGATCTGCTATTTTTCAATAGCTTAAGTATAAAATAATGAAGGCCCCTCCACCTTGGGCCGTAGTAACTCAGTCCCACTTTTCCCCGCCTTGTGACGCCCCTGAGTATGAAAAAAAAGAGAGACTAAAACTAACACTATAACTAATCAAAACTGACTGACGAGTGTCAGTTGTTTGTTTGAATATTGTATGTTTGTGCTGTTTTATGTGGACCCCAGGAAGATTAGCGACCGCGGCAGCGGAAGCTAATGGGGATCCAAATAAAGAAAGAAAGAAAGAAAACTTAACTAAAACTAAGCGTCGTCACGAAAATAAAAAAAATAATCAAAACTAGCAAACCCGTTGTAAAAAAAAAGAAAAATTAAACTAACAGATTTAGTTTTTTTAACTGTCAAAACTAACAAAATCTAAACTATAACAAAAAAAAAAAAACTATTATAAACCTTGGCCTCTGCAGGCCGACTGGGACATCGCCGACGACGACATCAGCGACTCGGACGACGAGTGGGCCTACGACAAAGACAAGATGACGCCCGCCATGGAGGAGTGGAAGAAACAACTGGACGAGCTGGACGCGTCCAAGAAGGCAGGGGGGGGCAAGGAGTCGCACTACGTCATCGAGAACGTGATTGAGAACAAGAAGCCTGTGGTGGAGAAGGTGGAGCAGAAGGAGAAGGAGAGGGAGATGGAGGACCTGCCGGACCTGGACATGCCCGACCTGGAGGAGGACTAAAGCCATTTAGGCCCTAGAATTATTGAATGCTTTAACCCGTGAAAAATAGCAGATATACAAGCTCACAGCGCGGCACCGAGTGCCGCGCTGCGAGCTTGTAGATCTGCTATTTTTGAAAAAAGTCGTGAAAATGTGTGCAAATCTTTGAATATTATGTATTTTCAAAGCGAATGTTTGTAACTCAAATTTTGCTTCTGGGTGGTCGCTGGAACTAGATGTTTTGAGATGGGGGTTCGTGGCCGAATACATATAATTTTGGGGGTCCTTCACATGTAAAGGTTTGAGAACCACTGACATAGTAGTCTCTCAAAAACAGACTAACTGAGCTCCAGTTAAGTGAAAAGGACCTTTTCTTTGACGATGGCTGGCCAGATTGCTGACATAGAAACATAGGTTTTTCAAAAAATCTTTAATAGAAGGATTCAAAAGACACTTATAGAATCGGGTCAAAATTCTAATTTTCACGATTTTTCTAAAATAGCAGATCTACAAGCTCGCAGCGCGGCACTTGGTGCCGCGCTGTGAGCTTGTATATCTGCTATTTTTCAATAGTTAAAGCATAAAATAATGATACACAATATGTGTACCTGTTCTAAATGGGTTCTAAAGCCTCTAACATAGTCCAGGGTGAAGAGCTATCACCTCACCGCTGTGTCGTTTTCTAGCTATCACCTAAAAATGTATAACAAAGCCTAGGTGATAGCTAGGAAACTACACCACAGTGATAACTTATCAGCGCAGACTGTACTATGATAAGGCCTTGAGAGAAACAGAGAGAGAGAGAGAGAGAGAGAGAGAGAGAGAGAGAGAGAGAGAGAGAGAGAGAGAGAGAGAGAGATTAATAAGGATAGTTTACTCACTTTTTTTGTATTGATTACTCACCCCTAAGCCAATCATAATTGATGACCAGCAGTGGTTCCCTATGGCAGGGGTTTTCAATATCACTACATCAATATCACTTCACTATGCTTAGTAAAACAGACCTGATTTTCACTGTACTTAATGAGTTCTTTTTCCATCTACGACACGTTGTGAGCTTGTAGATCGGCTATTTTTGGTGAACCTTCCCCCAGAATAGGCACGCTGGGGTTCAAGTGGTTAAACGCCAAGTATAACGTTATTTTCAGTCAGTGTAGAAAACAGAGGGTAAGGAGTGCATCTGTTTGGCTGTAGAGTAAAAATCTCCCACGAAGGTGCTCTTTGGTAGCCAGGTGACAAACATGGCTTTGAACAAACATGGCTTTGTCACCCTGAAGAAGGCATTATATGCTGCAACGCGTAGTCGTTCAAGAGTGCCTTGGTCTAACTTTTTTTGCGTTATTTTCAGTCAGTTCTGATGGAAACAGATATTTCTCCAATATGATGTAAGATTCTAAAAATGAACAGTGTTATTCAGGGGTGCCGTGGATGAAAAGGTTATTTACAGGGGTGCTGTCAATTCATTTTGAAAACCCCTGCCCTATTGAGACACAAAGAGTCTGCTTTGTTCCCTATGGAGACACAAAGAGTCTCCTCAAATGATTGCCTTATAGGGATGCGACAAAAACAAAAACATATCCACAAATTCAAGTCTCCATGGGGTGAGGATTTTTTCTTTCTTTTTTTTTGCGGGGGAGAGTGAACTATCCCTTTAAGCTGAATTACTATGTTGGGGAATGATATTTAAACGTTTCAGATTACTAAAATATGAAACTAAATGGAATTTCATTCAAAAGACTGTGGGCTCTATTTTCATCCAGGCCATACCCCTTATCCATTTTTTTTTGCAATTTTTGTACTATTTTGAAAAACCCTTTTGAATTATTCAAATAGCTGATCTACAAACTATTAACTCAAAATAGTAAAAAAGGGCAAATAAGTTTAGGAATAAGAGGTAAGGCATGGACGGAAATATAGCTAAAACTAAATAAAAATGAACACTGGTTAAAGTTAACGCCCTGTATTCAAACATTTACTGAAAACATTTACTGAACGTATTGGCGAAAGCAAAAGTGCTCAATATGTGTGCAGAATGTCCCATTTCACAAGTTCTAAAGGTTTTCAAGATGTGTCAAAAATAGCAGATCCACAAGTTCACAATGCATCACAGGTTGTGAGCTTTTCCGTTTTCAAAAAGCCAAAGTAATAAATAGGCCTTAAACTTTGAATGTATTGTTTTGTAATTATAATAATATAAATCTGCACAGTACAGTTCAATTAAATGTTTTCAAATAATTATAGTGGAGTAAAATGTACATTATTTTCCTCTGAGATGTAGTGGGGTAGAAGTAGAAACTAAGGGTGGGTTTATTCTCAGGGGGAGTCTGTTTAAACAGCATTGTTTGTTGTATTTATCGTCTGATAGAGCAGACTGAGGAGGGATTAACCATCCTGTGTCTAATCTGATCTGATATCAAAAGTCAATCTTTTGCTTTAATACCGTTCTGACAATGTTATGAGTCAGTGGTTTCCCAAACTGGGGAACCTACAAGATTTTCGCTTTCTCACTCGACAGAAAACAAACCAACATTTGTTTCAATAATGTTCGAATAATTATTATTTTGGGTGGTCAGAGCCTGAAAAGGTTTGCCTTACTGTGATTGCTGTTTTTAACATTGTGTGATGCCACTTCATGAACTGTTTTTATCCATCAATAAAGTTACAAAATGCAGAACCTTGGAACTCTTATTTATTGACAGCCAGAGTGTGAAGCAGGTAGGGTTAGGAACAGTTCCCTTTAACGATTCCTATAATAGGGCAGTGGTTTTCATTATATATTAAAGCAATAAGCCACAAGAGGTGAGTGGTTACCGGTGTAGTATACACCAGCTGAAAGGCGTTGGGAAACACGAGGCGCCAGCCGAGTGTTTCCGACCCTCTCAGCCGGTGTATACTACCCCAGTAACCACAAGCCTCGCGTGGCTTATTGCTTTTCTAAAACGGTCACAATATGGCAGCATGAAAATAATTCTAAGCGTTCCAATATTAAAGAAAAAAGTGCACTTCTCCGCCACCAGGAAGAGGAGGTTGGGATGAGACATTTCCTTGTTTACCAGCCACATCCAGGAACGGAACTTACGGAAGCCAGTGTGTGTTTATAAAGTCACGTCATTCTTTTTTGCCAAAAAATAGGGAAACAACACTTATGTGTTAGATCAGTCTCATGTTAAGAACCATATTCGATCCATACACATCTTTATTTTCATCCAGATTTAGCTGCTATGTGGGTGAACATCACATCAAAAACGCTAGCATAGCAACCTAAACTAACAGCCGAGTATGTGCCTGGAGAATAGAGGGCGCTGGTTGCCTTTACAAGCCCCGCCCGGAGCCATTCAGTCACTGTCCTATGCATGCGGGCGGTGCTTAGAAGCAACCGCGCGGCAGGATTTGAGAGAAAATCAAACGCTCGCTTCTCTAGTTCAGCCTCACGGCACAGTGGAAAGAAATAACTCACCTGCTTTTGATATAAACTGATTCAAGGTGTGGGTTATAGTCTCATATACCACGGCAACCAGCCAATCAGAATCAAGGAATGGAACTAGCCGTTTTAGAATGGGCATTATTTGATGCTTTTGTAGTGATGCGCGGAAGCGGGGATTGAACCCGGGACTCCCACCAATGCACAACCAGTCGTGCTAATAGGGCTGAGCCCGATTAGCAGGGCTGTTGTCGCTTCACAGGGCTGTTGTCGCCCTCGTGTTTCACACTTCACGCCGCAGACCGCCGCACACGACGTGGACCTGTCCCTCACGCGAGGATATCACGCTCCTCGTCCCGCCGACAACGCCAGATTGCAGTGATGCGCGGAAGCAGGGATTGAACCCGGGACTCCCACTCGTTGTCCAATGCACAACCAACTAGGCAGGAACGCACATCTACATAGGCATAAAGCAGTTATTTTTTGGATACAGTAGGCCTACCTGCCAGGCGAGTACAGGTGGCCCAATGTAGACAAAGCCATATGCATCATAGCATTCTATGGCCGATATTTCATTAATTTAATAGCAAAATGGACGCTGTGTGAATATGGTCTATGGCAGAGTTTGCCCCCCCAAAACACACTTTCACACGTTTTATAATTCAGCTGTATTCACTGTAGACAAACGTTTTATCTTGAAATGTTTTGTAGTTTTTGAGGTATTCAACATGGCACCTCAGTAGGATACAACAATACAATACATGTATGTGAGGTGTAATCAATTGGCATAGGCCTAATGAAATTGGGGAGAAAAAGGCAGAAAAAATATTGTCTAGAGAAAAATAGAAGAAAGGGTTGAAGTGTGACAAAATTGAATGAGAGGAAGACAGACGTCACAGCACAACCCCAGTGCTGTGCATCTCATCACATTGCAAAACAGGAACATGTTTGTCTTCTTTTTTTCCCCTCTACAAAACCTTTCAACTAGCAACCCGAGCAGAACAATCAAGTGGAAAGTGTCTTTCTTCTGAGTCGTGGAGTGATGTAGAACAGTTCATTAGACTTACAGGCGGCAGCCGTTTATATAACATTGAAAGACAGACGGATAAAACAGTACTATGCAGTGGATATCATCAATAGCAAAAGTAAAAAGAAAACAGTCATAAAGAAGAAAAATAAAAGAAAGAAGAATAGAAATACAATATATTTACAGTGTAAAAGGGGAGGTAAGTATGGGCTTTTATTCCAAGTTTCGAGTAGCAGCTGCCTGTAAGTGACTTTTCAGACCGATTTTGTAGGAGTTTAGGGATTTACACTCGTTTAGGCCTTCGGTAGGGCGTTCCACATGTTAGTGGTATAGCAGGAGAACGAAGAACGAATTTGAACCTTCTTTAGAGACAAATCTGGGTTGAACCTGATCCGTTGAGCTGCCTCTGGTGTAATCGTGGATATCCTCGACCTTTAGGAAGTAGTTTGTCAGGTACATGGGTATCTTGGAGGTGTAGTGTATCTTCTAAAACTCTGTCAGCTACCGTGAGCCACCCCATGCTTAATATTTAGTGATAAGCGATGAGGTGGGCCGGAGAAGGCCAAGCAGGGCCCTAATCAGTTTGTTCATGGCTAAATTATATCATGTTGTGTTGTTGTTACTTTTACATCTTTTATCCCCGATTTTTGAAACCCATTTTTCACCCGGTGCCAGTTGCCTAAGCCAGTGGTTCTCAACCTGTGGGTCAGGACCCCCATGGGGGGTCTCCAAATTATTTTGAGGGGTCCCCAGATGATTAACCTAATGTGCAACATTGTTTTCTCACTCAACAGTAAAGAAGCAAACAACGTTTAAGTGTATATAGAGGGTATCTGCACATTTCTAAAGTGACATTTTAAGGACGTTTTATTACCTCTAAAATGGCACATTAAACATTGGCCAAATTGTCAAATATTAGAGACAAAAATTTTGAAAATAGACGATCTACATGTTCACAACGCCTCGCGCTGCGAGGCGTTGTGAGCATGTAGATCGGCTATTTTCACAATAGAACCATGTTATACAAAATGTAATGCCGCAACTCTTAGTGCTTGCCACACCAGGATGGGGGTCCCTAGTTAAAATATGATTACTTTAGGGGTCGCGGCCTGAAAAGGTTGAGAACCACTGGCCTAAGCTGTAATCCTGGGCTCTGCTCTCCCTCGGCCAAACTGGGGAGAGCAGAACTGAGCTCATGATTCATTCAGTGCATGAGGAGTGAGCAGGCCTTTGTGTTGCATTGTTGTCATATTGTGTTGTATTGTTGTCATATTGTGTTGCATTGTTGTGTACTACTAAATGGGATGCAGGCTGATGTTGTCTATTGTTGTCATAATGTTCTCTATATTGTTGTCATATAGTGACCTGGTAACTGCAATGAAACATTTTCACTCAATGAATATTTCTGTTTGTGGTACATAACAAATACCAGAACACTCGCCTCAAAACACAGTCACCTTGGATGGTAGAATGGTCTCTGCCTGGTATTCGTAAGCGTAACAGTAAACTATGCCTCGACCTAGACGGTTAAACCTAACCTTATTCCTATAACTTAAAGGGATCTTTCACATTCAAAAAAACTTTTGGTAATTTTATCATCTAATCAGGCTTTTATGAACACCCTAAACAGTTTTTAATTAGCTTGATTGAATATTTAGATATTTGATGTAAATGTTACCAGGCCCTCCAAGCCCAGGGCCTCTCCCCACACACACCCATTGTAACTTCAAACTTCATTTTAACCATGATAGATTCATTAAAAAAATATTTTTTTCTGGTGACTCATACTACCCTCCTAATACGTGGAGCAGGCCGTGTTTTTTTCGATAACTTTTTTCATTTATTTGTAATAATTATTTCTTTGTATTTAATTTTTTCCATTTTCCCAAATAATTATTAAAAATAAATGAAAAAAGTTATCGAAAAAAC
Source organism: Nannobrachium achirus (assembly GCF_963921795.1). Classification (NCBI taxonomy): domain Eukaryota; kingdom Metazoa; phylum Chordata; class Actinopteri; order Myctophiformes; family Myctophidae; genus Nannobrachium; species Nannobrachium achirus. The sequence goes on along the minus strand of NC_137821.1, from coordinate 54,223,362 downwards.
ACGGCCTGCTCACGTATTAGGAAGGTAAAATGAGTCACCAGAAAAAAATAATGTGTGTTTTTAATGAATCTATCATGGTTAAAATGAAGTTTGAAGTTACAATGGGTTTGTATGTGGAGAGAGGCCCTACCACTGCTCCCTGTTGAAAGTGGAATATCCCTTTAACCTCAGTAAAACGGTGCCAAAACATTACCATATTCCTAATCTTAACCTCAGTAAAACTATGCCTAACCCTAAGCTTATTTCTAACCCTATCGTCAGTAAAACAAATAAAAGAATACAAGAACCAACCCACCGCTGGGGAAAATGTCCAAGTGCGACATGTTGTGAGCTCGGTATTTCTGGTGTGTGATACCACAGTGAACTAAGCATAATCAAGCCAATACTGGAGATTCTTTTTGTTATTCTACTGATGTTAGATTCTTGGTTTATCTACGTTCCTAGATTAGGCTACTATTTCTATGCATTTTATTTGACATATTACCTTGTCCTGTCCTTGCTTTATTGTAAGTCGCTTTTGATTAGGAGCGTCTGCTAAATGCATAAATTGTAAATAAATTGGTGTGTGGTAACGGCATGGACTTCTACACAGAGGGAAATTCTTTCAACATAAGATGCTGCTTTCAAATTCAGGAGAGTTTGGAAAAGGCAAATTCTCTTGAATGCTGCCTTATAGGGCATGGTCTGACACAATCTGAGTTACTTCTGGGGACCCCCTGGAACCCCCTCAGTTACTCCTGGGGGTCTCCAGCCGGACCCCACTTTGAGAACCAGTGGATTAACAAACTGCTTGGGCGTGAGCTGCCTTGTAGATCTGCTATTTTCAGGGACAACATGACAGTTCAGCATCACCTTGACCACAGGGTGGCAGTGTTGCTATGTGAAAAACCTCTGCTCTTAGGAATACAACCATGGTGCCTGCAGCCAGCTTTATTGATGCATGTTAAGGCGGCACAATATTAGGAAAGCATGTGATATTCAATAACGTTGTTGAATACATCGATACAAATCAGGCCTTTTTGGTCAGATATGTCCCGGTGTTGACACACACGCGTCCTCTCAGACATTGTAGTTGTTGGTCAAACTCAGGCACATGTGCACATAGACATCAAAGGGGGCTTGAGCCCCTGCCCTTTTATCTGTCTGTAAAAACTGCCCTCTCCAGACCATGAATGGAGTTTTTACTATGGTGAAAGAAATGCAAATGTCCTCTTTCCATGCCATACCTGAAGGCGGCATAAAAGAGAATTGCCTTGCCCAAACTCTCCTGAACTTGAATGCAGCTTCTCATGTTGAAAGATTGCCCTCTCTATGTAGAAATCTATGTCGTATACAGTATTGACTTAATTATGCTTAGTTCAGGGTGGTATCACGCACCGAAAATAGCTGACCTCCAAGCTCACAACGCGTCGCGAGCTTGGAGGTCTGCTATTTTCTATATTTTCACCAAAATGCTCTTTTAGAAATGTCAGCCTCTGCCTCTCTAATATTCTCTGCACGTCCCTGGTCAAACTGCATGTGTTCTACAACTTGTTGGAAGTCGTAAAAGAGGAAGATGAAGATGAATGCTTTGAAAGAACAGTGAAGTAGGCCTATTACTTTTCTATCAGTGGAGTAAAACTTCCCAGGAGGTAAATGTTATCTATCAGTGTAAAACTTCCCAGTAGGTAAATGCTGAGCTTATCCTCAGGCGCTTTGCTCAGTAACGCTATCATCACATTTGAACAGCTACCTCTTTTTCTTCTTCCTTGTTTGTCTTAGCCATGGGTCAGATGGCAGGATGTATCTATTGTTCTTTCATTTAAAAGAGTAAACACACTTGGCACATTTTCACTTTCAAAACTGTGTTTGACTCAATTATTTGCACCTCAAAGGCATATTTCACTTTCTAAAAAACCTTTGGTCATTTTATCGTCTACTGTATAATCAGGCTTTTATGAACACCCTGGACAGATTTTAATTTGCTTCTTTCAGTTTTTAGATATTTGATGTAAATGTTATCAGGCCCTCCCCTCCCCATACACACCCATTGTAACTTTAAACTCCATTTTAACCCTGATAGATTCATTAAAAACACCCATTATTCTTTCTGGTGACTCATAATACCCTCCTAATAATGTATGTCGGCCTCAAAGGATCACAACGCTCTACGGCGCTCACCCAGCGCCAAATGTTATCATATAGTACATTTCCCGTATACAGTATATATTTACTGAATGTCTGTTTGTCCGTCCGTCCCCTGTCCGCAGTCATGCTGACATCACTGATACTAAACAGTGTCGCTACCATGGTAACAATGCCCAACTGACATCAACAAAGCCCAACTGACATCACTGACTGACATCACTACAGCATGCCCAATTTGGAGATGACATCACAGACTGGCCTGGACATGGACAGGAACACCATATATGGGCATAAAAGAGTGCCAGCCAGACAGACGGATACAACGGGTATTGCACAACTGGACATGGATGGTGACTGTTCGGCCCAACGGGCACCAGTTTGGGTTCTCCAACATTACTTCCGAAATTCGCACATTGAATCCCTCATCACACACCTCCGGTCACAGGACTGGTACTGTATATTTACAACCTTACCTCCCCCACCCTATCTGTGATAAACGCACATCTTTATTTATTTGTTTAAGGCATTTCTCTTCAACAGTCGTCTTCCTGGAGACAGATGATGTCGTATCTTTAATCTGATTGGCCCGATTCTTCTAAACTACTGAACAAACCCTCCATTTTCTCTCAGACTTCAGAACTTGTCTAGAGGTAAACACCTGTTTATTCTTATCAGGGTTTTAATTTCTTTATCCAGTTCAGTTTTTATCAGTGATGATGAAGATTACAGCCACCCTCCTCATCCTCTCCTGTGTACTTCATGTCAAAGCTATCCCCGGTGGTGAGTACATATAAACTATATTCATTTATATATCTGTGGTTATGTAAAGTATCTACTACAATATATATGGTTCTTGTATATAGGCCTACAGTAACATATAGGCCTACTGTTACAATATTGCGTGGACACCTCAAAACCGTTATACCTTTAAGGATTCAGATTCAACTAGAAGAAGTGCTCTTCCGAGCACAGGTCTCCACCAGCCACGCGTCCTGGTGGTGCTATAATAGGCCAATGTAAAAATGGTGGCATGTGTTCTTCACCAATCTTAGAGGCTGATTTGAACATTTTGTAGTGTAATTTCTTGTTCTTCCTTGGCCTTTTGCGAATGTGCGTGTACAATTTCATTACAATTGCACGCTGTGTTTGATTTGAGGCATTTTGTTTGAAACGGATCAATCCTGCAAAGTTTGGAGGCCAATCTTAGCCAATCAGGATGGAATATTTAATACAGGACAGATCCGTCTTGATCATGACTGTAGAGATACTGTGTACTGATTTGTGTTAATTTTGGGTAAAATCTGAAGGAGTAATATCCAAAGATGTCTTACATAAGTCGGCCTCCTGGTGGCGCTATAAAAGGCTGATGTGAAAAATGCAAGGAAAGGGTTTTTCCTTGGCCTATAGGGAGTGTGCTTACCAAGTTTGAAACTGATCAGTGGAGTTATAGGTAAAACCACGAATTGGCCTGTTATAGCGCCACCATGAGGCTGATTTAAAAGAAAATTAAGTGGCATTTCTTCCTCGGCCTAGTGGGAATGAGTGTGCGCGATTTCATGTTAATTGCACTCTGCGTTTGTGATTTGAGGCATTTTGTCCAAAACGGACCAATCTTACAAACTTTGAAAGCCAATCTCAGCCAATCAGGATGGAATATGGACAATCAGACAGATCCATGTCGATCACATGATTGTAGAGATACTGTCTACCGATTTGTGTGATTTTTGGACAAAATCTCTAGGAGTACTGGCCAAAAGGTAGTTTTGCACAAATTGGCCTCCTGGTGGCGCTAGAACAGGCCCATGTGAAAAATGTGGGGCAGAGGTTCTGAATTGACATCCAGGGAGTGCGCTTACAAAGTTTGAAACTGATCGGTGGAGTTATAGGTAAAAACACGAATCGGCCTGTTATAGCGCCACCATAAGGCTAATTTCAAACATTTTAAGTGGCATTTCTTCCTCAGCCTAGTGGGAACGTGTGTGCGCGATTTCATGTTAATTGCACTCTGCATTTGTGATTTGAGGCATTTTGTCCAAAATGGACCAATCTTACAAACTTTGAAAGCCAATATCAGCCAATCAGGATGGAATATGGACAATCAGACACATCTGTGTCGATCACATGACTGTAGAGATGCTGTCTACCGATTTGTGTGATTTTTGGACAAAATCTGTAGGAGTAGTGTACAGAAATGTGTTTTGCAAACATCGGCCACATCGGTGGCGCTAGAACAGGGCCATTTGAAAAATGTGGGACAGAGGTTCTGAATTGGCATCCAGGGAGTGTGTGTGCTCATTTTGGCAGCGAGCGGGCCTACGGCGCCGTAGATTAGCTGGTAACAAACTCGGAGGACGGACGGACGGACGGACGGACGGACGGACGGACGGACGGACGGACAGGGGCGAAAACATACTCTCCCCCTGCCTTCGGCTGGTGGAGACAAAAATAGTAAAATAGCATATCTACAGGCTCAAAATGTGTTGCTTCCTGCCACGTTTGAAGCTTGTAGATCTGCTACTTTTGATGCTTTTATGAGACGTTAGCCTGTGGGTGTTAATTTATGGGGGGAAAAGAAGAGGTTTCTCAACATTCTCTATGAGTTATTCATATTAATATAATATAATAACAATAATAATAACAACAATTATTATTATTACACAAATGCTGTTACTGTATGTCCACATTCATTAATAAATCATTGTCTCCACCAGCCGAAGGCTGAGGGAGAGTATGTTTTCGCCCCTGTCCGTGCGTCCGTCCGTCCGTCCGTGCGTCCGTGCGTCCGTCCGTCCTCCGAGTTTGTTACCAGCTAATCTCCGGCACCGTTGGCCCGGTCGCTGCCAAAATGAGCACACACACTCCCTGGATGCCAATTCAGAACCTCTGCCCCACATTTTTCAGATGGCCCTGTTCTAGCGCCACCATGAGGCCGATGTTTGCAAAACACATTTCTGTACACTACTCCTACAGATTTTGTCCAAAAATCACGCAAATCGGTAGACAGTATCTCTACAGTCATGTGATCGACACGGATCTGTCTGATTGTCCATATTCCATCCTGATTGGCTGATATTGGCTTTCAAAGTTTGTAAGATTGGTCCATTTTGGACAAAATGCCTCAAATCACAAACGCAGAGCGCAATTATCACGCAATCGCGCACACACGTTCCCACTAGGACGAGGAAGAAATGCCACATCAAATTTCGGAAATCAGCCTCATGGTGGCGCTATAACAGGCTGATTCGTGGTTTTACCTATAACTCCACCGATCAGTTTCAAACTTTGTAAGCGCACTCCCTGGATGCCAATTCAGAACCTCTGCCCCACATTTTTCACATGGGCCTGTTCTAGCGCCACCAGGAGGCCAATTTGTGCAAAACTACCTTTTGGCCAGTACTCCTACAGATTTTGTCCAAAAATCACGCAAATCGGTAGACAGTATCTCTACAGTCATGTGATCGACATGGATCTGTCTGATTGTCCATATTCCATCCTGATTGGCTGAGATTGGCTTTCAAAGTTTGTAAGATTGGTCCGTTTTGGACAAAATGCTTCAAATCACAAACGCAGAGTGCAATTAACATGAAATCGCACACACACATTCCCACTAGACCGAGGAAGAAATGCCACTTCAAAATGTTTAAATCAGCCTCATGGTGGCGCTATAACAGGCCAATTTGTGGTTTTACCTATAACTCCACCGATCAGTTTCAAACTTTGTAAGCGCACTCCCTATAGGCCAAGGAAAAAACATGTCCTTGCATTTTTCACATCAGCCTTTTATAGCGCCACCAGGAGGCCGACTTATGTAAGACACATTTTTGGATATTACTCCTTCAGATTTTACCCACAATTAACACAAATCAGTACACAGTATCTCTACAGTCATATGATCAAGACGGATCTAAACCGTATTAAATATTCCATCCTTATTGGCTAAGATTGGCCTCCAAACTTTGCAGGATTGATCCGTTTCGAACAAAATGCCTCAAATCAAACTCAGCCTGCAATTGTAATGAAATTGTGCACGCACATTCGCAAAAGGCCAAGGAAGAAATTACACTACAAAATGTTCAAATCAGCCTCATGGTGGCGCCATGAAAGATCTAAGATTGGTGAAGAACACATGCCACCCTTTTTACATTTGCCTATTATAGCACCACCAGGACGCGTGGCCTGGTGGAGACATGTGCTCGTAAGAGCACTTCTTCTAGTTACAGTCTGATTTCTAAAATCAGGAGGCAATTGCTTGACAACTAAGATGAGAGTTCAGCGAGGGGAGCCTGCTGGCCTAGTGGTCAAGGCGCATACCTCATACTTGGCTATGATGCCTGCTGGCGTCACCGGTTCGATTCCCGATCCAGATGACCTTTGCCGCGTGTCATTCCCTGTCTCTCACCCCATTTCCTGTCAGTCTACTGTCCTATCAAATAAAGGCATAAAAAGCCCAAAAACAAATCTTTAAAAAAAAATAATAATAACATGAGAGTTCAACGTGTGACTGTTATTCTCTTTATCTTAAAAGGATATAGTTCACCGCAAAATGACTTTTTTTCTATTGATTACACACGCCATCGAGACTTGAGTTCAATCATATTTTTTTGTATTTGTCGCATTCCTAAGACAAAAATTTGATTATAGTAAATTTACCCCCATTGATTCCGGATGGGGACCCAAAAACTAAAAATATTATTGAACTCAAGTCTCCATGGCGTGAGTAATCAATTGAAAAAAAGTCATTTGGGGGGGGTGAACTACTCCCATTTAGAACGGGTACACATTGTGTGTCATTATTTTATGCTTTAACTATTGAAAAATGGCAGATATACAAGCTCACAGCTTGTAGATCTGCTATTTTTGAAAAATCTTGAAAATTAGAATTTTTACCCGATTCTGACTTTTGTATCCTTCTAAGGTTTTTGGAAAAACCTATGTTTCTATGTCAGCAATCTGGCCAGCCACTGTCAAAGAAAAGTTGTTTTTCACTTAAATAGAGCTCAGTTAGTCTGTTCTTGAGAGACTACTATGTCACTGGTTCTCAAGCCTTTTCATGTGAAGGACCCCTAAAATGATATTTATTTGGCCACGGACCCCCATCTCAAAATATTTTGTTCCAGGGACCACCCAGAAGCAAAATTTGAGTTGCAAACGTTCGCTTTGAAAATACATATATTCAAAGACTTTTTCCAAAAAATAGCAGATCTACAAGCTCGCAGCGCGGCATCTGCTATTTTTCACTGGTTAAAAGCATTCAATAATTCTAGGCCTAAATGGGTTAATTTGTATTTATATGTGTTCTCTTCCCAGCGTTCCATGAGAATCTTCTGACGGTGTGTTGTTCAGACTCAGACGGAGAGGTGGTGTATGGTCTGGATGGAGAGGTGAAGGGCTACGCCGACTTCACCCAGAAGAAGTGGCTGTATATCCGACCTGACTTCATGAATCACACCAGTGACGAACCAAATGCTTATAACGATGCTGTGGTTCAGCTGTACCGATGCCAAAACAACCTGAAGAAGATCAGCTCCAGAGAGAACCTGACACTGGAATCAGGTAGAAATACTAAAACACTATAAATATTACCATAATATGAATTATTATTACCCGACTTGTTTGGATGCGTGATTCTGATTGGTCGAGCGCTGAAATCAGCGGAGAATTATAGGCATATAATGACAGCTCCGCTCTATAATTCACCGCTGCCTAATCAAAGGCTCAGAGCAGCAGCTGCATTCAGGCTGCACTGCGTGGATTTAGTGCCGTATCCAACATGCCTTCCATGTAAACAAACACACAGCGTCATTTACAACCAAACGTTGCTCTGAAGAATGTTTTAAAAAACATTTGAGGCGAGAAATAGACGACGCAGTAACAGAAAATGGATTCTATTTGATCAGCACTTCCTTGTTTTCCAAGGCGACCGTGTTGCGCTCGGGGGAACACACTTTCAGCCGTCTGTAAACAAGGAAATACTTTGTTTTGTTTTTAGTTTTGAGTCAAATTATTAATTGTAATTGAATTATCAGCCCGTTGTGTCCATATAAGCCATAATGACCGTGCAGCAAGACGTTATCGCATACATAACTATACACAACTGTTGAACGTATTTGACCATCAATGAAAACATCTAAATAATTCCTGTATAGTAAACTTTAAGAAGGAGAGAGAGAGAGAGAGAGAGAGAGAGAGAGAGAGTATAGGAGACAATGAGGTTTGATGACATCATAATGTAAAGAATGAGTTATGTGTAAAATGTGAGAAGCTGTGTTCTCTCTTGCGCACGCGCGCACACACACACACACACACACACACACACACACACACACACACACACACACACACACACACACACACACACACACACACACACACACAGTATAGGGATCTTCAACAGTGTTGTTTTTGACAGCAAAGTTTTGATTTAGTTTTAGTCATAGTCTTCTGAATAAAATGTCATTTAGTTTTAGTCATAATTTAGTCACCTGAAAAGTTTTAGTTTTAGTCTAATTTTAGTCGACTAAATATCATAATATTTTAGGCGACTAAATCTACAGTTGATTTAGTGAACTGAAATGTATTTTGGCAGGCCTTGATGGCATCGTAATGACTGATTTTACACTTAGTTGCTTGCTGATTGCTGAAAGTAGCCGATCTACAAGCTCACAGCGCGTCACAGCGCGACACGTTGTAAGCTTGTAGATCTGCTATTTTCAGCACAAAACACCTGAGAGCAACCAAACATAAAATTACTCTCTTCTCCACTAGTCCCTCCCTAACGTTTTAGTCTAGTTTTTATTTTGTTGACAAAATTGGCAATACATTTAGTCTTAGTTTTAGTCATCACAGCTTAGTTTTTATTACGTTTTTATTTAGTTTTCGTCAGTGAAAAAAAAATGCAGTCGACAAACATTTTTCGTCATAGTTTTAGTCAACGAAATCAACACTGATCTTCAACGTTTTTCAGTCCAAAGACCCCTTAGCTGAGACTGAGAGACACACAATTGCAGCATCCCCCACTACATTGTATAACATTTAATCGCAGAAAAACCACCAGGACACCGATACCGCTAAGGCGGATGTATGGTGTGATGATTTTTTTCCTGGGTCCCCTGAATGATCTAACATCCATGTGTGTTTGTGTATTTTATGTCTATAGAAGCTCCTGACACCATGATCTACACCAGAGAGGAGGTTCAACAGGGAGTGTCCAACGTTCTCATCTGTCATGTGACTGGTTTCTATCCGGCACCAGTGAGCATCACATGGACCAGGAACAACCACAACCTGACCTCTGACGTCACCACCACCGTTCCGTACTTCAAAGTAGACGATGGAACCTTCTACCAGTTCTCCAGTGTGAAGTTCACACCGGAGCAGGGAGACATCTACAGCTGTACAGTCAACCACCAGTCACTGCCTGCGCCTGAGGCCAGAGTGTGGGGTAAGATCTTCCCAATTAGAAGTTCAAAGAATAAAAGGGCTAAGATCTACAGAGAATACAAATAATACAACTACCAAATCAAACAGCACCAAATGTCTTGTCCATACTGTCAGCAGGCTAAGGAAGTCAATGCTTTCATACTTTTCAAATCATGTTGATGCTGTACCAGCCCACTGTACACGTTGGCCTGTAACTATTGAACCATAAGTCATACACACACACAACATGTATTGCCTGGTGTTGCAAGTCTCCTCCCTTGGCCAGTCTTTATTCACCAGTCACAATTAAAAGATGGGGTGCCATGATCCCCCCCCCCCCCCCTCCCCTCGCAGTTAACTATGAAAAGTGGCACATCTTGTCCGGGTATCCGCATATCTCTGTAGGTCACGCCTGACACTGTGGTTCCCATGACACATCACTGTGACGTCACAGGTGATATCACAGGTGACATCACCGTGACACATCACAGGTGACACATCGCAGGTGACATCACATTGATGTCATATACTGATCATATATGTCATAGAGCAGGGATCTCCATATATGAGCATACAAGGGATTGTATGTATGATGTCAGACGTATGCTAACATAATCCCTTTTATGCCCATATATGGAGATCGCTGATGTCAACAGGTGACACATCACAGGTGAGGACTTCATATCGATGGCCAAAACGTAAAACCTCCTATCTGAAAAATTCACTTTGTTGGGAAAATGAAAAAGGAAAATGTGTGTTCAACCTCCTTTCTCTATTTCAACTATTTCTAGGTAAAAAACTCCTATCTGCAGTCGACAACATGCAGATAGGAGGTTTTTACAGAGAAATAGTTGAGCTACTTTTTACAGCACTTCTTTTGAGATCAAGACATTCTACTATCTACCAGTAAGACTCCCTAATCGGGAGATAAGCGACCGTCAGGTCGCAGCGTGATTTTAGGGCAAAATGTGTAGGAGCAGTGTCCAAAAATGTGGTTAAAAAAATCGGCCTGATGGTGGCGCTATATGGGACATCCATATTGATGAGATGAGTGTAGACATACTGTGTACCGATTTGCGTGATTTTAGGGCAAAATCTGTAGGAGCAGTGTCCAAAAATGTGTTTGAAAAAATCGGCCTGATGGTGGCGCTATATGGGACAGATCCATGTTGATGACATGAGTGTAGACATAGTGTGTAGCGATTTGTGTGATTTTAGTGCAAAATCTGTAGGAGCAGTGTCCAAAAATGTGTTTTGCAAGAATCGGCCTCATGGTGGCGCTAGAAGAGGGCCATGTGAGAAATGAGGGGTGGGGTCTCCGCGTTGCCTTGGCGGACGAATAGGTACCGGCCCCGGCTCTCCCGGACGCTCCTAGCCCGAGTTACGGCATTTTATGTGAGCTGCAGTGGAGGGGGTCCTCCACTGGGGGCGCCACCACTTTGGCATCCGTTCTGGAGCACCAGGAGTCGGTGGTCCCCGGGAATTGCCCGTGAGCAGCCCCGTTGGGGTGGTCATTTGGTCATTTTTGCACAATTGGTCATTTTTTACATCTGGGGGTCCCCCAGGGACCTGGGGGTCCCTGGAGCTCCGGAGCTCCGGGGTTGGAGGTTGTAGTTTGGCAGGCAAGGAGTGTGTGTGCAAAATTTGGCATGGATCGGGGCAACGGTTGCGGAGATATGAGCAGGGCAATAGTGTGACGTGTGAGGTGTGACAGACAGACTGACGGACGGACGGACGGACGGACGGACGGACGGACGGACGGACGGACGGACGGACGGACGGACGGACGGACTGACTGACTCACAGTTTGTGGAGGTTTTGATAGTAAGTGCGACCTGACGGTCGCAACTAAGTATTACCATTAACATTTTGTATCAAAGGATTCACCACCTGACACCAATCATTAGCAATCAACAAGGCGGTTTTGAGCTTCATCATTTTGACACTTTTGCAAACCTGTCAAATGTCATGTTCTAGTCACATGACATTTTTGGCAAAATGAGGGGCAGAAGGATCTTGCAGACAGACTGACCATGTGCAGCATAGCCTGTTGTCCTCATTTCAAGTGACATCCAAAAATCATGAAATTTGCAGGTAGGAGGTTTTGAGTTTTGGCCATATGGGAATGCCCATATATGGAGGCCACATACCGTACACAAACAGAATCCATATAGAGATACAGAATCCAGAAGACAGATGGCCAAGACAGCCCATATCTGTGTGGCTGGTTTTACAGACAGGGATCTCCTTGTATGGGCATGAAAGGGTATGATGTCAGATGTCATAGACATCATAGGACTTTCACATTCCGAATAACTGAGTAAGAGATATGCTCTGACAGCATATCTCCATATACAGTACATGGATCTCCATGTATGGTATTGGGTACCAGGGGTCTCCATATGGGTAACTGGTCTGGGCGCGACCTCGCCCAAAAAAGTGTACAGAAAGTGTTACAATTATGTTTTTATCTGGCCACACCCACCTGTTCATTAAGTATGCCTGGTTGTCAGGTGGGTGGTGACCCAGCTGAAGTTGCCACACCCACAGTGTTGTTGGATGGTGAAAATGGGAGGGGATGAGTTTATGATGTCATTAAATCTGTGTTTGTCGATCAGGCCTTTTGACTCGGACGCTTTCAGCTTTCAGGAAGAAACCAAAAATACACATGGAAGACAAATTTGCACATTATAACCACACCTGGGGGTCTATTAGAGCAGTGTTTCTCAACCTTTTTTCTGCATGGACACACTTTTCATGTCCCAAGAATCCATAGGCACACCAACATAATACGGGGGTGTAAATATCGTCACTGTTGGGAAGAAACCTTTCAAATTTGTATGTTTCTTCGCAAAGTAAATCCCTGCTTCATCATACAAGGCTGTCGCACAACAGTTGTGAAAACAGCCGATCTACAAGCACACAACGCCTCGCACTGCGAGGCGTTGTGTGCTTGTAGATCGGCTGTTTTCACTAGTTTATATCATTTTTTAAATGATAAATACAATACTGGCTTTCAAGCAGTTTCAAGGGGCACACTTGACCCTTCTCAGGGGCACACCAAAGGTCCCCAGGCACAGTGGTTGAGAAACACTGTTAGAGTAATGTTAACTCCATAGACACATACAAAACAGAAAAAGTACTATGGCACCACCTCTTTAAGGACTTTGATACATCAAGAAGGAAAGAGAAAAGATTAGTTACTGAATCAAAAGTCATCAAGAAACAATACTATTCAAACTGCTCAAATATTGGGCAAATTCTAGAATAATATAAGAGGCAAATATTTTGTCGATCTACAAGCTCACAATGCTCAAAAACATTTTATTGGGGACCCATATAGTTTGTCTGCGTGTGCGTGTGTGTGCGTGCGTGCGCGTGTGTTTCTCTCCAGATGTGGACCATGACCTTCCAGCTCCACCCAGCATGGGTCCAGATGTGTTCTGTGGGGTGGGGCTGATCCTGGGATTGCTGGGGGTTGCCATGGGAACCTTCTTCCTCGTCAAAGGAAACCAAGTATCCCTCGCTGCAGAGTGCAGAGCGAGGCGGGGACGGCCACGCCCATCACGTGACCTTCCCGCAGAACGGGGCGGGGACGTGACCACGGTGACCTTTCTGCTGGAAGAGCGCAGAATTGTGTTTTAACCACTGGGGGCACTATTGGGACCTTCAACGCTGGGTTCTTGTTGTTTTCAATCACGTTGGATTGCTATTTTAAATCACACTGCATTCTTGTTGTTTTCAACCAATATCACGTAAATATAGGCCTACGTATATTATCAGATATCTAAATGTAATTATTCCATTCATTATGGATTATCAATTGTTAGTTTTAATCAGCTACCATCATACATTTGGATAATTTACCATAATACAATGTTAACCATATTAACCATATTAACATTAACACACAACTGCATATTCTGGGCATATTTTCGAATGGTGATTAATTAATTACAGCTACCTTTGAAAGCAATTGTAAATCTTTTGGCAGGCCATAGGCTATATTAAATTCAAATGCTTTATTGCAGGGGTCTTCAACACAGGGGGTCCGGGCCCCCTAGGGGGTCCTCAGAGTTACCACAGGGGGGCCGTCAAATCTTTGTGTGATATGATCATGTTTGTTTTTACATTAACCACTTAAACCCTTGCATCCCTATATTCTGAGTGGAACATTAGCCAAAATAGCTCACACCGCCTCGCACTGTGAGGCGTTGTGAGCTTGCAGATCAGCTATTTCTGGCAAAGAGGTTTGGTGTAGAGCAGGGATGGGCAACTTGGATGGAAAGGGACACTATATTTTCACACTCACTCCAGAGGGCCACATTGCATATTGTTACGTCCTACTTTGTCATTCTAGTATCTCATACAAAAGAAGCAAAAATAGCAGATCTACAAGCTCAAAACGCATCGCGCTGCGATGCGTTTTGAGCTTGTAGATCGGCTATTTTTACTTCTTTTGGAATTCTGGATTATATTTGTTATTTTTTAATTGGAATCCTGAAATGTAACATTTTGATTTCATTTCAAACGCATTTAGTTATATACTCATGTTAACTTTATGAACCTAAATACAAATACATTGGAAATAAAAAAAATAATAATACTACTATACTAGTCATTAAGCTACTAAAATAGACTGACGGAATTAAAACAGGTCATGTTTGGAATTGTAACAGCTGAAATCAATAATATATTCAGTATTCCAATATGAACCTGAGGGCCACATTAAGTGAAGGGGGCCACCAGTTGCCCATGTATGGTGTAGAGGGAAGAATGTCTGTAGATGGTTAAATGTCTGAAGATACACATTAATCCAACATACACTGTTTGATGACAGTGCTGTCAAACAAGTCTAAGCTGTCTATGAAATCTATGAACAATAATTAATTTGCAACACAATTATATACAATATATAGGCTGTAGTGGGGGTCCCTTCTTCATCTCTCTCTCAGCTAAGGGGTCCTTGGCCTGAAAACGTTTAAGATTCCTTCTTTATTGCCATAAGAGAAAACCCTGTTGATATTGCCAAATGTTTCATATATATAAATATAGTTTTTTAAACTAAGAAATGTGTTTACAATATAATTTTATTGTTTCAACTTAATAAAAATGAATGCTATGACTTCAATAAAACGTACTTTGTCTTTGTGACATGAGATGAGATTAAAAAAATTGAAACTTGACTAATCCTCGAACTACTACCAATAAAGAGTCAATAAAGATACACGATGGACTGGAATCACACAATCGACTCACTATTTATAGTGTAGCAGGGACATGCTGGGCCCCTGATTCAGCCCGGGATAAAGAGTTGGATCGTACAGAGGCCCTCATTGCGCGCTATAGAGAGAGATCTCTCTCTATAGCGTTGCTGCTACTTTGCCATTTCAGACCATGACAAGTGACAAGCCAGTGGGCCAATTACATCATGAGTTATATTTACATGAGTTATATTTGTATTTATCATTTAAAAAATGATTTAAACTAGTGAAAACAGACGATCTACAAGCACACAACGCCTCGCATCACGAGGCGTTGTGTGCTTGTAGATCTGCTGTTTTCACTACTGCCACAGCCTTGTATGATGAAGCAGGGCTTTGCTTTGCGAAAAATACAAATTTGAAACTTGGATGAGGTTTCTGCCCGACAGTGACGATTTACTTTATTGGCCTCCTAGCCCCAAAAATGGAACGAGGGCCGACATTTTATTTTTTATTTATTTTTTTCCTAATGGCCGGCCTGGACCGGCAGGGAATGGACCGGCCGTTCAGGAGTTGTCCCGCTTTTCCCAATGGCCAGCACATCCCTGTAGTGTAGCACCTTTTTGTATTCTAGCACCGCTCCTTCAATGACATTAATGTTTCAACCTTTTTTCTCCTCTATGATTGGTTCCTCATTATGGTCATTGACACTATATGTCATATGAAACTTCAACAATCACGGGTCGGCCTCATCCCCTGTCTCGCCTCTTCCTCACACCCGCAATTTTGGGAAGTTGCAAGTGTTGTTGCCTATATATTGTGACCAAATTGAACTCAATGGTCTTACTCTATAATGATGACGTCACTGAGAATGCTCCTGATCGGCTATGTTGACCGTACTACTTTTTTGCCGGATTAGAACAATAATCTGGTTGCCCTGCTGGCAACCACACTACTAATAATGATAATAATAATGATAGGCTAATAATACATTATTAACAGTATAGTAATATAATATACAGCATAGCTTCTGTCCATTACAGCTGTTATTTTGGTTTGATGTCTGCCTGGTAACAAGTGATGAGAGTGAATAATGTTATTTCATTGGTTGTTGAAGAGTAGACACGGTTAAACAAGTGAGTAAGTGTTCAGTTCCATCAGAATGTCAACTCATCAACACTAAAGTCTAACGTCTGTAACATCTCAACTCATCAACACTTCAACTAAACTCTGAAACATCTCAACTCATCAACACTTCAACTAAACTCTGAAACATCTCAACTTATCACGATGACTTCAACGAACCTGTGGCTCTGTGTTTCCCTGTTCTTCTGTCTACATGGAGCAGGTAAACTTTATTAACGTAATACAACACACTAGGGCATTAACGACTTGTGATTTTTGCAAGTCGACTCGAATCAGTAAAAGGTTGAGTTGAAGTCGACTTTATCGTTTGATGACGTCATCACATCACACACGACCCCCCCAATTATTTTGGGGGGGTCCTCAGATGATTAACTTAATGTGAAACATTGTTTTCTCACTCAACTGTAAACAAACCAACATGAAGTTTAAGTGTATGGAGGGTATCTTCACATTTCTAAAGTGCCAATTTAAGGACTTTTTAAAATAGCCGATCTACATGCTCACAATGCCTCGCAACACGACCCCCCCAATTAGTTTGGGGGGGTCCTCAGATGATTAACTTAATGTGAAACATTGTTTTCTCACTCAACTGTAAACAAACCAACATGAAGTTTAAGTGTATGGAGGGTATCTTCACATTTCTAAAGTGCCAATTTAAGGACTTTTTAAAATAGCCGATCTACATGCTCACAATGCCTCGCAAAGCGAGGCGTTGTGAGCATGTAGATCTGCTATTTTCACAATAGAAAGTTTATTTTTTATTTTTTTCAACTTCGACTTTCGACTTTCTCTGGTGGGAGTCGACTTGTGTAATGAAGTCGACTGAGTCGACCTTTTCGTTAATGCCCTACAACACAGTCACTCTGTGTTCACAACATTATGGTGATAATATTGATGACATTGTAATGTTCTGTTTCCAGATGGATTTCCATACTGTATGGTTGCCCGCTGTGTGTTTAACTCCACTGACCTGAAGGACATGCAGTACATAGCCTCAGATAGATATTATAAACAAGAGCGCATCAGGTTTGACAGCAGGGTGGGTCAGTGGGTAGGCTACACTGAGGGTGGTGAGAAGAGCGCAGAGTTCTTCAATAAAGATCCTAAAGAGCTGGCTTACAGGCTCGCAGCGCAAGAGATCTACTGCAAACACAACGCTGAGAGCGACTACTCTGCTGTTCTGGAGAAGACAGGTGAGCTGATCTCGGACCAGCACTAAACACTCAAACACCACATAAACTATAACATGATTATAAATCATGGATATTCTGAGATGATTCATGCTGTTAACATGATTTCCAAAACATTGATCCATCCATATGCCAAAGATATTAGTAATGTATTCAAAAGTTTGAGAAAAGGCTTTAATGATTTATACTATGAAGGGACTATACATATGTGAAGGCTGAACAAGTTCTTAGAAATCTGAGAAATGTGTAATAATTGGGCTTGCAAGGTTGGTGTCACACTGGGCTGCCCCTCCCCCGGCAGCCACGTTGGGAGGACCGGGGGATATATACTAGCTATAGTAGCAGGGCTTGACATTAACGTTTTGAGGCACAGTGTCCTCTGGACAAGTACATTTCCCATTCACTTGTCCAGGCACAAAAGCCACTTCTGTTAATTTGCCATTTCAAAGTCTTTTTTATTTAATTGTTTCCTTATTTCTTTGGACAAATAAATAAGACCCCCTTGACCCCCTCCACTCCACAGTCCATAGTCTACATACAGCATAAAGCTGCTATAGGTGCATCACAGATAAGGTGAAACCAAAAGCCAAGTACATTTAAAAAATGTCCTCAGAGCTAGTACGCTGCATGCATGCAGTGAGGCTCAACTTTATTTTTTATTTTTTTATTATAATTTTTTTTCCTGCAGAAAGGCTCATAAACATTAGGCTTGTCCTGTTGTCCGGGACAACTAATACATCCTTATTAACAAGTTAATTAAAAATGTACTTTACACTGGGTGAAAAATGGGTTACAAAATCGTGGGATGAAGATTTAAGGAAAAATATATAAATATACTTGTGGCTTTTGCTTTCACTTTTTCTGTGATGCGCCTAGCAGCTTTGTGCTGTATGCAGACTATGGACTGTGGAGTGGAGGGGGCCAAGTTGCCTGGCTCCAGCCAATAGACCCGCCCACTCTCTGAGTGAACTGCTTCTCTTGGTCTGGTTTTGTCATATGACAAGTCTCTTTCTACCGAAACCGACCGAAACCGACCAATGAAATCAATGCAATACGGAGGAGGGGTGCGTCTAACTTTTGAAAATCAACAGAAACAGTGGAGGGAGGGGTGGCTGCGTGGCTCACCAGAGTTCTTAATTGCTCCCTTTGAACTTCAAAAGGGCTCCGAACTGCAGTCATTGATTGAGGCATACAAGTGTTGAATAGCTCGTTAGTGATTCTCTCTAATCAATGAAACATCAAAGACAATGACCTGTTTGGTGCATGACATTGAGGGGAGGGGAGGAGGGAATGTTTTGTGTGCAAAAGTCAAACACAACCCCTCCCACCAGATCTCTTGTGATTGGGAATTTCAAAATTTAAATCCCCTCCCCTTTTCAATCAAATAGAATGGGGACAACTTCAGACTCAAGCTCCAGCGTAGAGTCTGAAATCAGGCTAGGGGCCAAGGGGGTCTTGTTTATTTGTCAAAAAAAGAGGAAAAGAATTATAAAAAAGACTGAGATGGCAAATTGACCAGTGACGTTTGTGCCTGGACAAGTGAGTGGTAAATGCACTTGTCCAGATGACACCGTGCCTAAAAATGCCTAAATTATTACTATTCTTCTTCTTCTTCTTCTTCTTCTTCTTCTTCTTATTCGTATTCCTTTCTTGTTGTTCCAGTGAATCCCAGAGTGAGACTGGCCTCAGAGACACCCCCTGGTGGTCTTAAGCACACTCACACGCTGATATGCAGCAGCTACCGCTTCTACCCTAAAGACATCCTGGTCACCTGGCTGAGAGACGGAGAAGCCACCACCTCTGAGGTCACCTCCACCCATGTGCTGCCTGACGGAGACTGGTACTACCAGTACCACTCCTACCTGGAGTACACACCCAGGTACACACCTAATAGACACCTATACATAGAAGGCAAGGCAGGCAAGGCAACTTCATTTATAGAGCACCTTTCATACAGCGAGGCAAGTCAAAGTGCTTTACAGAATAAAAACAAATACATTCACAGTGCAACAATGCATAAAACAAATTATATATATATATATATATATATATATATATATATATATATATAATATATATATATATATATATATATATATATATATATATATATTATATATATATATATATATATATATATGATATATATACACACACACACACACACACACACACACACACACACACACACACACACACACACACACACACACACACACACAATTAAAATAAGAAAATAGTATACAAATCATGAGGTGGAATAAGCAATGTTGAATAAATACATTTTTAAATTGGACTTGGAAACAGCTATGGTTGGGGATTGTCTGATGTAAAGTGGAATATTATTCCAGGTTTGTGGTGCATAATGGTGAAAGGCTGCTTCACCATGTTTTGTTCCAACTGTATGAACATTTTAGCAGGCCAGCCCCAGATGACCTAAGGGTTCTAGTGGGTTCATATGTGACCCAGCATAGCAGAGAGGCAGTCATTTCGGAAAGCACAGCTTTAGACCAGCCCTGAAAATTTTTTTTTTTTCTTTTTTCTAAAATGTGATAAAGCCACAAAAGCATTTCATAAATATCAGGCTACATTTCATTTAAACGCCAGAGCTTAACTCTGCATGTAAATAAGACTTTTTTTTAATTAATGTGAAGAGAAACCTCACATTTTGCAGGTTACATAAAAGGTTGAATATCTCAGATCTAGTATTTCTGCATGGCATAACTCTATAAGCCATATCTACAAAACTGTTGGGTCAATCTTCACAACCAATATATCATTTTGTAGCTATGATTCCCAGCTGAAAATGAAAATGAAAAATATTTCAATGACTAGCCCTCAGCTATGTTCGGACACATATGGCTTCAACATGTCTAGGATGTAGCTGGGCCCAGAGCCACAGATACGTTTATAGACAAGTAAGAATATTTTAAAATCAATTCTCTGTGAGACTGGCAGCCAATGTAAGGATTTTAAGACTGGTGTAATATGGTCATATTTTCTAGTATTTGTCAGCACTCTAGCAGCAGCATTCTGAATCAGTTGGAGTTTTCTAAGAGCTTTGCTTGAGAGTCCTGTGAGCAGACCGTTACAATAATCCAGACTACTGGAAACAAAAGCGTGTATGAGTGTCTCTAGATCTTGCTTAGACATAATTCCCCTGACCCGTGCAATATTCTTAAGGTGATAATAAGCAGATGAAATGACCGATTTTACATGACTTAAAATTCAAATCTAAAACAACACCAAGATCTCTCACCTGACCTGAGGTACAAGAGACCGGGATTCAAGGTGAGAAATTACTCACTGTCTCTCTCCCAGGTACACACCTAATAGACACCTATACATAGAAATACACACCTCTGGTCATTTAAAATGTGGTTACATTTTAAATCTTTAAAAGTTGAAAAACTGAAATAGGTTTTCGCCCGACCTGTAGGTACAAAAACTAACAATTTAAAGTGTAAACATTATGTGTGTGTGTGTGTGTGTGTGTGTGTGTGTGTGTGTGTGTGTGTGTGTGTGTGTGTGTGTGTTACAGACCAGGAGAGCAGATCTCATGCATGGTGGAACACCCTGGCCTGACTGAACCACTGGTTGTGCACTGGGTCCCGGGTCAGTAATCGATTACTGTAATCTATTACTGTCATCATGTTGAATATAGAGCTACAAGACCTCCTATACACCGGTAAGACTCCCTAAATCGGGAGATAAGCGACCGTCAGGTGTATATAGAACATAGTGAACACAGAGTTACAGAAACTGTAGTATAGAATCAGGGAAACATGACTGAACACTAAAACCAAACAGGAAACAGAAAAGGAGAATAAATGTCTAAAGGCTGACCATACAGAGACTGAGGAGTGAACCCTGACACCTCTGCTGTTACCTGTTTTACTCTGCTGACATCTGCTGTCATACAATAATATAATACAATATAATAAATATGATATAATGTAATTTGTATTGTCAAATGACTCCATGCCAGGTGGAGTGAAGAACAAGGTGTTTTATCTCATTTTATACTTTCTTGGTGACATCACAACCAACAAGGCGCACGTTGCCCACCAACATACATATAGCACTGAACAGCACCAAAAGTAGTACTTGTGCGCTCTGCTGGCGCACAAGTAGGTCATATATGGCCACGAGTGCACAAGACGCAAGTTAGGCAGTTTAGTTTATATTGTATTGTAATTAGTTTATATTGTATTGTATTATGTTGTATTGCATTATCAGACGACTCCATGCCAGAGCCAGTGAAGAACAAGGTGTTTTAATCTACTGTGCATTATATGATATTATTTATATCGTATTGTATTGCAATTATTGTATTGTATTGTATTGTATTGTATTGTATTGTATTGTATTGTAATTATATTGTATTGTATTGTCAGATGACTCCATGCCAGAGCCAGTGAAGAACAAGCTGGCCATCGGAGCATCAGGTCTGGTTCTGGGTCTGGTCTTGTTCCTGACTGGATTCATCTACTTCCACTGGAAGAAAAGAGGTGATTTACATTTATGATTGTTGCTAATTCACATGTTTAACTAGTTTATCTAATGATCTACTACGGAAGAAACAAGGTAAATGTGTAGCAAAGGTATGTTCAAGAGCACCATCACAGAGAGCTGTAAACTATTACCTTTTTACCTGTCTGTCTGTCTGTCTGTCTGTCTGTCTGTCTGTCTGTCTGTCTGTCTGTATGTCTGTCTGTCTGTCTGTCTGTCTGTCTGTCTGTCTGTCTGTCTGTCAGGTTGCATTCTGGTGCCAACAACAACAGACTGAAGGTGAGAAACTACACACCAACACTCGTTTATAAAGCTTTTCAGAATTCATCAAACTGATAAAACTAGTGCACAGGTTTATAAAAGTGTCAAATTCTTATTGGTTCCCTTTTGGGGGTCCAACCTATGTTCCCCAGGTTCTATGTTCCCCAGGTTCTATGTTCCCCATTTTCCCCTATTAAAAAGGTTCTATGTTCCCCTCTTACGCAAAAAAGGTTCTATGTTCCCCAGGTTCTATGTTCCCCACCTGCTTTCACAAAGAAAAGGTTCTATGTTCCCCGTTTACCTAAAAAAAGGTTCTATGTTCCCCACTCATACAAAAATGGGACAGGGGGGCACTAGGGAAATCTGGGCACCATATTTTTGGGATGACTGGGCATTTGGACAAATTGGCACCTAGTCGAGTGGGCACTTAGGGGTGGAGACATCTGTTCATTATAGGGACATGTGGGGACCTGGACAACTGGGCACCTGAATTAGGATTCGTGTTTTTTGACAGCTGAAATCAATATCAGAATTCTGATGTTAACCTGTGGGCCACATTAAGTGAAGATGGGGGCCACCAGTTGTTATGTCACTGGTAGTGTCCACAGACCTCCTCTGACACACAGAGTAAAAGTTATACCATATTATAATAAGCATTAGTGAAGACCAATTATATGATGATAGTTGAAAATGGGTTTAGTTGTCCTTTCAGCTTGTATAATTGTAGGCCTATTTACTTTTGTGTGTAAAACATTTTTCTTATCTGCTTTATAAATAAAGCACCTGGAAACTGCAGATGATGGCTAATGTTGATTATGCCTCTATTGAAAAGGATATACCGAAGGCTAATTGCCCAGGGCCCACCATTACCTGCATTTTTGGTTTGCGCCCAACATTTTTTTTTGTGAGCGGGGAACATAGAACCTTTATTTGGTTTAGTGGGGAACATGGAACCTTTTTTTGAGGAGCAGGGTGGAGAACATAGAACCTGGGGAACATAGAACCTTTTTTTGGGGGAAGTGGGGAACATAGAACCTGGGGAACATAGAACCCGGGGAACATAGGTACGGTCCCCTTTTTTGTTTAGTTTTTTTGTTAATTCTTATTGGTTAAACTACTTCCCACAGTTAATAAAGACTAATTCTTATTGAATGAGTTTTCTGTATAGTTAAAGTATAATTAACTGGTTAAAATACTAATACTAATACAGTTAATAAAGTATAATTCTCATTGGTTGTTTATTGTCTTTGAACAGAACAATGTGTGGTTGTATCTGATGTTTGTGTTTTCAGAGATGCAGACATTGCTGCCTCCTGGTGGAGAGAGGTGGAAACACAACGTGTGTCCAATCAGCTTTTAGATGCTAAATATAAGTTACAGCAGCACAGTGATGACACCATCAGCATTTTATAACACAAGGAAGATACATTTAGGAAAGGACACTCTGGACGCCGGGCAGGTGGCTATAACATTAGAGCTAATGAGCTAATGAACAGACACTATTTCTGAACGATTGTGACCTTTGTTATACAATCAGTTCAGGAATATAAAAGAAGACAAATCACAGATTGTTTAATTTCTAATCACTTGTGTTTCGATGTGCACAGTTAGTAGTAGTATCATTTTATTGAGGCATCTAAACAGTGGCAGGTATCGTTTCTCGCTCAGAGGTATTCATTTCCTGTCTGGTTGCCAGACAGAAATGATGGGACAGTCTCGCGACACCTTGGCACGTTCAGAAACATACTTTGTGCTCTTTAGACGCCTCTGTATAATTATATAGACAGGGAGAACGCTGTAAAAAACCTGATTAAAGGGTGCACCAAACTTTTCTCAATTGATTCTTATATATATTTTTCCTGTAGAATCCATTTCTGCAATAATACATTTTTATATTGTGCAAAATAAATATGCTAATTATCTCATTAATTATGCACAATACAACAATATACTTTGCATAAATGGATTCTACAGGAAGAATTACAAAAAGATCAACTGAGAAAAGTTTGGTAAACCCTTTTATCAACTTTTTGATAGGGTTTTTCCTGTTCTTTCTGCCCATGTGTTAAATTATTTGTAACATGGGTGGAAATGACAGGACAAACCCTATTAAAAATGTTAAAGGGTTTACCAAACTTTTCTCTTTTGATTCTTATGTATTTTACGAATCCATTTCTGCAATATACATAAACAGTGTGTGTTCATTAGCTGATCCACCCACACTGGCTGCAGTTTGTCACCAAGTGTGATTTATCTGCCGGCTGGAATTGCTGGGTAGAGAAAATGACGTCGATGTCCTTTCCTTCATTTATCTACCTTGACCTAACAGCAGCACAGTGATGACATCAATATTATTGTAGTGGTTCTCAGGAGGCCCCTCTGGGTTACTTCCAAATGGACCCATTTGTACACTCTCAGAGTTACAGACCTGTAAGGGTCCATTTGGTTCCATTTGTACACTCTCAGAGTTACAGGCCTGTAAGCGTCCATTTTGTCAACTTATTACACTAATGGCCTAGGAAAATTATACATAGGCCTATATATAATTTTAGGAAATGTATATTTTTGTCTAAGTCAGCTCCTCTTAACACTATGGTCACCTCTGGTAAAAATCTCCTAATTGAAAAGGATCATTCTGTTCTTGATCCTTTCAGCCAAAAATGACATAGACCATTAGCTTTTCGAAGGTGACTATTTGGTTCCATTCATTTTGTACACTCTCACAGTTACATAACTGTAAGGGTCCATTTGGAACCCCCTGGGACCTCACTCTGAGAACCATTAGGCTACTATGTGTGCAATACAGTGATTGAATTTATGTTTTATAAAACATTATGTAAGGGATAATGAATGGCTCTGCGGTGAATGACGATATATAACAGGCCGACTGATAACCGAAGAGGCCGAAGGGTGTTATATATCGTCATTCACCAAGGAGGCATTCATTATCCCGCTTATTACCCGGCTACTAAATGAAATTAATAATTTTACTCAAAACTAAAAACAAAACAAAGTATTTCCTTGTTTACAGACGGCTGGAAGTGTTCCACAAGTGTCGCACTGGGCGTCCCCCCAGCGCGACACGGTCGCCTTGGAAAACAAGAAAGTGCTGATTAAATAGAATCCATTTTTTTATACTACGTCGTCTATTTCTCGCTTAAAATATTTTTAAAAACATTCTTGAGAGCAACATTTAGTTCTAAATGTCGCTATGTGTTTGTTTACATGGCTGACATGTTGGATATAGCACAAGATTCACGCAGTGCAGCTGGACTGCAGCAGGTGCTCTGAGTCTTTGATTAGGCAGCGGTCTGTTATAGAGCGGAGCGGTCTGTTATCCAGGAATATCAGACCTCTGATTTCAGCTAATGACCAATCAGAATCAAGTATTCAAACAAGCCGGGTAATAAACCTATATATCTACCCTATACTCCTTAGATGAATGCATCTTATTATCATATTTACTGTAGCTGACTGCATCTTATTACCATACTTACTATAATGACTGCATGTCATTACCGTATTTACTATAGATGACTGCATGGCATTACCGTATTTACCATAGATGACAGTTTTTGATCAGTTTTTATCAATGAAGCCCTCATCAAGACCTCAGTGGTTCAAACATGTCGACTATTGTAATGATTTAACAACGATAATAAAGGCTTTTTAAACATATTTAATTCCTTGTTTACTTTCTCAGTTTAGAGTTCCTGGAGAGCTTTGTTCCCTGTCCTGTTTGTTTAACAGTTTTAACGTGTGTTTCATGAATGAATGAGTCCAAGATGTTTTATGAATGAATGAGTCCAAGATGTTTTATGAATGAATGAGTCCAAGATGTTTTATGAATGAATGAGTCCTAGATGTTTTATGAATGAAAGAGTATAACACCCGGGGACACAGCATGCCCAGCTGTTGGGCATAAAATCAAGAAGCGCCATATTCAATTTATAGTTTTATTGTAATTTTTACCTATTACCCTACGTGTTTTTCAATACACGTTGTCGAAACCCGAAATGTAAACCTTTGTACCGTTTTTCCATCCGTAGGAACATGTGTGTTCCTTTCTAATTCACTTTACAACGTTGGAAAATAGTTCAATACTACACCCCAGTCCCCAACAACCTGGCCACTAACTGGGCCAGATGTTCCACAGCACTACAGTGATTTTATAGTGTTTCACCTACAGTATATGCTTTTTACTGTTGTTTAGCTGTTGTGGTTGTAAATAGCCGCAGCAATGTTCTGATAATCGGCACATTTCCATACACGGTGTGGCCTATAAGTCTATTTGTTCTGACGTTTCTGTGGCATAGCCACTGTGTGTGCGCCAATGGTAATCTTTCGCAAAAAAACATTTTTGCGCTTGGAGGAGGTGGATTTTGAGACTTTTTTTTTTTTTAAAGATTTGTTTTTTTGGGCTTTATATGCCTTTATTGATAGGACAGTAGACTGACAGGAAATGGGGAGAGAGATGGGGAATGACATGTGGCAAAGGTCGTCTGGATCGGGAATCGAACCGGCGACGCCAGCAGGCATCATAGCCTAGTATGTGGTATGCGCCTTGACCACCAGGCCAGCGGGCGCCCCCGGATTTTGAGACTTTATCGAAAAAACTAAATGCGCATCAGTTCAATGGAAACGGCTCAGCCAATAAAAGCAAATAAATGATGACGTTCACAAATCACGTGACTCATATGACACCCCAGTTTCCGCCTTCAACCCCACCGACACAGGGGGAAAGAAGAAAAAGAAAACTAACCATACAAACAGACACAACTGGGAAGAGAGAGCGACAGAAACATGTTTACATAATACGAGAGGCTAATACCAGTAAGACTCCCTAATCGGGAGATAAGCGACCGTAGGTGGCTTATCTCCACAAATAGGGCAAAAATTTGTTTTTCCAAAATCTTCCTGATCCATGTTGATGACATGAGTGTAGACATGCTGTGTAGTGATATTCGTGATTTTAGGGCAAAAACTGTAGGAGCAGTGTCCAAAAATGTGTTTAAAAAATTGGCCTGAAGGTGGCGCTAGAATAGGGCCATGTGAGAAATGAGGGGTGGGGTCTCCGCGTTGCCTTGGCGGACGAATAGGTACCGGCCCCGGCTCTCCCGGACGCTCCTAGCCGGAGTTACGGCATTTTATGTGCGCTGCAGTGGCAGGGGGTCCTCCACTGGGGGCGCCACCACTTTTGCATCCGTTCTGGAGCACCAGGAGTCGGTGGTCCCCGGGAAATCCCCGTGAGCAGCCCTGTTGGGGTGGTCATTTGGTCATTTTTGCACATTTGTTCATTTTTTACATCTGGGGGTCCCCCAGGGACCTGGGGGTCCCTGGGGCTCCGGGGGTCCTTGGAGGTTGTAGTTTGGCAGGCAAGGAGTGTGTGTGTAAAATCTGGCATGGATCGGGTAAACGGGTGCGGAGATATAAGCAGGGAAAAAGTGTGACGTGTGACGTGTGAGCACATTTGGTCATTTTTTACATCTGGGGGTCCCCCAGGGACCTGGGGGTCCCTGGGGCTCCGGGGGTCCTTGGAGGTTGTAGTTTGGCAGTCAAGGAGTGTGTGTGCAAAATTTGGCATGGATGGGGGCAACGGTTGTGGAGATATGAGCAGGGCAAAAGTGTGACGGACTCACTCACTCACTGACAGACAGACAGACAGACAGACAGACAGACAGACAGACAGCCCGGGGAGGTTTTGGTAGTAAATGCGACCTACGGTCGCAATAAGTGCAATCAATAATTGATGGGAAATAGAAGAGGAACCGAGCCGTGTTCCAGGATCTTAACCCATTTAGGCCAAGAATTATTGAATGCTTTAACCAGTGAAAAATAGATATACAAGCTCACAGCGCGGCACAGTGCCGCGCTGCGAGATTGTAGATCTGCTATTTTTGAAAAAGTCGTGAAAATGTGTGCAAATCTTTGAATATATGTATTTTCAAAGCGAACGTTTGTAACTCAAATTTTGCTTTTGGGGGGGTCCCTGGAACTAAATATTTTGAGATGGGGGGTCCGTGGCCAAATACATATCATTTTGGGGGTCCTTCACATGTAAAGGTTTGAGAACCACTGACATAGTAGTCTCTCAAGAACAGACTAACTGAGCTCCATTTAAGTGAAAAGGACCTTTTCTTTGACGATGGCTAGCCAGATTGCTGACATATAAAAGGTTTTTCAAAAAATCTAAGAAGGATTCAAAAGACACTTACAGAATCGGGTCGAAATTCGAATTTTCACGATTTAAAAAAAATAGTAGATCTACAAGCTCGCAGCGCGGCACTCGGTGCCGCGCTGTGAGCTTGTAGATCTGCTATTTTTCAATAGTTAAAGCATAAAATAATGATACACAATCATGTGTACCCGTTCTAAAAGGGAGATGCAAAATAGGGGGTTCAACAAACCCTGGGACATCCTCCGCAGCGAATGGAAGGCTCTAAAACAGACCTATATGGCAGAAAAACGCAGGCTGTCGACCAGTAGTGTGGGGGGTAAGGGGAAAATGAAGTTTTTCACATTGATGGACGAAATCCTGGGTTCAAGACCCGTTGTCACAACCATTAACACCAGCATCAACAGCTCCGGTAGGTTAGCGTTGTTATACGAAAAACAAAGCGCAGTCAAAGGTTTTCAAATATAGCCTAATACAGTGTTTCTCAACCTTTTTTCTGCATGGGCACACTTTTCATGTCCCAAGAATCCATGGGCACACCAACATAATACGGGGGTGTAAATCATCACTGTTGGGAAGAAACCTTGTATCTCCAAGTTTCAAATTTGTACGTTTCTTCGCAAAGTAAAGCCCTACTTCATCATACAAGGCTGCCACACAACAGTATTGAAAACAGCAGATCTACAAGCACACAACCACGAGGCGTTGTGTGCTCGTAGATCGGCTGTTTTCACTAGTTTAAATCATTTTTAAAATGATAAATACAATACTGGCTTTCAAGCAGTTTCAAGGGGCACACTTGACCCTTCTCAGGGGCACACCAAAGGTCCCCAGGCACAGTGGTTGAGAAACACTGGCCTAATACTTTAAACTTACGACTTGTGTCGTACCTAAGTTCATTCATTTCTTTCGTATTGGCGCATGCTCTGTGCGGCGACACGGTCTGGTGCGTTTGTCCTCGTCACTTTGTTTGTTTGTCCCAAAGTTTGTACTTTTAAGATCGTTTTTTACGGTCCTACTACGCACGTATAGTTGTATGAACATTCTAGGGACAAGATGAGGGGGGTTATAGCAGCTGTCATGCTGCTTTTAATAGTTTATTTGGACTTCGCAATTTTGGCTGCTGGGCTGTCTACAGAGCCGCCGCTAAGGATTATCTACTCCCGGGCGGCGCTTATGGATCTCAGGACGACAACTAAACCCCTTCTCCAGGACAGCTCTACACCTGCAATACCACCGCCGCGTCTGGTACAAACAGACCCGATCAAGACAAGGAAGCGGGGTAAGAGAGCGGGTGTGCGGGCTCGGTTCAGGAAGAAGCCTTTTAGGCAACCACTTCCATCCATTATGCTGGGTAACGTACAAAGCATA
The DNA here is from genome assembly GCF_963921795.1 of Nannobrachium achirus. Classification (NCBI taxonomy): domain Eukaryota; kingdom Metazoa; phylum Chordata; class Actinopteri; order Myctophiformes; family Myctophidae; genus Nannobrachium; species Nannobrachium achirus. The sequence goes on along the minus strand of NC_137821.1, from coordinate 54,193,957 downwards.
CGTAATCTCTCTGACTACCGTCAATCCTGCTTGATTTGCATGTCGGAAACCTTCCTCACGGAGAACGATCCCGACTCAGCAGTCGAACTGGAGGGGTTTACTTTGGTGAGAGCGGACCGCAACAGAAACTCTGGGAAGAGCAAATGTGGCGGCGTATGTGCTTTCATTAACAACAAGTACTGTAACCCCGCTCAGATCACAGTGAAGCATAGAATATGCACGAAAGACATTGAGCTCTTGGCGATCAATCTCAGGCCCTATTACCTCCCCCGCGAGATACACCAGTTATGTATTTTCGTTGTATATATTGCGCCTTCTGCTGACGTTAAGGAAGCCGCCAGCATTATAGGCGATCTGGTGGCACAGGCTGAAATAAAATCACCTGACGCAGCCAAGCTGATATTAGGCGATTTTAACCAGTGCAGCCTGGCAGAACAGTTACCAGCCTACCACCAATATGTGACATGCCCTACTAGGGGAGACGCCTGCCTCGATCACTGCTATGGGAACATGGAGGGAGCCTACTATGCCAAGCCTTTACCAGGGCTGGGGGAATCAGATCACAACATGATTCGGCTCATCCCTGCCTACAAATCCCGTCTGCGCAGAGAGAAGTCACGGAAAATCGAAGTCAAGTGCTGGACTGGTGAAGCGACCGCTGCCCTGAATGACTGTCTACACCGAACGGAGTGGGATGTTATAATGAACGCACACGAGGATCTTAACGATGCAGCGTCCGCTGTATCAGGATACATTGGGTTTTGTGAAGACCTAATTATCCCCAAAAAGACAATAAAACTCTACCCAAATAATAAACCATGGGTTACTCCAGAACTGAAAGAACTGCTTAACCAGAAAAAGAGACTATTCAGTTCTGGGGGCAGTAAAGAGGACATTAAAATGGTACAGGGTAAAATTAAGAAAAAAATTAAAGAATGTAAAGTTACATATAGGGACAAAATGCAGTCCCTTTTTAACCATAATGACTCAAGGAAAGCGTGGCAAGGTCTACAAATTATGACAGACTACAAACCAAAAAAAGCACACTATGATTGTTGATGATGATGTAAGCAATTTACCCCGAGTGAGAGGACATTATGCTCTGATAATGTCCTGTGTGAGGGGGTGATCGGACGAGGCGAAGCCGAGTCCGATAACACCCTCACACAGGACATTATCAGAGCATAATGTCCGACCCCGAGTGGTAAATAGCTTTTCTACCACTTTTTTCCGTATACATGAAAGAAAACACATAGTTGTAACTTGCAAGGATATTAAGTTACAATCATTATTGCCTATAAAACTTCCGCGACGACAGCAAATAGTTCCACAAACAACATCTTCTACTCACCACCAGATGACGCCAACTCCATGCAGAGAAAGATGTCTAGCATACAGCTAAGCTAACGTCAGTTAGAAGGACCGTTCCGGCCGTAAATAGAGGCTGTTCGCTTCCAGAAAGGCATAGGTTCAGAGAAAAGGGGCTTTAAAGTTGGCGGATTGCATTGGATCCAAATAAATCGGCGACGTCGTACGCATGTTAGTAGACATAGGACCGCTACGACCGTCATATGTTGGTTGGGGGAAAGGTGTTCCGACTACCTCCTGAAGTCCCCGGATGTACACTGAGGCGCATTGATCTCGTCCTCACACAACTGCGGCGGTTGTTCTGCCATAACCTCCGGAATTTAGCCAATCAGAATCCAGTATTTGAACATGTGACTAGAAAAAGTGGTAGAAGGTGTCTTTTCTAATGATTTAAATGCATTTTACTGTAGATTTGATTCTGTTGACAATTCAGCACAGCAGGCTGAGGTCATCAATAAAGTGAAAATGTCTCCAGCCAGTGACATCATAATCACGGTGGACGAGGTTAGGTCACAATTCTTACGTGTTGACATCAATAAATCTCAGGGTCCTGATGGCATTAGCTGTAAGGTCCTGAGATCCTGTGCCAACTCACTCGCTTCTCCTTTTCAGTAGCTGTTTCAGCACTCCGTGGACACAGGGATAATTCCCAATCAGTGGAAACGTTCTCTAATTATACCTGTGCCAAAAAACAACAGGCCAAAAGAGATGAACGACCTGCGCCCTGTTGCGCTAACCTCTGTGCCCATGAAATGTCTCGAAAAGATTGTTTCCAAACATCTCCTTAAAGAAGTCTCCTCCCGTCTAGATCCTTATCAGTTTGCTTACCAGGCAGAGCGGGGGGTTGATGACGCACTGCTGACAATGACCAACAGCATATTAGAACATTTGCAAAAAGATCACAGTTATGTGAAAATAGTGTTCATTGACTTCAGCAGTGCGTTCAACACCATCCAGCCCCACCTGCTGGTGAGCAGGCTGATGGACTATGGTGTGAATCCAAGACTTATTATGTGGATAAATGATTTTCTTTTAAATCGTTCTCAGCAGGTCCGCTTTAATACAGCTGTATCTATGTCAAAGATGATTAACACAGGTGCCCCCCAGGGCTGTGTCTTGTCTTCTTTACTGTACATACTGTACACCAATGAATGTCGAGCCTTAGGTTCCACCCAGACATTCTTCAAGTACGCTGACGACACAGCCCTGGTGGGGTTCCTTAAATCTGATGATGAATGCATAGGCAGATTTGATGAGGAGGTGGAGCACTTCACAACATGGTGCTCGGATCACTTTCTCCAGGTTAATGTGACCAAAACAAAAGAAATGGTCATAGACTTTAGGAGGAGTGGAGAAGTAGTCCCACCCACCCTTGTAAACAAGGAACCTATTGAAAGGGTCAAGACCTATAAATATTTAGGCATAGAATTTGATGACAAACTGAAGTTTGACGAGTGTGCTAAAGCTAAGGTTAAAAAAATGCACCAGAGAATGTTTTTTTTAAGGAAACTAAACTCATTTCACGTAGACCGTTGCATCCTGCAGATGTTCTATAAATCTGTCCTCCAAAGCATCCTGTCATTTGGACTGATATGTGTGTTTGGAAACATGCGAATTCAGGACCAAGCAAAACTGCAGCGCATGATCAAGATGGCGAGCAGGGTCATCGGGTGCAATCAAACGTCTGCTGCGCAGTTATGTGAGGACCTAATTGTGAGCAAGGCTGAGCGCATCCTCAGTGACCCTGCTCATCCCTTACATTGCAAATTCGAACGCAGTCGCCGGGGCAATGGAAGGATGCTGCAAAGGAACATTACCACATCTAGGTTTGGTAATTCCTTTGTTCCCTCTGCAATCAGACTTCTAAATAAACTAGACCAGGTCACCTGGTTGTGCCAGACCCGCAATGAAAACTAGTATGGCACTGAACTAACACATGAACACACAGGATTTTATAGTCTCAGCAACAAAGCGTAGTGAGCTTGTAGATCGGCTGTTTTCACTAGTATGGCACTGAACTAACACATGAACACACAGGATTTTATAGTCTCAGCAACAAAGCGTAGTGAGCTTGTAGATCGGCTGTTTTGACTAGTATGGCACTGAACTAACACATGAACACACAGGATTTTATAGGCTGAGCAGCTGGAAATGTTTGTGAGCTTGTAGATGGGCTGTTTTCACTAGTATGGCTGTGGGGCAAATGTTTTGCAGCACTGAACTAACACATGAACACACAGGAATTTATAGTCTCAGCAGCTCGTCAGCCAACTCAACTCAGCTGGTCCCGTACAGGTGACGGCACTCAAGGCAATCAGCCGAGCAAGGGAAGGGAGGGGCAGATGAGCAGTCAGAGGCAAACACAGGCACACTGAGGAAAAGAGGGACACTGAGGAAAAGAGGGACCGACCGACCGACAGACCGACAGACCGACAAAGCCTTATGTAGGCCGACCCCCTGGGTCTGGCAAAAAGTCAGCAGATAGATAGCGGTTGCAGACCTGCCAACCCTGGCAAAGTTTTTTGAGTACTCATGCGCGGGCACGAAGTGCCCGCGCGGCACCCGCAGCGCCCGCGCAGCGCCCGCGGTGCAATTTTTGTTGTTTTCCCGCACAAAACAGCGTATATTTTGGGGGGTTCCATGCACCTTTTTGGGTGGGACCTTTACAGTTATGTTAACAAAATTTCACACCAGAAATGTAGCACATTGCATGTCTTGACTTACACTAATAGGAGGAGGCAAGATGTTAGAACAACCTTTTAAATAAAAATGCCATTTGGTCTGGAGAAAAAGTAGGCTAGTATTACCAGGCAATACAGTAATGTTGCTTTGGCAATATTGTTGACAAATCTTTAATAAAATATACTAACTGCACTTGCTCAGAGTTAGTTAATAATAGACTCGCAAAACAGTCACCAGTGACTTCAGGAATGAACATACATCAATATAATCCTGTTATTCAAATTGCAAAATAGCTTTTCATTGTAGGCTATTTACATAAACCTGTGTCTTTGTTAATTGAGCAGCCTAAATAAAACCATATTTCTGTGCATGATTTGCATGAAGTTGAAGGTATTCAACTCATGTAGGTTTCTATTGCATTCATTAATTGATATATAGGCCTACATTGTGTATAGATCACATACAGCCTAGTCTGTATATTCTTTATAGGCTGCAGGCTACTCATTGTTGATAGACCATTAATGTCTTCATATATTCAAAGGTGATAAATAATTTGTTCACTGTTAATGTGTTTGACAATACACATGGGCCTAATTCATTCATTCATACTCATTTAGAGATAAAGTGGAACAGGCAGCCCAGTATGTTATCCAATCATGGCCAATGTATGCTTCAGTTCATTGTACTAAGCCCTGGGTCACACGTTTTGACTGGTTGCTCGCTGCAACACCGTCGTATGACGAATTACAACACGGGCTTCATACACAACACCACAGCTCCAGGCGGACCGCAGCCGCTCGTTGTTTTGTTTCACCAGCGTCGCAAGATAGGTTTAGGTTAGGCATAGTACGAGATTTCACCAATTCTCGCCCTCGTGGCTGCTATGACATGTGAATTCACCTCAGAGGAGGGTTTTAAAAGTTTATTATTAGCCTACCTGTTAAGACTCGCGTTGGCAGCACACCACGGCCATTCTCCGTAGTATCTTCTTTATAAATTAATCTGATTAATATCGCCGCTATGTGAAATCCGAGCGATAACGCGTCGCTGTGAGATGTGTGCATGCTGAAACTAAACCAAAACCTTCTTCTTATAACTCGTCTATGACCAAAACAAAACAAACTCCGTCCGCGGCCATTCGGTTAAATTCTTCTTCTACCGACAAAATGAGCATCGCTTCCGTTCTAGTGCTCCGCAGCGCCATGCACCCCATTCACACACCATTCATGTGGTGCCTGGGAGAACTACACGGCATGGAGCAAAAATGTTCAAGGGAACGCGAGACACAACACAACGCAGAATGTGTTATGTGTTACCATCGGTTACCATCCCACGAACCAAAAATGCGTAGCCGTTAGAGGAGTTTGCGTACCTGCGTACAGAGACCTAAAATGCGTGCTAAATACGCAAAATGCGTACAGGTTGGCAGGTCTGCGGTTGTAGCCTGTAGGAACATGTTTTAAGCACTTTTAAGTACAGCAGATTGTATTGTCAGTATTTAATGTTGGATGTTGTCTGTTTTTATGTTTTTATGTTTTTTGTACTCGCACCTTTGGACCAAATGAATTTCCCTGAACGGGATAATAAAGTTTACCTTGACCTTGACCTTCTCCAATAGGTGCGCGTGGGGAAACTGTCGATGGAGAGGAGGAGGAGGAGGCTGACAGTGAGTCTGAAGGTAAATATATATTAGCTTTTTCATGGGTGAAGTTAAATATATTTAGCTTTTTCATGGGTGAAAGTGGGCAAGCCATGGGTCGGCGGTTCAAATCCCAGCTTCTCCTGTCTACATGTCGAAGTGTCCTTGGGCAAGACACTGAACCCCAAGTTGCTCCTGGTGAGCTGGTTGGTGCCTTGCATGGTTTCCACCGCCACCGGTGTATGAATGTGTGTGCGAATGGGTGAATGTAATGCACATTGTAAAGCGCTTTGGATAAAAGCGTTATATAAATGCACCATTTACCATTTACCATTTACCAGGCACGGGCCGGTGAAAAGCACTGCCACAAACGCATGTCCAACAAGAAAACATGTGTAGCCTACTAACTATAAATCAACATAAGTGTTAGTTTTGCTTCTAAATCGTTCCAGTGTATTTGTCAACATGTTCCGTGTTGTTTAGCCTTTAGCTCACGTCGCGAGCCTAGAACACGATCCTATAGACTGCCTGGGATCAGTTCACATTACATGTTGCAAATCCGGGTTAGACCGGATACGGAAATGGCATTTTCACTTGCCTATTTGTAACGGCAAATTACAGGATACAGTAGGCAGGCTCCACATAGACATGGATCACAGAGCAGTAAATAGCCAAACACCAGATATACATTCAAAACCTTTGTGGATGTCCCAAGATTACACATTTGTTAGTTTAGTTATAATTTATTTCCAAACAAAAGTAATTTGGTGAATTTGACAGTATTTAATATAGTTCACCACCAAAGAATGAAAGAACCACCAGGTTATGCATTCATGTTACTTCATCTCCCAAGGAGGAGTCAACAGCATCATCATCATTCCCTTCATTGGTGTTATCTTTTGTCTCTCTGACAGATTGTGATCCAGTGATTGAGGATAATTCCACTCAAGAGGTAGTTGCAATGAGTGACGATTCCATTGAAGAGACTGGTAGCTATTTTGCAGATGATGCACATTTGGGCCAGCTGGCAGTGTTCATTCCAATGACGATGACGACAAAGAGCCACGGGATGATTACATGTTACAGCAGCAGCTATCTGCCATATCTGCCATTTCACGCGCTTCCAATGTGTCCAAGTGCGCTTGTTGATACGGCTCCCTCTACATCGAGTGCATCTGGACATGCAGCCCTACCACTACCCTCTACAATGAGTGAATCAGGAGAAGCACCCCCACAACAGCCAACCTAATATGTCACCTGAGTTTAGTGATGTACCCCCACAACAGCAACTCTCCACATCAGAAACTGTTAAGATTGTAACCGTACACCATGGCAACTGCCTGAATGACATGATTGATGGATTATTGGACCCAGCAGTGCTGACACAACCAGTTTTCATGAAAAAAAGTACGTATTCTGTAGGCAGGTGTTACGCTATTAATAAAATGGTCAGCTATAACCTTGGGGTCGCTGTTTGTAGTGTACGCTTCCATCCAAACAACAAAACAACTAAAACCGTCGATGCATCCATCAATACAGATATCATAAGGCTTCGGTTTGTCATAAGAGTCCATGTGCCAAAGTCAAAGAGCATTGGTGTTCTACTGTCTCCGCTTAAGACGCTGTCTTCTTCTAATAACGCTGGTTGATGTAACCAGCGGTATTAAATCTGTCCACTGTGCTGAAGTTCCTGGTGCAGAAAAGCAATCATCTCAGCCAAATTGAAATGTTTTTGTCTAAATAAGGCAAGTAAGTAAGGCAATGGGGAGGACTATTTTAATTATTTCCTTTTTAAGGGGGGGGGGGGGGCAAACAGGGACAATAGACATACTCAGAGGTCCCTCTTTGAAAGTTCTTGGAACTTCATTCAACTCCATTCTGTCAGATGATGGCTAAATCTGCCATTTCCATTATGTCCTTAGGTCTGCACTCAATACACTGAAGACGAGGAAGATGTCTCTGTCCTCCCCCAACTCAAAAGGGTATGTTTTATATGCACGTCTGTATCTATGAAATGGGACCTTTAGAATTGTATTTTTTCCGTCAATATTGTAATAATTTTTAATAGTTCATATTGAAAGGAAAGCTGACTTTTTCATTTTTCGTTATAGGGTGGGGACGAAAGGTCCAACTCAAATGAAGAATCTGGAGCGGATGATGTGCCACCTAGCCACGAAGAACAGTTGTATCAAGCTCTTATTGGTAAAGACTTTTTACTTGAGATTTTTTTATTATCAATTTAGACTATAATTATATTTAAAGCACACTCCAGTAATGCTTTCCAGCCTCACCCAACACTATTCTCATGGCCCCACTTAAGCTGGATTTAGACTGCAGTCAAATCTAGCGTGAATCAGATTCAGTTCTCAAATCTGATCTTTTTGCCCGACTGTTCACACTGCATTTGCAATCGACCATATATGATCTGTGTGATCAGACTGATTTGAAAAACTTAAACCCAAAGTGCCCGGTGACATATCTGCTTGGGGTTAACGTGGTAACAACGTCTGTGTTTTAACAATTTCCTGTGCCATAGCACCTTGACCTTGTGAACCTATTTTATGCCATGCTTAGTTGTTCCTGTACATTTCTCATGTGCTGAGGCGTACCCCCAAGTGCTAGAAGGCGTTGAACATAATCATCTGGGGACTCCCAAAATAATTTGGGGACCCCCCTATGGTGGTCCCGACCCACAGGTTGATAACCACTGTGTTGGATCAGTTTAGATCATTCAGACTGAGACATATTTAGAAATCAGATTTGTAAAAATCGGATTTCATGTGACCTGCATTTGACCTGTCTGCATTTAGACTAAATCAAATCAGGCTCATATCTTGATGTGCCACATATCTGAGAGGCTGGATTTGGCTGGCAGCGTAAATCATGCCTTAGGCAAGTTAACTTTGTAATGCTCTCCAGGAGCTTGTGACCTTTAATCTTTTCAGTACTGTATTTTTCATCAGTACAGTATTCGTCTTTTCTTTCAGTACTTCCTGGTTTGGTGAGAGAGCTGTCAGACATCAAAGACGGACTTAAAGAGTTGTTGGCAGGACTCAAAGGCTCCAATTCTCCTCACAACCCATCTACTTCAGCTGAATTGGTACAGTGCAGTTCCTTAATCATAATTGTAAATGCTCTAAGACTTAACATTTTGTGATAATTCATGTGTTATTAAGCACTTAACTATTTGTATGTCTCCCTAAATCTGCTGTGCAGGACCAGACAAGTCTCCCTCCTACCGACCTGCTGGTCCAAATATACCTCCCCAATTCCAATGTCCAAGTCCCCCGCACACACTTTCAGCGTCTGAACCGGGCGAAAGCCAGTCTGTTCACTCAGGAGCTCTGCCAGCTTGTGTTTGGCAGAGAGGTCCTCAGAACATCCAACATAACTGGCAGAAGCCCTGAGGGAAAGCCAGCCAAGGCCCAACTGGAGCCAAGACTGGTTGAGGCTGTGATAGGTAAGTGTACAGAACCAAATGTATTATCCAGTAGTCTCACTTTTAGAGACACTAGGCCCTCTAAACCACACCTAGCTCGGCTTCTGGGTGGCTTAGTCTGCTCTGTTGTCATGCACAGGACACAATTTATCCAACTTATCGTCACCGTTCGAATGCATATGTCATCATTGTTGATGACGTAATAATGATTTTGGTCAAACAGTGTGTTACTGAACATCATTCACAACATCATTACTGTGATTTAAGACATGAATGGGGGTTCCCTCCTGTGAGAAGTCTCCCCCCTATCCCCAGCTGGCAGCGTCCAGCTGCAGGCTTGAAACTGCAAACTGCGGACAATTCTTTTATCACTGATTCCCAGAAAAGTTGGAACTCGTCAGGCCCAGCTAAAGCTCTGTTTTTCGTGGCTTGTAAAGTTAGTTTGAACCTGTGGTGTGTACAGCGACATGTTCTCTGCTTGTTTGGGAAACCAGGAATGAGCGCCGTAGTCGGCCCTAAGAGTTTGATGGTTTGACCTTCAATTTATGCTTGACAGCGACAACATATTAGGACTGCACTGGATTTTGTGTTTTGGTCACATGGCCAAAACCTTTAACATTTGGAGCAGCTGTACTTGTATGTCTCATATTGGACTACCTCATTCACTGAAATGCCTTGCTTATTCATTAAATGTCTTGCAGAAACCGTGAGGGCAGAATTCCCGAACGCTACAATGTCCGATATTCGTCGTGCCATCCGGATCAAATGCAACAATGAAGAACAATACCACAAGCTGAACAAAGCATTCAGAACTTGAGCGAATTACTTGATTAGTTGATTTAATTTCTTTTGCCTGTTTATACCAATTTTTGCACTTTTTGTTAAATTATGGGACTTTGTTTACAGATGGGATCAAGTTTAGCACTTAAGTATTTTCATTATAGCACATTTAAATTCTATTTTTATTAAGTATGTTTCAAGCTTATTTAGTATACTTTCAAAAAATATACTAAGCATATTTTTTTTTCGCCTGGGAATGCATCCACAAATGTACGGATGCTTATGATAACATGATGATTCTGGGCTACAATTAATAGTATGTATACTATATGTACTTAATGCACTTTGAGGTTGAGGGTGATTGTATTGTTGCTGTCGTGCTGAACCATTTGTTTGTCAATGTGTTTACATTTTTTTTCTTTTATTTAATTCCCTATGTCTGTATGCAGTAAAAACATTTCCCATCTAGAATCTGCTGTTTGTTATGTATTTCTAGCAATTTTTTTGGAAAGTGTTTAAGTCTGTCTGGGTTTAACCAATGAAGATCCTGTGAGTTGATACATTAGATCTATTTGAACACGTTTGTAACTTGTATTCTGTCTATTTTATTAAGTTTGGACTAAAGGTTTCCATCCGACAGCAACGATGTGTGTACATTTCATTGTTCATGATGACTGTTAAACCATTAAGACCTCACAGCGTGAATACAGTGTAGCAAGCTTGATGTCAAAGATGTAAGATGTGCACCTGTTTTACAGAGAAAAAATATGATGGCACAAGGTAGTCATGACTGTGTGCACTGTTTAATTAAGTTCGACTCAATGGCGGAATATCTACACTGCTTCTAGTGGTTTTCAAGTCTGGGTGCGTTTTAATGTCACCACAAGAGGGGAGCTGTCCAGTGCTGAACCGCCGCTGCCGAACCGCCGCTGTCCAGTGCCGAACTGCCGTTGTCCAGTGCTGAACTGTCGCTGTCCAGTGCTGAACTGCCGAGCTGATATAACCACCATAATATCTGTAACAAAATGTGGTAAAACAAGGATGTGTGCTCGCCCCGACACTCTTTGGAATATTCTTATCCTTGCTGCTGTCGTACGCCTTCAGCCAGTCAGATGATGGAGTATACCTCCACACCAGAAGCGATGGAAATCTCTTTAATCTCGCACGTCTCAGAGCGAAGACCAAAGTGCGAAAAGTACTGATCCGAGAGTTGCTTTTCGCAGATGATGCTGCTCTGACGGCACACAACGAGGAGGCTCTACAGCGCCTTATTAGGCAATTCTCATTCGCCTGCAGAGAGTTTGGTCTTACGATCAGCCTGAAAAAGACCAACATCGTGGGCCAAGACGTCTGCAGCACCCCCCGCATCTCCATCGGTGACCACACCCTTGAGGTGGTGGAGGCCTTCACCTACCTCGGCTCTACCATCTCCAACAACCTCTCCCTGGATGCTGAGTTGAACACGAGGATTGGCAGGGCAGCAACATCAATGGCCCGCCTGGCAAAGAGAGTCTTGGACAACTCCATGCTGACCATCAACACCAAGATGAAGGTGTACCAAGCCTGTGTGCTCAGTACACTGCTATATGCTAGTGAAGCATGGACCCTCTACTCCCATCAAGAACGTAGACTCAACTCCTTCCATTTACGCTGTCTTAGAAGGATTCTTGGCATCACCTGGCAGGACCGTATCTCCAACAAGAACGTTTTGGCTCAGGCAGGAACACCAAGCATGTTTGCTCTGCTCAGTCAAAGGCGCTTACGCTGGCTTGGCGCTTACGCTGGCTTGGCCATGTCAGTCGCATGCAAGATGGAAGAATACCAAAAGACATGCTTTATGGGGAGCTTGCCACTGGCTCCAGAACAAAAGGAAGGCCTCACCTTCGCTACAAGGATGTCTGCAAACGAGATATGAAGGTAGGCAACATCGACCCAGCAGGCTGGGAAGCTGTAGCTGTGGACCGCAGCAAATGGAGGCTCGCCATCAAGCAAGGCATTCAGAGGAGTGAGAAAAGGAGAGAGGACCTCTGGGAGGAGAGGAAAGAGCGAAGGCAACAGAAGGTGGCATCAGCACCCACAGAGGCAGGCACACCTTACATCTGTGGAAACTGCAACAGAGACTGTCACTCAAGAATCGGACTGTTCAGCCACAGCAAGGCCTGTAACCCATCAACAGACTAATCCCTGGCACATACTCCATTGTCTTGCGAGACAGAAGGAAGCCAACAATTATAGATAGGACAAAAAGTTTTATTATCGTATTTATTGTTTATGTATGCAGTGCTGTAAAGTACATTTACTCAAGTACTGTATTTAGGTACAATTTTGAGGTAGGCTCCTTTTTATGACTATAGCATGTCCGATTTTCAGTACTTTTACTTCTACTCCACTACATCTCAGAGGCAAATATACTTTTACTCCACTACATTTATTTGAAAACTGTAGTTATATTTACTTTTATCATTACAAAACTAACCACTTCAGCCCTATATGCATTTCGGCCATTTGAAAACAAGCCGATCTACAAGCTCATACCGTGACGCATTATAGCGCGACGCATTGTGAGCTTATATTTTACATTTTATTTGAAAACTCATGGCATTCTGTATAATGAGCACTTTTACTTTTGGCACTTTAAGTACATTTTGGTGCCAATACCTTTGTACTTTTAATCAAGTAAATGTAGAATTCAGGACTTTTACTTGTAACAGAGTACTTCTGCATTGCAGTATTGGTACTTTTACCTAAGTAAAAACATTAGTACTTTTTCCACCACTGTATATATGTGTTCTCTGGGTAGCACTTTTTTTTTTTTTTTTAAATATCTGTGTATTGCAGTTTCTGTTTTTTAAGTACTGACAAATCTACAATAGAAAATGTTTACAAAATATACAGATACAGTAACATACGAGTACAAACATCTTCAAATAAAGACAGACAAAGACAACTATACAATAATTAAAACCAGTAAGACTCCCTAATCGGGAGATAAGCGACCGTAGGTGGCTTATCTCCACAAATAGGGCAAAAATGGGTTTTTCCAAAATCTTCCTGAGCCAAGTTGATGACATGAGTGTAGACATGCTGTGTAGTGATTTCCGTGATTTTAGGGCAAAATCTGTAGGAGCAGTGTCCAAAAATGTGTTTTTAAAAATCAGCCTGAAGGTGGCGCTATATGGGACAGATTCATGTTGATGGGATGAGTGTAGACATACTGTGTAGCGATGTGCGTGATTTTAGGGCAAAAACTTTAGGAGCAGTGTCCAAAAATGTGTTTTAAAAATCGGCCTGCAGGTGGCGCTAGAAGAGGGCCATGTGAGAAATGAGGGGTGGGGTCTCCGCGTTGCCTTGGTGGACGAATAGGTACCAGCCCCGGCTCTCCCGGACGCTCCTAGCCCGAGTTAAGGCATTTTATGTGAGCTGCAGTGGAGGGGGTCCTCCACTGGGGGCGCCACCACTTTTGCATCCGTTCTGGAGCACCAGGAGTGGGTGGTCCCCAGGAATTCCCCGTGAGCAGCCCCGTTGGGGTGGTCATTTGGTCATTTTTGCACATGTGGTCATTTTTTACACCTGGGGGTCCCCCAGGGACCTGGGGGTCCCTGGAGCTCCGGGGGTCCTTGGAGGTTGTAGTTTGCCAGGTAAGGAGTGTGTGTGCAAAATGTGGCATGGATGGGGCCAACGGTTGTGGAGATATGAGCAGGGCAAAAGTGTGACGTGTGACGTGTCACTGACGGAGGGACATTTTTTTTACACCTGGGGGTCCCCCAGGGACCTGGGGGTCCCTGGAGCTCTGGGGGTCCTTGGAGGTTGTAGTTTGGCAGGTAAGGAGTATGTGTGCAAAATTTGGCATGGATGGGGGCAACGGTTGTGGAGATATGAGCAGGGCAAAAGTGTGACTCACAGACAGACAGACAGACAGACAGACAGACAGACAGACAGACGGACAGCCGGTGGAGGTTTTGGTAGTAAATGCGACCTACGGTCGCAATAATAACAATAAAAGCAACAGAACAAACAACTATGAACCAGATGAAATACGGAAAGAGAAAAAAAAAGAAAGAAAAGACAAAGAAAAAGAAACATTGACTGATGGCAGTACCCACTAGAAGGGCCATAAAACAGCATCACAAATCATCACTGAAAAGAATAATACTACTACTTCTGGTAAGCATTACAGTCGCCAAGGGGCTGCACAATATTAAAGGGCCACTTCACCTCTGGGACAACCCTATCTTATTTTTTTGTTGTTTGGGACACGATCAACACAATCCTGAGTATTTGTTTTGTGTTCAATCTGTTTTTGGAGATATTCTAGTATTTCAGCATGTACTAGTGATGCGTTTTGCATCATATGAAAAAACGCACCTGCCAGAGAATTAAACATCCATCTGAGTGGACTGAAGCTGAAGCATGCCTCTAATCCAACCTACCTTGAAGTGACCCTTGACAGGACCCTACCCTTCAAGGAACACCTAAAAGGGACAGCAGCTAAGGTGAAGTCAAGAAACAACCTGCTCTGCAAGCTCGCTGGTGCAAAATGGGGGGCGGCAGCCTCCACCCTGCGCAGAATATTGTGCCCCTGTCTGGTCCAGGTCATACCACACACACGTTGTGGACACCCAGCTCAACACAACCATGAGAACCATAACCGGGACAATTCGCTCAACACCACTGCCCTGGTACTAGTGTAACTAGTGTCCTATCAAACATAGCCCCTCCATATATCCGGCGAGCAGCACTCACTCAAAGGATGCTTCAAAAGGTCAAAGACTCTCCCCGTCTACCAATCCATGCAGACATATATAACCCACCCACTGCTCGACTTCCATCTTGACGACCAATTTGGAAGAACCCCCCACCAGCTGACTTCACCATCCAATCAGCTTGGGAAAGGTCCAAGAGTCCAAGGAGTTCCCAAACAAACATCTGGTGTCAAACCCCAACCAACAGGTTCCTGGCACAAAACTCCCAAGGAGACAGTGGTCTACACTCAATTGTTTCAGGACTGGACACGGCCCCTGCTTGGCCAGACTTCACAGATGGGGCAGCAGCCCAAGCCCACTGTGTGCTTGTGGAGAGGAGAAAACTATGGAGCACATCATAGAGGTTTGCCCTCTCCAGAGATTGCAAGGAGGATTAGTCATCCTCCATACAGCCAACCAGTCGGCAAGTGCTTGGCAAGTGAAGGACTTTGCATTCGCTAAATAGAATAAGCCACTTTAAAGCCTCTATAGCTTAGTTGACCGGGATCCACCAAAGCTCTGTACTAGGGCTGCTCCTGTTTACACTCTATAAATCAAATATCTTTGGTGAAAATAGCCTTTCTGCAAGCTCACGTTGTGATTTCATGCCACCCCATCTTTGATGAATGTTAAAAAAAAGAGTCTGCCATACGAATGGCATCTGCTATAGTGATGAATTTAACAGCAGTGTTACTCCCTCACTATGTGTATTCTTGTAGGATCGTGAGTTCAAATCTCACTGTCAACAAAGATATTCTGTTGTTATTTTCTGTTACTGTTGGTCGTCATGGCTTTCAGTTCCCACCTGATGTTATGTGGGAGTTCAGACAGCTCCAGACCATGCTGAGTGACTGCTAGCTTGCATAACATCTTCAGGCTAGGATTTAAGTCTAGGATGTACAGGTCACCAGAAATGAGGTTGTTCCCTGTGTTTCCTCCATGGATGATAATACAATCTCCCACCATGCAACAGCACATCCCATGCATCCTACAGGGGTCTTTCCCCTTGGGCTCAACCTGCTTCCAGGAAAAGGTCTCCGGACTGAATTTCCACAGATCATTGAAGACCTGGCTCCTGTTCCCGTAGCCACCAAATATGTACAGCTCTCCATTGTAGGCAAAGGCTGAATGACCACAGCGTCCTGCTAGGAGGAGGTGTCCAGACGGCTTGTTCAACCAGCAGTTGGTCTCTGTGTCAAACACTCTGATGCTGTTGTAGTAGCCGCCGCTCCCCCCAACGCCCCCAAATACAATCATCTTTGTTCCAATGATGGTGGCAGAATGACTGTTTGAAGCAGGTGGTGGAATGCCTCTGGTGTTAATTAAAGACCAGACCATTATGGTGGTGTCCAACTTGTACATGTCGTACATGTCATTTACAGTCAGCTGGTTGAGTCCTCCATACACATACATGACCTTCTCCAGGACACAGGCAGAGTGGTACCACCTTTCTCCTGGAATAGTCCCAGAAACCTTGGGTTTGAAACAGCTGTGGGTGTCGACATCAAAGGCATGAAGCACATTGCAGTAAGAATACCATCCTCCCCAGATGTAGGCAATTTCTCCAACCAGCACAGCTGTGTGGCCATAGCGCCTGGAGGGAACCTCAAAGGGACTTTGTCCTCTTCCATTGGTAACTGAGGGCAACTTCCTCCAACGCATAGACAATGTGTTGAAGATGTGGACTTCAATTTGATCTCTGTTGTTCATGTAGTTGTTGTATCCTCCAAATGAGTAAAGCTTGTGTCCGACTACCACAGCTGCATGGTAGTACTCTTTAGGTCCTCCTTTCAGATCTATTGTCCAGTGAAACATTTCACACACCAGCACCACCTTGAATCAGTGAAACTAATTTACAGGATAAGATGTTAAACAACAGTTTGGAACAAGTTGTTGAATGACACTTTGTTAATTGGATGTTTACTTTTAAAGTACAGTTACATTGGTTGTGATGACAACGTTGTGATGTCATTGCGTGATGACGTAATTATGTAGAATATCTAATGGAATATCTATCCATCCATCCATCCATCCATCCATCCACCAAGGATCAATTCCAGTTTCTATTATGCCTATGCTTCCTTGGTGTACTCACCATGTAGTCTGGACACAGCTGACAGGCTTACTAAAGTATGTCCTGATAAATATAATGGGATAAATATAATAAACTTTGGGGAGCTGGTTAAAACTTTGGAGGGCGCACATCATTTTTACCGTGTGTCCTCTGGATGTACAAGTCTTGTCAAGTTGGCTACAATGGAAAAATAGTTAATTTAAGACCCAGCTTGGGGCTGGGACTGACATTCCTTTTCCTTTTGATCCTTTTTGTATTTTGTAGATTTTGTTGCTGTATCTCGGGGGGAAGGTGGCAAAAAAGTGCAGAATAGCGGAGTTGTGGTCTGGAGCTGTAGCCTGCTGGTATTTCATGCAGTTTGGTTTAAGTTCATTTGTTTTAAATTCATTTTATTGAGCACCCTCTAGTGGAAGGTTTGTGTAATATTCAGCATAAAAAGTATCACACCTGCATCAACTGTAATGTGTCCATTAGCCACCTGGCTGTACCGAGTTTAGTTTGAGCCAGGCTGTGTTGGAGTGCAGTTCTCTCTCTGTATGTGAAGCTGTAAGTTTGATCTACTCTGCATTTTATCTCGTTTTGCATTGATGAATATATGTTTTGGTGACATTCCTGTAAATATGTGACATTTTGCAAGTTAAAAAGTTACATTTGTTTGGTTAATTGATTGAATGCCTGACTGCAGCTTGTAGATCGGCTATTTTCCATGCTGTTTTGTTTCATGTTTTGAGACTTTGACAGTTTGACTTTTGTTACAGTTTTAATGATTACGTCCACCAAGGACACATAGGTTAGTTGCTTTATTGAGTGCATTATATTTTCAATGATATATATTGTTATTATAGTCCTTCATACACACAGGCAAACTGCACAACAAATGGGAGTAGACTTCACTCAAAGTCTTAAAGGGGATGACCACCCATTTTCAGTAATCAAATATATCATTTATATATGTTAATGTTGATGAGTGAACATTAGCTCAAGTGCCCACCCTCCCCTCCTGTTTTAATAAAAGTGGTTCTCAACTTTTTCAAGCCACCACTCCAAAATAATCACATCTGAACTAGGGACCCCCCGCCCTGACACGCACATGAGTTTAGCTTTAGTTGGACTCTGGTCCACAACTCAAAAAATGGCAGATCTACAATCTCAGAATGACTCACGTTTGCCAGGTGTTTGTGAGCATGTGGATCGTCCCATTTCAAAATGGTTGGGTCTTTAATAGCGGGCAATATTTAATGGTGGTGTTGATTGTCAGAAATATAATTTTATTGTAAATTGCAATTTGTTTTCTCTCGTCCTCACAGGGACTGCAGAGGTGCAAATGTTTGCCCGTTGCTGTAAGAGCCTGATTGGGTGCAAGGTGTGCGTGCAGGAATGCCTCAATGGGCGTGTTAACTGAGGTTAACCCCCCCCCCCCCCCCACCCCACCCTGACAAGCATTAGAGTTGAGGCATTACATTTTGTATAACACGGTTCTATTGTGAAAATAGCCGATCTACATGCTCACAACGCCTCGCAACGTGAGGCGTTGTGAGCATGTAGATCGGCTATTTTCACAATTTCTGCCTTTAATATTTGACAATTTGACCAAAATGTGTAATTTCAGTGGTATAAAGTCCTCAATTGCCACTTTAGAAATGTGCAGATACCCTCTATACACTTAAACTTTATGCTGGTTTGTTTACTGTTGAGTGAGAAAACAATGTTGCACATCAAGTTAATCTTCTGGGGACCCCCCCAAATAATTTGGGGACCCCCCTGGGGTTCTCAACCAACAGGTTGAGAACCAATGTTCTAGCTGATACTGTGAAACCCTAGGAGAAAGTTGTTCTACTAAATATTGAAGTCACGGTTTAGCCAAATTTGCAGCCATCAATTACTCTCTCCACGAAGCTTTTGCCCTAATTATCCTGTTTTTTTTTTATTTGTGTTTAATGTTAAAATGCAGGTTCTGGGTAGAACCACTTGTCAAATAAGGCAGCTGAGGAAGGGAATAAAAGAAACCGGAGTGTGGCCAATACTGTCAAGGCGAAAGGATGTAGCTGAAGCTGTCTTCCCAAGGGAAGTCCCAATCAGCCCCCAGGTATGATCCCATATAATGTACTTTATTGTCCCTGATGTGTAAACATGTCTGGGATTCATTCTGCACACACAGCTACTGTACCTACATTGTGGTAAGGGGAAACAGAAATATTCATAAACAAACCATCACATAACATAGAAAATCACAACCTGATCCTTCTTAATTTAAAATTATGTAAACTGTCTCCTAGCTTCTGATTGATAAGATCATCTGGCCATCAACAGTGGAAGATGAGGACGAGGACTATCCACCAGAAACACGATCAAGGATTGAAACATACCTGAGGCAGTTTATTGAAACGGGTATATAATGTTCTCATAGAAGATGCGTTTCATGATGGTTTGCCTTCTAGTAATAACGATGAAAAAGATTTGTCTTCATTATATGTTGCGGCTGGTCACTTTGTTTTTCTCTTCCTCCAAAGTTACAATATAGCATTATACCGGTAACTGTCATCAGATTAAATCAAACACGGTATTGAACGTTGAACTAGTCCATGTGTGTTTACACAGCTGTCTCTACTTGAGCTACTGTTGGAGTGTTGTCCTAAGGCCTAGCAAAATAAATCCTTGGTTTCCGGTTGGCTGTAATTTTAGGGCTGAGTAGGTAGGGAATTTATTTTATTTAATTTTTTATTTTAATTTTTTTGTGGGCATGATGGGTAGCAAGGAATTTTATTTTATTTCCTCATGGGAAGGATGGGTAGGTAGTTTTTTTTTTTTTTTTTTTATGGCAATGATCGATATGTTTCTTTTTTAATATATTCTGTTTTCCTGAGTTACCAATTTCTAAATCATTAAATGGTTCATGTTAGGGATGGCCAAATGGAGATTTTTTCAACCGATAACCGTCAGGCCTTATCAGTTAATTAACCGTTAACCGTTAAGGAAATGTGCTCCAAAATTCGCTATTTTAGCGATTTAAAAAAGGAAAATAGGCCTACACCAGTGTTGTTTTTGGCGGGCATTTTAGATTTAGTCTTAGTCATAGTCTTTTTGACAAAATGCTTCTTAGTTTTAGTCAGATTTTAGTCATTTATATCCCTGATAGTTTTAGTCTAGTTTTAGTCGACTAAAACTCGAAAGGTTTTAGTCAAGTTTTAGTCGACGAACCCAAACAAAGGTTTTAGTCCAGTTTTAGTCAATAGTTTTAGTCAAAAAGAAAAATGTGTCTTTAAATAAATAAATGAAACACAGTGAGTCAATAAGGCAGTGGTTCTAAACCTTTTCTGGCTGCGACCCCCAAAATAATAATATTTTAACTGGGGACCCCCCACCCTGACGAGCACTAAGAGTTGAGGCATAACATTTTGTATAACATTCTATTGTGAAAATAGCAGATCTACATGCTCACAACCCCTCACGTTGCGAGGCATTGTGAGCATGTAGATCAGCTATTTTCACAATTTCAGCCTCTAATATTTGACAATTTGACCCTTTGTCAATTTAATTTGTCATTTCAGAGGTTAAAAAAAGTCCTTACGTTGTCACTTTAGTACATAAACCCTCAATACACTGTATTTTGTTTTGTTTACAGTTGAGTGAGAAAACAATGTTGCACATTAAGTTTTGGACCCCCCAAAATCATTTTGTGACCTCTCTGGGGTCTCGACCCACAGCTTGACAAACGCTATGAGGCGTTTGCCTGGCTGCAGTGTGTACTAGGACCCCTTTTCCACTGGCCCAACACCACACCACACCACACCGCCCACTTGTGACATGTCTTCCACTACAAGGACCTGGGTAGAGTGGTGTGAAAGTAATACTAATTGTGGTACTAAAAAGTATCCAATCTAGAGTAGGTCTGAGATAGGCCAAACAGGGCCAAACTTATATAGATATTTTTATGTGGTGTGGTGTAGTGTGGTGTGGTGCTAAAGCTGCAGTCGAAAAGGGGCTTAGGTGCTGTGTTGTGTCGAGCGCACACACTGCATAGTAAACAGTGATGTAGTAGTAGAGGACTTCTTAAAAAGTTTTAGATTAAGACAATTTGCTTGCATAGCGATGCAGCCGCGTACCGTTCTGCATCGTTACATACTTGTTACTTTTAGCCTGCGTTTGTTGTTGTTTTTCCTCCTGAAAGAACGTGGCTAAATCATTAGCATGCTAGCGCTTTAGCCCCGTTCCTTTAGCCGTGGAGGAGAGGAATAAAATCATTACAATCAGGCAGTTTTCAAAGCAGAGAGTCCACCAATCATGCGGTTTACAACAGCTTGTATCGGGCGCTATTTTCTATCAACTGCTGTGTTGCATCTCCACTCCAGTCACTGCTGTTATGCCTGCTTGCTTTCTATGCATGGGAATTGGGAACAGAGGCTAGTAGAACGCTGCGGTCTGAGCACAGCTGGAGTTAGAGCAGACGGAATGACGCATGAATAGTAAAACAAAACATTTGCGCACTTGATATTTTAGACGAAAGAAAACTTTGATTAAACTTCGCGAATGTGGTCGCACCAAATATATTTTTTGTAAGACGTTTTTGATCGACTCGGTCGGATTTTGACTTAATTTTTTTTTTTTTCTTTTTTTTACTCCAAATGCCAATAAAATCATCTGGGTCGCACGTATTTAATAGGGTCGGTCGCCTACCGGAAGCCAACATATAATTTTGGTAGGCCCAAACAGTTTGTATCCGCTCCAATATATAGTTCAACTGCTGCACTATATAATTATCAAGCTCAAACTGATCAGCAAAAGCATGAAACAAAATACTTACCAAAGTTCAATGTGTTTGCCTGCCTTTAAAAGGACATTTTCTCTCGTTCCCTGATCTGTTAAATTTCCCTTTTGGAAGTCTAATAAAGAGACAGGAAGCATGTTACTGTTCGTTTGTTTCTAATCAGATAAACCCATGTTAATGCACTTCAGGGAAATGTTCTTAATGTTCTGTAATTGTTTCTGCCATGCTATGGCATTAGCACTTTTGCTGCAGTACACATGAGGTGTTTATAAGAAATTGTGCTTTTTTGAAGGCCATTGAATTGAACATTATCTGGGCAATACAGCACCAGCTATGGCTCCAAAGGCCCCTACATCTCCCAACTGGTCCAAGGGAGGACAAGGACAAGGACGACCCAAGTGCAGGGGGGGGGGGGGGGGGGGGGGGGGGTGGCGCCCGGGAAGTCTTCCCAGTCTCTGTTCCGGTGCTTGTGTATTATATTGTTTGCTGACCCAGAGAAATGGAACACCAACGATTTGACCTGCCTGCCAAAATGTTCGGACTCTATACCTTTTGTCTTATTATCCAGCTGAAACAAGTTCAAGTCTCAGTTTAAGTCTCAGTTTGTTCCAGTGTTTGTTGTGTATTTTGTAATAAAAAGTACTAAGTGCTTTAATATTGTTTTCTTTTAAGTCCTAGAAGTACTTCAAATTGACGGCTGGCTGTAGTGATTATTAATGTGTTTTTGGTTTTAAGATGTACTGCTAAAAATTAACAGTACAGAATAAACACTTTCTACCACTGAAAGTCAAACAGTGATATGAACATAATTTATCTAAATGTACATTTTACTCCAAATGACAACAAAAAGCTACAGTGTTTATAGTCGTGTACCGTGTCTGCTGCAACTCGGTATCGTCTGGCAGCCGGTGTGGAAAATCGGTCAGACTTACTGCTCCTAATTGTTGTGTATCTGTACATGATTAAACCATATTTGTTTATATATTGGAACGGAGTACTGGAAATGTCTAACCAAAACATGTTATTTAAAAATGATTTATAGGCCTAGTGTATGACACCTATTGAAGTTATAGTGTTGAGCAATATTGTAATATTTGTTGAGCAATATTGTAATATGTGTAATTAAACATTTATTGGCCATTAAAAGTCCAACGGGACCATTCGGACCAAGTGGCGTTAACTAAAGCATTTTAAGGTGGTCTTATGGTAATTATGGCTTAATAACAAATTCCCTCCTGCTGACCATTGTTCAGAATCAGGTCATGTTTTCGAATGGATGATTGGAGGTACAAGCACAGCTATCATTCCTATGACCCTGTTATTACAGTGAAAGACACGTGCTAAAGTAGATGATCTGAATATTTGCAACAAACTTTAAAATGTACTCAAGTAAAGGCATTTACTCTAGATTATCTATTGGGAGGTACTGTGGGATTCCAATTATCAATAATGTGGACATTCTGATGAAGGATGCATGTAATGGGGAGCTAGCAAGATGCATGGAGAACATAGATGACTGAAGACAGCAAACAGGTTTCATCTGAGAGCAACCTAAATGGAATGAAAGTGTAGTCATATGTACTGGCACCATATTTTTTTTATCTTGTATTACTTATAGTATTATCACATTTTAAGGCTATAGTGGGAGAAATATGTGAAAAAGGTGTTCACTTCCGGCAGAAAGCGGGAAAATTTGCACCTAGGGGTATTTTTGTGCGCTGAATTAAAAAAGTGACGGATCCAAGCACTTTTCTCAAATTCACTTTTCTCTAATTCACTTACCATACAGGGAAAAAAGACCCCCCAAAGATCTTCTTTAAGTAGCATGTGAGGGGTCTATCTAAGGGGTTTTCGTGATTCTGAATCCATTCCAAGCATTTGTTTTGCACAAAAAACATTCCTTGGGCTAGAAATGGACACCACAAACATATGGTTTAGTATGGTTTAGTGATGAGTCATCACTTTTCACAGTTTTGTAGGGTCCATTTTTTGCCCATGAAGGAATGTTTTTCGTGCAAATGCTTGCAATGGATTCAGAATCATGAAAACCCCCTAGATAGACTTTTTTCCCTGTATGGTAAGTGAATTAGAGCCACCAGATCCCATGGGAAAAGTGCTTGGATCCGTCAATTTCTGAATTCAGCGCACAAAAATACCCCTAGGTGCAAATGTCCACGCTTTCTGCCGGAAGTGAACACATTAGCCTATTTTTGTTACATATTTCTCCCACTATTATCCAAATCAGGCAAATAACAATGCCAAAGAGTTGAAACACTTATTGCAGTTAACTTAAACTGTTTGGCAATTGTCCTGGTTAGCAGCAAGACCAGTAGTCCCTGAGTACAATGCAAAATGTTTCCTCTACAGGATTTAACCTTTGATTTTATATGAAATGACAGAGTCCATACTGTAATGCAGGGGTGGACATAATTTATTTCCAGATGGCCATACTGACTTCAATAAAGTGAATGAAGGGCCACACATCGCACAATTGAATTGAAACTTGAAACACACAGTGCTGAATTATGTTAAGAATTTGCTAGACATGCCAGACTAATGTGTCAGACATTTTCACTGTGAAACAAGAAATCAGTATTGGTGCCCGATAACTTGAATCGAGTGGTTCTCAAACTTTTTGCAGCAAGTACCACCTCAGAAAATATTTGGGTTTCCAAGTACCACCATAATAACTGATGTTAAAAGAGCGATGCTGCATGTAATTCCTACCCTATCCCAGCGATACACCTACCCCCTAACCCATCCTATTCAGCGATGCAGGTCAAATTGAAGGCTTATTTCCAATTAATATATACAAATATAAGAATATTAAAATTGTCATGCAGTACAAACGGTAACAATACAACAAAAGTCGTTTCTTGCACAGTTCTCACATGACAGACACAGGCAGGCAGACACTGTGTTCTATGGTCTGTCATTCAATGTTATGAGACTTCAATGGTTTCCTATGGAAATAATCATTAAAAAAATAAAAATAATAATAAACAACACTGACAGCCACATGAAAGGCCAAAGACTTCACCATGACTAGTGTGAGGATTGGACACCTTAGCGGCTGGAATCAGTACAGAGCCAACTATTAGGTTGCAACCAGAAACAAAGGTGTATTTATTGACTGCCAACCTGATTACCACCAAACATTTCTGCCCCCAGTTGGAACTAATTAGCTGTTGAGTGGCCAGCTCAACAAGACAGGACACAATTAAAAATGTTCAGTTAATTAAACAAGAAAAAGTACTGTAGGTTGTGATGCCCCACACACTAGGCATACATTGAGTACATTGAGTTGCTGCTATGCATTTAGCTTATTAGACATGTGCATTACATTTGTGTTGGTGTCTAGTAGTTTGGTGTGCCTGTTTTCAGTGCAATGCAGTGCAGAGCAACCTCCACCCCCAATGTTAACCTAGTATCAAATATAACTTATATTTTCTTTCTACAGCCTGAAGTAGAAGATCATTTTCAAGTAGGTTCACGTCAGGTCTGCTTCCAATATGTGAAGGCCCAATTACAAGAGTGTTGCATTTTTATTATTAATGTAGTGTATGTAGTGTAATGTCTCAGTTTGTTATTTTGATTGATCATAGTTTGTGAACTGTCATGTTGGTTCATTTGTGAAATGAAATGGATCAGTCTCTTGAACGTTAAGTCCATATGGGCTGCCTCTGGGGTACACATCCCAGTGTGTATTTATTTGACATATCAGAAGTCTAAGTTCCTCTGGTCTCGTCCTCCCAGTCCCAGACCTAATACCTAAGTTAAATAAAAAGGTTATCGTTCCGGACCTGTACAGGCCATCGGTCGGTAACCCTTTACTCAAAGCAACAAACAACTTCACACACTGCAACAGACTGTGTCACTCCCTGACTGTCAAACCATACTAGAGTGAAACACTGGAGTTTATATACAGCCAGGGACTAACAGGACACAGGTGAACAGCATGGACAATAAACACGTGATTGGCTATGAGTCTATCAGGACAGACATGATTGGCTAACAGTTATAGGACACACAGGTGAAGATGATGCTTTGAAAAGAACATCTTCAGTGTTAACCCATTAAGACCTCTACTCTAAATCAGTATCATTTTGAATACCAGAGTACATCTACATTGCAGTACTGATACTTTTTACTTAAGTAAAGAATGAAAGCACTTTTCCCACCACTGGAACACACTCATTCTCGCATGCACGCACGCACAGGCAGTCTTTGCAATGTATGGCTTTAGCCTTCTTGGCTGCACAGTAAAGTATAGTCTACAATATGATCAGAACATTTGATAATTAAACACACATTATCGTTCACTCGATAGGCAGAGTCTTGTTATCTTGCTAACAGGCAGAGCTTGAGAATGAACTGCTCTGATGTGACGACCGGCTCCGGTCCGTCAGTCAAACAACAAGATTTAGGAAAAAATAAATACAAAAATATAGCTGCAAGCAGTGATAATGAGGCCAAGCAGAAAACATTCAAAATAAAGGGAGGAAGAAGGGTTAAAGTGGGAAAGGAGATTAAACAAGAAAACAAAGGTGCGTGAGCATAGTAGCAGATGTGAACTGTGAATGATATACAGTACTTCTGGGTGTTAGTTAAAGGGCCACTTCACTCCTGAGACAACCAAATCTTCTTTTAATCTGTTTTGGGAGACAATAAACACAATCCCGGTTTAATTTTCATGTTTAATCCCAGTTTTTATTTATTTTTCATTGGGCTATGGTTCGACTGCTTTTCTGTGCTTTACTCAAACTACCAGAATGCTTTGCGCAAGCACCCTCCCCGACGAGGCACGGCCCCCAAGTTCAACCGCCCAGGTTGAATACATAATAACGGCTATTTACACCAGTAAGACTCCCTAATCGGGAGATAAGCGACCGTTGGTCGCTTATCTCCTGTCACACTGCTGACATCAGTATGACATCACACCGTACACAAATGACCCTTATATAAGACCGGCATTATCTACCGACAGATTAGTAACAAGATGTCAAAATCGTTGAAGGTTGAATCTCCAGATATGGAGATAACCAACACATCCCTCCATATATGGAGATAACCGACGAATCTCACTAAGTCTGACCTCACAAGCCCCATATTTGGACACGAACAACATATAACTCCATATATAGAGACATAGCTGCTGACATCAGTATGACATCACACTGCTGACATCAGTATGACATCACACCGTACACAAATGACCCTTATATAAGACCGGCATTATCTACCGACAGATTAGATGCAAGCAGGATCTCGACTCTGACACAACTCATCGGCTCATAAGCTGGTTCTCCCTCCATATATGGAGATAACCGACGAATCTCACTAAGTCTGACCTCACAAGCCCCATATTTGGACACGAACAACATATAACTCCATATATAGAGACATAGCTGCTGACATCAGTATGACATCACACTGCTGACATCAGTATGACATCACACCGTACACAAATGACCCTTATATAAGACCGGCATTATCTACCGACAGATTAGATGCAAGCAGGATCTCGACTCTGACACAACTCATCGGCTCATAAGCTGGTTCTCCCTCCATATATGGAGATAACCGACGAATCTCACTAAGTCTGACCTCACAAGCCCCATATTTGGACACGAACACATCAGAGATTGCGTTAGACCGGAAATTGCCGGATTTGACCGATTTATAATGACAAAGACCGGAAAATATAAACCTCATCGGACATAAGGACCGATTGAAAATGACACGGCAGTTCACCGCAAATCTCTCTCTCTCTCTCTCTCTCTCTTTCTCAATGTCTCTCTCTCTCTCTCTCTCTCTCTCTCTCTCTCTCTCTCCCTCATCACTCTCTCTCACATCTGCACGTCTGGTTGCACAAACACACACGGGTTAAGTTACACTTTTTCCTGTTAATAATAACCTGTGTGAAATAAGCTGCATTGGGAGGTAAACGGGAGACACTTTATTGTGAAGGTATGACAGGAAATGATAGTTGTTGCTGGGTAGGCCTAGTTGTCGGTTTGTTATGTTGTCGCTAAGCTCTCTATGAGCTGCCTTGGTTTTGGAATATGAGCGCGCAGTTTAAGTTATAGTACATGAATGGACAGTCAAAAATAAGTTGTATTATCAGAACTGTTTAGCCTAAACATTAATTTGCGAACGGGGGCGCTGGGGGAGAGAGAAGACAGCAGTCCATTTCAGCGTCATTTTGCAATGCGCACTGTGAACCCATGGGAATTATTGAAGGCACGCAGGACAACTACAACCCATATAAAACAAACTTTATACACTCGATTGAAGTTCTTTATGAGGGATGTTATGGAAACTGTACAAGATCACCACCAAAGCCTTTTCAACCTTCCCAAAGTTGCATAACAGAGATGCAGGATGATCGTGACCACTCGACCATACTTGTGAGTAGTCTATAATTGATTCCTTTCTGGCCAGATTAATCTATCAACCTATGAAACATTGCACAGACCCCACTTTCAGACTATTTCTCATTATTCTGTACATTATTATGTGTTGGCCTGAAATATGATGCAGAACAGAAACAACTTGTTATGAAACCATGCAGTATGTGTGCAAACACACAGCCTGCGTGAGTAGTCCAATATAATGCATTCCCTTATGCAAGATGAAGCTGTATGTTTTTTGTACAGCCTACTACTCCTTTACATTCAATTAGTTCAGTCTCAACTATACAGCAGGACTTAAACTGTTGTTATTGGCTATGTTTTTGCACCTGCTTGTCATCCATGCATTAAAATTATTATGTCCGGTATTTTTATCAGATGTCCGATAAATTTTAATCATGCCGGTCACGGTGACCGGCTGTTAAAAATCCTAGCGCGACCTCTGGAACACATAACATAACTCCATATATAGAGACATAGCTGCTGACATCAGTATGACATCACACTGCTGACATCAGTATGACATCACACCGTACACAAATGACCCTGACGGCACACACCAAGCAGTGTGATGTGTGTCATACTGATGCGGAGATATGAGCAGGGCAAAGGTGTGACGTGTGACGTGTGACCGACAGACGGACGGCCGGTGGAGGTTTTGATACCAGTAAGACTCCCTAATCGGGAGATAAGCGACCGTTGGTCGCTTATGTCCACAAATAGGCCAAAAGTTTGTTTTACCAATTATCAAGACATACGGGCAGTTGACAGTTTGCCATGGTTACTCATTGAAGTTTACTAAACTGCGACCTGACGGTCGCAATAACACCTGATGACACAGCATGCCCAGCTGTTGGGTATACAATCAAGAAGGGTCATATTCAATTTAGAAAGTAGGAGTTCAGAGCAGTCTTGAGTTATAATATTAGACTTGTTTCTTGTTGATTATTTGCAACATTACAGTACAGCATGTCTTGGAGCCGTAACACAGTGTACACTGTCGAGGAGGAGGGCTGGTGGTGTTTGTACTTTCGCCAAGGATCCAGAGCGTTGTAAGGAGTGGATCAGTAGCCTAGTTCCAGACCCTGAATCACTAGCCACACCCCTTTAATTTTTTTGTTTCTGCGATTCAGGTCTAGAATCGCTCTCATTGGAGGAGGCCCGGCGAATCAGCGTCGTGAATCAGCGTCTTGTGATCAGCGTGGGTGGGGGTTTCCCATAACTCATGTGTGTTTCCAAGTACACCAGTGCCGCGCGTCGCGGTAAAATGCGATCGTATCGATCTCGCTATGAAACACCAGTAGCAGGCATGTTATGTTGTGTTTGATTACTAGTTCGTAGTGCTCCTATCCTGACTGTTTCTTTGGTTAGCAAGTAGCACTAGCAAGCAACAGGCTAGCCACTAGCCAGCCAGTCATGTGTTGGTCGGTGAACCAATCGCTGAAGACTGCCTCTTTTTGGCAACGCCCATCCCTGCAATCGCCCTGGGGGGAAGCGAGTTCAGACTGAATAATGAAGTGAAACGAAATGTCAATTCAGGCTGAGTGTCAGGCTAGTGGATCAGAGCAATCAAGACCCCAATTTCAACGACAACACACCGCTCGAGGAGCTCGGAATGAGCGAGTGTGTAGTTTGCACTTCAAACAACAGTGCCTGATAAAATATTGTACCACTAAACCATTCCTCATCAGGCATCACACAGCTGTCTAAATGTTTGAATGTGGTAGCTCCTCCTTCTTTTTGGACATAACACTTTATTGCTGTTTCTACTCTCATCCATGCATCAATGTTGCTGAACAATGATCCTGTGGCAGGGCCAAGTAAATATGTAAGTTAGTGTAGCTGTTTGAAAAACTACTTTACTCAGCTGTCATCCATTTCTAGCGGCATAGAAAATATGCAATTAGGCCTAAAGGAAGTCAAGTCTCCATTCTTTAACCACAATTAACCTGTTTTCCAGAAATGGCTACTTTAGGAATGGGTTTGGACGTTTGGGTCCAGGATTATAAAAACTATACTTCGTTGGTGTTCTGCCTGGGGCTGCCATGATCAGGATTGTTGGGCCTGAAACCTGGCATCAGCTCAACCCAGGCCAGTACAACTTATAGAACTGGATCCAGTTTGAGCTACTACTTAGCGAACCAGAACCATGGAGTGACTGTCTGGAGTGGACGACACAGTTGGTTCGTCAATTCCATCCAGTATTGGCCACCAGAACCATGGAGTGACTGTCTGGAGTGGACGACACAGTTGGTTCGTCAATTCCATCCAGTATTGGCCACCAGCACCAGGCCACATGTCAACCAGCTGGACAATGTCAACTCAGTTTCTGTCATTATTATGTTCGCGAGGCAAACAAATTTAAACGTTGACTGTCTACTTAAAAAAAAAGAAAAAAAGTTTGCAAATGCTGAAGTGAAAATCAATCATAGTTCCATATGAACGCTATCAAGTTCTGTTCTTCATTCAGACCATAGGACATCTTACCAGTGACCAGTGAAGATGCCGATGATCCGGGGGATGAGACTACCTGTCTGAGACCATGTCCTCATCTTGGGAGGAGGACGACGACATGGTGGTATCGAATGGGAAGGTTCTTGTGGATGAGGACAGCATAATAATGTGGAGCTCATCACCGGATGTCAGGGGAATGCCAGAGGTCCACCCTACAAGCTGCTGCAGCAGTTTTGTTCACGGGGGGCACCTTCACTGATCTGTCAGGTTGGAAGAAGGCCATGAAATTACACATGTTTCGGTGAAACAACATTCCATGAGATCCAAAAGGCCCATCTACACCGCCATTGAGGACCTGTATCACCAGCAGAGAAATCCACTCCTGGCACGAGTCTTCTTGGACAGCCGATTCTCACCCCCTCTGCTTCACCCTCCCGACGCTTTCCCAACTTGCTTTCTGCTTCACCCGTGCGACGCTTTGGAACGCTTACAGCGTCTACTGTCAGACGAGAACGGAGAGTCTTAGTATGCATGCGCCGACATGTGTTTACTGGAATATTTTCCAGTCACGGGGAATCGAAACAGTTTAGCTGTCATCATGCTCTACCGACTGAGCTAAGGAGACGGCTACGAAATTCCTTTTTTTTGTGCTTTTATCTTTGACAACGTGGATAATAACGGAACGTAGTCCCTTCTTTGAGCCACATTCGGACGCGGAAGCAGTCCCCTGGTCAAAATTTACTATACTGTCCATAACGGCACATAAAACCCTTCATAGTGGTATCGAATCTCGCTTCAGGCACGATTTTTTTTTCTTTCTTCTTAGACCACTGGCCATACCCAATGCGTCCAACACTTGACACAGTAGGCATACCTAAAGTGTCCCCTCGTCTGTCGCAGTACGGTACTTGACAGGGCGTCAGTTGTCTGACGCTTTGAAGGTGAGAATATTTTGGAGCAGCAAGCGACCACATCTCTTGGCAGATGGCAGATGTGACTCACCATGATTCAGTGCCAAATTCTGCCATTACTCCTTCATGTTGGAAGACACATAGGAGATTATTCACTCTGAACTCATGCAGATAATTTAGTTGTTTTTAAATGTTCACAGCAGGATGGTCTGTTCTTAACATAATAGTGTATATGTTGTTGTATCAATATCATGTTATTGTACTGCTGTGTTTTGTTTCTTGGTTCTCCTTCTAGGTCACAGAAGCCCCCAGCTCTGTTATGAATCGATGGAACCACTGGGAAGATGATGCGAGTTGAACACGAAGAGATCAAACAAAATCAGTTTAGCATAATTTTTTGTAATACAATAACAAAATATTAAAAATAAATGAAAAAGGTTATCGAAAAAACACGGCCAGCTCACGTATTAGGAGGGTAGTATAAGTCACCGGAAAAAATAACAGGTGTTTTACATTTTAGGGTTTTTCGACATGGTCCACCCCCAGGCCTGGCTGGATGACAACGAAAAAGTGTTTAAGTCTGTCTGGGTTTACAAAAGAAGGAGGGGAAATTATTTTTTCTGCAAGAAACACATCTTAGTAAGGTGGAACATGCAAAATTGGAGATATTAGCGTCGTCCCAAGTTTTTTCCTCCTCCTTTACATCAGCTAAACGTCCTAATTAAAAATAACCTTATGTTCAAAAGTGAAAAATGTATCAGAGACAAGGAAGGAAGGTATGTTCTTGTTATTGGGGAAATAGAAAATCAATATATAACCCTCATTGTATACTAGAAGCTCGGCCGCCCGAGCGTCTAGTCGGCGCCCTGGCCAACTCGGGAACAATGTAAATAGGGGATGAATGCCCCGCCCTTTAATGCAAACCCCATTATACCTGTTGTCATATGATCTGTTTTGACCATCTGTTTGCGTGTGTCCATTTATGCCCATATATGGGGATATCTGTCTGTCTACGTCCATTTTATGTCCATATATGGAGATCTCTGTAGGACCCGTTTTGACCATCTGTTTACCTGTGTCCATTTATGCCCATATATGGAGTTATCTGTCTGTCTGCTTCCATTTTATGCCCATATATGGAGATCTCTGTAGGACCTGTATTGACCATCTGTTTGCCTGTGTCCATTTATGCTCATATATGGAGATATCTGTATCTGTCTGTCTGCATCCATTTCATGCCCATATATGGAGATCTCTGTATCTGTTTGTCTGTGTCCCTTTAGTTTGCCTGTGTCCATTTATGCTCATATATTGAGATATCCGTATCTGTCTGTCTGCATCCATTCTATGCCCATAAATAGAGATCTATGCAGACACAGTGCCGGTTCCG
This sequence comes from Nannobrachium achirus, assembly GCF_963921795.1. Taxonomy (NCBI): domain Eukaryota; kingdom Metazoa; phylum Chordata; class Actinopteri; order Myctophiformes; family Myctophidae; genus Nannobrachium; species Nannobrachium achirus. Next base: position 54,161,300 of record NC_137821.1, on the reverse strand, counting down.
GAAAACCCTGATGTCAGACATCAGAATCCGAACCTTTCGTGCTGGTTACAGAAAATCGCGTATCGGATCGGGTCGAGGCCGGGCACTGCACTACCTGCTGCGGCGGGGAACGCGCATGCCGAATTGAATGCCTCACCCTTTAATGCAAACCCCATTATACCTGTTGTCATAAGAGCCGTTTTGACTATATGTTTGCCGGTGTCCTTTTATGCCCATATAGGAACATCAGAATACATAACCATGGCATTTTTTGTTGACTCATGTGGTGTACGTGATCTCAGAGCCTTTTATGAAGCGATGTCACAATGAGTCAGCGCTTGCGCCGATTTCCTCCGGAACAGCCTGATGTCAACAATCAGCTCCGCATAAGGAGATTCCGAACGTTTTGCGCCGGTTTCGGAAAACCGCGAGTCGGGTCGGGTCGATTTGCCTGTGTCCATTTATGCTCATATATTGAGATATCCGTATCTGTCTGTCTGCATCCATTCTATGCCCATAAATGGAGATCTATGCAGACACAGTGCCGGTTCCGGAAAACCCTGATGTCAGACATCAGAATCCGAACCTTTCGTGCTGGTTCCAGAAAATCGCGTATCGGATCGGGTCGAGGCCGGGCACTGCACTACCTGCTGCGGCGGGGAACGCGCGTGCCGAATTGAATGCCTCACCCTTTAATGCAAACCCCATTATACCTGTTGTCATAAGAGCCGTTTTGACCATATGTTTGCCTGTGTCCTTTTATGCCCATATAGGAACATCAGAATACGTAACCATGGCATTTTTTGTTGACTCATGTGGTGTACGTGATCTCAGAGCCTTTTATGAAGTGATGTCACAATGAGTCAGCGCTTGCGCCGATTTCCTCCGGAACAGCCTGATGTCAACAATCAGCTCCGCATAAGGAGATTCCGAACGTTTTGCGCCGGTTTCGGAAAACCGCGAGTCGGGTCGGGTCGAGGCCCGGCACTGCACTCCGCGCGGCGGCGGGGAACGCGCGTGCCGAATCTGAAGCCGGTGGGACGAACGGTTCTCGAGATACGCGGATTACAAACAGACACGCAGACAGAGACTTCTCGCATTTATAGATAGATAACCCACCTGCTCAAGGAGCAGATCTTATGGAAAAAATTCTAACATTATTAATGACAGAGGGGAAGGGTATGATCATTATGGGAGGAGATCTGAATTTAATTATGAACCAGAATGACACTCAGAGTAAAATAAAACATAAGGCAGAACAAGCAGCAATGTTAATGAGAAAAGCTCAAATTGAGTTGGGATTAGTAGATGTATGGCGCTGCCTTCATCCTCAAGAAAAGGCTTATACTTTTTTCTCTGGTGCACATGATGTTTACTCAAGACAATGAAGCAACACAGAGAGCAGTCACAGACAGGAATATACCGTATATTGTCTGACCAACTAGGCAGTCTTTTGGCCAACACCTTACAGTTGTGAAGCCGGGAGGAGCTCAGATTGTCAATCAGGTACTCACAGGAGGGGAAAAGGCTGGGGTGAGACCCTGGACGTGCCACCGTGTGGCACAGATCATGACATAAGTACATTTTGGTGACAATACTTTTGTACTTTTACTCAAGTAAAGGTAGGATTCCAGACGTTTACTTGTAACAGAGTACTTCTGCATTGCAGTATTGGTACTTTTACTTAAGCAAAAACATTTAGTACGTTTTCCACCACTGTGTATATGTATTCTCTCCTGCTGGGTATCTATATTCTTTGGCCCAGCAGGGCGCAAAATAAGAAGCCTGATCAAATCATATGGATGAAAGTTTACACTTTCTCATCTACAGTAATAACCTTACTTATTAAAACTCTATGGTATAACCCCCGTCTTAAGAAAATAAAATAGTTTGATACAATCAAGTTTCTGTTGAATGGTTTCATCCTACACTTGATCCACACAGGGTGAAAATGGTCCATGAATTGTTATATTATAGTCTTATGACTGGTTAGAGAAGCGTAAAATTCAATGCCCAAACATAAGAAAGACAAATTAGGACAGGACAGCAGAAAATAGTGCTGATTGAGAGGCCAGGTGTAGCCTTCTAAGTTCTAAACCACCAACTTCTGGAAAACGCTGTGTCATCCTTCTGGATTCACGGAAGTTGGTGGTTTACGAGGCTAGGCCAGGTGCAGGAGACCAAAACATTTATTTTGGTACAAAGGTGAGTAGGTCTACATTTAAGTTCACTTGGCTGCTGAGGCTTAGCCAGCTACAGTACGTTAATTAATACAGCAGGTGATTCTGAGTGGTAACGGGTCTAAAAAAAAGAAAAGAAAAAAATCTTCATTTCACTTTCATTCAGTCTTAATTCATCCATCTCTGAAATCTGTGTGCAAACGTAGGGCTGATGCATACTCCACATTTAGAGACAAATTTACATTGGTTACGCTATCAGTCCGTTGTTCCCACTATTTTGTGCGTTCGGAACTCACTGAAGATGGCCATTTTCCGACGCTACTTTTTTCTCATATACAACGCTACTTTTAGTGTTAAGATTAGGAATAAGTGTTGGTTTTATGCATAGTTTTATTCAAGTAAATGTCATGTTGTTGTTATTTTATAGGGGAGATTTATTATTATTTTTGTATTATTATTATTGCTTGGGGAAGGTCATAGATCACTTCATGAATCACTTCAACTCTGCATAATATTCACATTGAGTGTGGATGTAATCATGACAGCAGTTTAGCCACTTTAAACCTTCTATAGCTTAGTTGACAGTGATCCACCAAAGCTCTGTAGTAGGGATGCTCCTGTTTACACTCTATAAATCAAATATATTTGGTGAAAATAGCCTTTCTGCAAGCTCACGTTGTGATTTCATGGCACACCATCTTTGAATGTAAAAAAAAGAAAGAAAACAAATATTATGGATGGCTAATATCTGACAGAGCTAAATCTGTCTTTCTGTCTGTCTGCCCAAATATGGAGATGAGTGATGTGATGTCATACTAATGTCATCTGGTATAATGGTGAATTTAACAGCAGTGTTACTCCCTCACTACGTGTATTCTTGTAGGGTAGTGAGTTCAAATTCACTGTCAACAAAGATATTCTGTATCTTTTTTTACTTCATCTGCATATTCTCCTGAAGGTCATCACCTTTATTCTCTGTTACTGTTGGCAGTCATGGTTTCCAGTTCCCACCTGATGTCATGTGGGAGTTCAGACAGCTCCAGACCATGCTGAGTGACTGCTAGCTTGCATAACATCTTCAGGCTAGGATTTAAGTCTAGGATGTACAGGTCACCAGAAATGAGACTGTTCCCTGTGTTTCCTCCATGGATGATAATACAATCTCCCACCATGCAACAACACATCCCATACATCCTACAGTGGTCTTTCCCCTTGGGCTCAACCTGCTTCCAGGAAAAGGTCGCTGGACTGAATTTCCACAGATCATTGAAGTACTGGTTCCTGTTCCAGACGCCACCAAATATGTACAGCTCTCCATTGTAGGCAAAGGCAGCGTCCTTCTGGGAGGTGTCCAGAAGGCTTGTTCAACCAGCAGTTGGTCTCTGTGTCAAACACTGTGATGCTGTTGTAGTAGCCGCCCCCATAACCCCCAAATACAATCATCTTACTTCCAATGATGGTGGCAGAGTGACCTCTTGAAGCAGGTGGTGGAGGTCCTCTGGAGTTAATTAAAGTCCAGACCATTATGCTGGTGTCCAACTTGTACATGTCATTAGTCCATACAGTCAGCTGGGTGTCTCCTCCATACACATAAATGACCTTCTCCAGTACACAGGCTGAGTGGAACCTCCTTGCTCCTGGAATAGTCCCAGAAACCTTGGGTTTGAACCAGCTGTGTGTGCCAACATCAAAGGCATAAAGCACATTGCAAGGATACCATCCTCCCCAGATGTAGACAATTTCTTCAACCAGCACAGCTGTGTGGCCATAGCGCCTGGAGGGAACCTCAATGGGACGTTGTCCTCTTCCATTGGTAACTGAGGACAACTTCCTCCAACGCAAAGATGTGTTGAAGATGTGGACTTCAATTTGATACCTGTTGTGGATGTAGTTGTTGTATCCTCCAAATGAGTACAGCTTGTGTCCGACTACCAAGGCTGCATGGTAGTACACTTCAGGTCCTCCTTTCAGATCTATTGTCCAGTGAAACATTTCACACACAGCACCACCTTGAATCAGTGCAACAAATTTACAGGATAAGCTGTTAAACAACAGTTCAGAACAAGTTGTTGAATGACACTTTGTTAATTGGAAGTTTACTTTTAAAGGACAGTTACATTGGTTGTGATGACAATGTTGTGATGTCATTGCGTAATGAGGTAATTATGTTGAATATCTAATGGAATATCCACCCATCCATCCATCCATCCATCCATCCATCCATCCATCCATCCATCTACCCACCAAAAATCAATTCCAGTTTCATAAGCCTATGCTTCCTTGGTATACTCACCATGTAATCTGGACACAGCTGACAGGCTTACTAAAGTATGTCTTGATAAATATCATAATAATAATAACAATAATAATCAATAGTCTTAACAGTCTTAATTTTAAGAGTGTCACATTTTCCCATTTGGTACAATTTAACTTTGTTTGATAGGGTAGCTTGTTAAGTTTTGGGCAATATGAAGCTGTTAACGTTGATTGGTGGTTCTTTAAGGGCCAGTATAATAATGCTCCAAGCTAATTAAGACTTTGGGGAGCTGGTTCAAACTTTGGAGGGCGCACATCATTTTTACCGTGTCCTCTGGATGTACAAGTCTTGTCAGAAAAGTTGGCTACAATGGAAACATAGTTAATTTACGACTCAAACAGTAAAGCCCTTTGCACACAGGACAGTTGCGTTTCTTCCGTTTGCTGTATGAATAAAACGCATTGGATTTGGTGTGCAATGCTGTGCGGAATCGGCGCTGCGGATCCCAAAAGGAGTCATAAAAGGAGTGATGAGTTTTTCACCGCATGCGACAAGACGCACAAATCGAACAAATGCACGGCCGCAGCCACTCGTCGCACGGCTAATTCGGAGCCGGTGTGCATGAGGTCAAAATGAAATTGTCCGTTTTATCCGTGCGGTTAACCGCGCCTGTGTGCAAAGGGCTTAAGTATGGGCTCTTTTCCGTCATAATTCATCTATCCAAACATATTATAAATGTCTTTCTTCAGACAGTTAACAACAAAATAATCTAGGCTTGGGGCTGGGGCTGACATTCCTTTTCCTTTTGATCCTTTTTGTATTTTGTAGATTTTGTTGCTGTATCTCGGGGGGAAGGTGGCAATACAGTGCAGAATAGTGGAGTTGTGGTCTGGAGCTGTAGCCTGCTGGTATTTCATGCAGTTTGGTTTAAGTTAATTTGTTTTAAATTCATTGTATTGAGCACCCTCTAGTGGAAGGTTTGTGTAATGTTCAGCATAAAGTATCATGCCTGCATCAACTGTAATTTGTCAATTATAAAAGATCTTCCACACCTGGCTGTACCTAGTTTAGTTTGAGCCAGGCTGTGTTGGAGTGCAGTTCTCTCGCTCTTCACCCAGTGAGCCATGATGGAGAAAATGGAAGAACCTACATTTGAGGGGAAGCGCTCACTATCCCGACTATCCGCTGTTCCGACATGGTCGGCAGGTTAGTTACTTAGCGTCGGCAGGTTAGTTACTTAGCGTAAGGCAGGTTAGTTACTTAGCGTAAGGCAGGTTAGTTACTTAGCGTCGGCAGGTTAGTTACTGAGGTAAGGTTTACTGAGGTTAGGTTTAGGGTTGGGGGTAGAGTTAGGGTTATAGTTTTAGTGTCGGAATACCGGACCGTCGGAACTCTGATGCGGACCCACATTTGATGACGGCTTTTCTTTCAGTCAAGAGTTCAACATGAGCCAAGACACTTTTTACACTTTGTAAGCCTTGGGGGGCCCCCCCATGTTAAAACCGTCGTATATCGTACTTCCCACCAAGGAGTCTCAGCCACGTCGCACTTTCCCGTACTTTGTCATTAAAACCGGAATAAATGATTTTCATCCGAAAATCGGCGATCGTCTAACCTTCCCTAGCCACCACTCGTGCATTCATAACTCATGCACGGTCTGACATGAAGCAGAGGTGACGTCATTGGCCTTTCCTTTTCCAAGGCACCTTCCACCCATTCGTTTGCTGTCTACACAAACCATGAGCCTGTAAGTTTGATCTACTCTGCATTTTATCTCGTTTTGCATTGATGATGAATATATGTTTTGGTGACATTCCTGCAAAGATGTGACATTTTGCAAGTTAAAAAGTTACATTTGTTTGGTTAATTGATTGAATGCCTGACTGCAGCTTGTAGATCGGCTATTTTCCATGCTGTTTTGTTTCATGTTTTGAGACTTTGACTTGTGTTACAGTGTTACCACTAAACTAAAACTAAAAAACTAAAGAGATGAGGAAATGTATTCTTAGGCTGTAACAATAATGTGGGCATTTCTCTGTAACTTTAAAGCTCTTTATAAACAGGCCATGCCTCAAGGAAAGGTTATATGGATTTATCTATATGTCTTTCCATATAGTACCTACATTTATCATTTGGTACATTACAGTGCTCAAAGCAAAGCTATATGGGTTCTTATTTTTAAGTGTGTCATACATTTTCCGTTTGGTACATAATGTACCAACTAAACAGCTTGAGCTTTACCTGTCTGTCTGTCTGTCTGTCTGTCTGTCTGTCTGTCTGTCTGTCTGTCTGTCTGTCTGCCAGTGCCAATTGCATATGGTATTGAGTGATATGCCTTCATACTAATCCAGGAGCATCTAAATTAACTGCTAAACTGTAGTGTTACATTAACCAATGTTACATGAATTTGTAGTCGCCATATCACTGAAATTACTGTAAGAAAGTTAGGTCAAATCTGAGTGGGAAGATGGATAGTGACTGTTGTTAGTGGAGAGATAGCTGAAGATCTGTGAGTCAGCACCACTGATAGCGTTTTAGTAAATACTTTTAGGCCTCTGAGAGAGAGAGAAAAAAACAGGTGCTCGCCAGAGAACGGGACAACGGGATCAAGTCATCAAAAAGAAAAAAGTGATCCAGGCACTCAAAGTTTAAAAAGGGAGGAACAAGTCTTTATTTCATTAGATTAAAAAGCCGACACGTTTCGACCAGAAACTGGTCATCATCAGGGCATGTACTGAAGAGATACATGCAAACACACTCAATATATAAACTGGGACTGGGCAATCAACAAGTGGGGCCTAATTGTGTAATTACACAGGAAAATATGACAATCAACACACCTGTGTGTCAGACCAAGACATATTCATTCATTCAACCTTTATTTAATTTCTCGGGGATACAATTGAGGGCAAGCCCTCATTTTCAACGATGCCGAGATTACAAACAACAACAACAACAACAACAATAATATTAATAATAAGATAAGAACAACAATAAGACAGAGTATGATTTGTAAAAAACAAGCAAAGGATATAATGAGTACAATAAAGAAGCAGTAAGAGCAGTAATAAACAATAGCACATCTTAATGAAAGCAATGACAATTTAAAACAACATGATTAGACAGCAAATTTTAAAATTTCCCAATGAAACCATAGATTCAAGTTGTAAAGTGCATTGTAACTCATTCCAGCTATGGGGGGCGCTAAAACCAAAGGCAGTTTTGCCTAGGTTGGTGTGGGCTGTGGGAACCAATAGTGGAATGTAGTTTTAGGAACGTGTGTGGTGAATGGAAAGTTTTGGAATTAACAAGGAGGAGATGTAAGATGGTGATTTTTTTTAATAAGGCTTTATAGATGTAGATGTACCAGTGGTGGTCTCGCCTCATAGAGAGAGAGGGCCAACCAACTGTTGTATACAGGGTGCAATGATGTCACCTGTGATAAATCTATACATGCATCATTTAAGCAGTATAGAGTAAAACAAAAAAGGCCTCTGTAAAGTTACACAAGTCAACCACAAAATACATAGCTATAAAAAAAGAGAAACATTTATTACAAATATTATAATATTATAATATAAAGAATCAACAAGAACAGATCCAGTCACAAAAAACACATGAAATCAATGTCCTCATTAAGACCAGGAGGGGTGAGGGCATCCAAGGAGTGAATCCAGAAAGATTCCCTCTGGTTCAACTTCCTTAGGCGATCATCACCCCCTCTTGTGAGTGGTTTTATGTGTTCAATACCTGTAATGCGTAGGAGAGTATACACTTTTTTTCTACCACTTTTTGTGGTCACACGTTGAGATACTGGATTCAGATTGGCTTAAAACAGTGGTAAATCAGTCAACAACCTTGAGTTGGCTCAAGGACCCCGCCCACTGTTGTGTTGCAGTTGTAACATTTCCAAGATCAATGCGTCTCCACCTTTTCAGGAAGTGTGTCAATAACTGTGAATCGACATCATGACAAGTAGCCTAGGTTATGATTTATTTTTTGTTTTGTTTGTTTGTTTTTGGCCAGTGAATGTGGCTGAAATCATTGTTGTTTATGGGACTATATGCTGTGGCGGAAGTATATGTGTATTCTGAAACAATGATTGTAACTAAATAACCTTGCAAGTTACAACTGTGTTTTCTTTCATTTATATGGTAGAAGTGGTAGAAAAGCAATTTACCAATCAGCCAACAACCCACTCCCTCTCATGGTAAATGGCTTACATATGTTCTGGCAGCAAAGTACCATTTGGGACAACATTAACAGGACACTACACTAACAGGAACAACCGGGAGGGACAGAAGAGGCAGAGGTACTGCCACCATGTTCTGGGAACGTGAGCAGAACAGATCATTTGACCTCACCTGATACACATCAGGAGGAGCCCCTAGTAATTACTGACGCCAACGGAATCCAAATTTTGGACTGCGAAGGAACTAGAGGTAATTCTGATCAGGTTGTATTGATTGTGATGTCATTTCTATAGAGTGGTTGTTCTATGTCCAAGTGTTACATTTCAGAATAAGCTTGTAGGTCTGCTATTTTTGCAACTTAAGTGTAGTATGACAAAATGGGGCATTCATTTACGCCAAAAATTTAGATGAGGTGTTTATGCCGACAGGAAAGATTTTTTTTAGGTTAACACAATTTGTCCAAATGGCCATCCCGATAGCGATTCTCTACGGAGACTATTTGTGTCTCCATAGGAAACCACTGGTGGTAAGATTATTATGTTAGTAATGTAACAAAAACAAACCGTTTGATTAAGTTTCCATGGGGTGAGTAATCTATAGAAAGTCATGTTGGTGGTGAACCATCTGTCATGATCTGGGCCACACGGTGGCCCTTCCAGGGTCTCGCCCCGGCCTTTTCCCCCACTTCACCTTGTCCTGCTTGCCCCTCCCCTCCTGTGAGTAGCCTACCTGATTGACAATCTGAGATCCTCCCAGTATCACAGCTGTGAGCTGTTGACTAATGACTGCCTAGTTGTCCAGAGACTATTTAAACCTGTCTGTGTTTGCTCTCATTGCTGGATCATTATATTGCTGTCCGTTCCTCAGTTTGTGTTCTGTTAAGTTTGATTCCTTGTATGCTTTTGTTTAAGTAAAGTCTTCGTCTACTGCAATCCTTGGTTTCCTGCAATTTATACTTTGAGATGAGTTCTGCGTTTGGGTCCTCACCATCACAACACCAGATCGTGACAGAATGATCCAGCCATCTTGGACCCAGCGGAACTCCCAGCCAGCGAGAGCCCCCTGTCTCCCCAACTGTCTGAACTTCCCGGAGGTCCTCATTCCTCTCCTTCTGGGCCGCTGTCATCCGACTGTGTAGTGGTTTCCCTCTGCGGCCCCTGTCTTCTGGGGTTCTCCTGCCCAGCGCCACCCCGATCCCAGGATGCGACGTCTCGCTGGGGTGTCCCTCGCCGACGTCTTCGCCAGGGGCCCCAGCCGTTGGGCCGTCGTTCGGTGGTGGTCCGCCCGGGCCAGTGACGCAGTGCCCTGCAGTCCAGTGACACCGAGCACCCGCTGGCCGCTGCTGCTTGTGCCCTCTGCTCCACTTAGTGCCAGAGCCCTGGCAGCTACGCCCCCCTGTGAGGATCTCTGTCCCTGGGGTCTTTGGCCCTGTTTCAGTATCCCCTGTCCCGGTCTTGGGACGTCTTCCAGACGTCCCTTGGAGGGGAGGTACTGTCATGATCTGGGCCACACGGTGGCCCTTCCAGGGTCTCGCCCCGGCCTTTTCCCCCACTTCACCTTGTCCTGCTTGCCCCTCCCCTCCTGTGAGTAGCCTACCTGATTGACAATCTGAGATCCTCCCAGTATCACAGCTGTGAGCTGTTGACTAATGACTGCCTAGTTGTCCAGAGACTATTTAAACCTGTCTGTGTTTGCTCTCATTGCTGGATCATTATATTGCTGTCCGTTCCTCAGTTTGTGTTCTGTTAAGTTTGATTCCTTGTATGCTTTTGTTTAAGTAAAGTCTTCGTCTACTGCAATCCTTGGTTTCCTGCAATTTATACTTTGAGATGAGTTCTGCGTTTGGGTCCTCACCATCACAACACCAGATCGTGACACCATCCCTAGGTAAAAAATACATCCTCTACTTTTTGAAGGGGTTAACATTTGAGTTGAGAGTTTAATTATCTTTACACAACTTTTTGTATTAACACAATTGGGGGGGGGTTATCTTCCAATGTCTTTTGTTGTTGCAGGACAGGACTACTGGAAGACTGGTCCAAAAAGGTTTTTGGCAATGACAGAGCAAGACTTTTCACTCTAAGAGAAGGGTGAGGTAACTGAACTGCAGATTAGTATATCTATCTCAGAAATTAACTCTTTGCGTGCCAGCGCCCTCTAGGGGCCAAAGAATGCCAGCGCATCTCTCATAGGCGAGCGCTTTAGCTTCCAGGACTTCAGCTTCCAGGACCTGACGTGCTCACGTTGATGCACTGCATGGAAATGTCCCGGATGAAGATGCTAACAGAATGGCTATTCCCATTTTGTCATCTAAAAGATCATTTTTGGGCGATTGTGCCGTAAATAAACCTCGCGCCGCTTTCCTAAAACACAAAAAAGAGATATAAGCCTTTAAAGACACCCGCTTCGACTGGTATCTTCGCATTCAACCGGACTTTATCACCCTTTTTCAGACGTTTGAACACAGATAGTATCCACAGTGTATCCACGAAGGAGTATCTACTTTGAAGTACGCATGCGCCGATATCTCTCGCCTTGAATATTAGTCCCCTCAGGGGAATCGAACCCAAACCGTGGGTTTATTGCATCCGTGCTCTACTGACTGAGCTAATGAACGGATGAAATGACTCCTTTTTTGTGCATTTATCTATGACGTGGATAGTGGGGTAGATGTTGATAGTGAGGGACTGAATATTTACTATTCTGTCCATAACGGCACATAACTCGGTAACGCGGCTGAGTGGGATTGGGCGCCGTTCGCACCGTTCGTCGCGGCAACTCGGCTCGCTAGCGCTCGCCTCGGTGGCGACTCACGGGGCTCATCGGCGCCCAATACCGCGCCGCTCCGTCGGGGTCAGTGGCGTGGAGCGTTACACTGGGGAACAGAGCACACTTGGCATCTGGTTCGAGGCTGGGAGTCACCTCAGGTTTTATTTTTGCGCTCCTCTGAGGTTGACCACTAGATGTCGTCATTTTACTACTAATATCTCTGCCTTGGTGAGATACTTCTCTGCATTGGTGAGATACTAGTATGCTGTATCTATGGATACCTCTGCATTGAAGAGTCTGAAAGCACGTGAATATTTCGCATTAAGTGCGTTGATATCATTAGAAGCAGGTGTTAAAGATGCGGTCCTTCATTGGATTAGGCGGAGATTGGCGATTGCGTTCGCAAATTACGGCCGGCCGGGACGTTGTTAGCTTTCGGCTAGTAGCTACAAAAATCAAGCCAGGCTTCAGAAGGCCTCTTATCATTTTATTCATTTAATTAAATAAAGCCGAACTACTTCGGGATCGGCACACTCGTGTACTCATCGGAAGCGGCGCCGAACATCGGGTGAACATTGGGGAGCTCAAAAATGTATTTTAAACCATTTTTAATGGAATATATCGTCGGACAGAGTAGAATGGCTAACTGGCTAGCGGCTAGCGAGCCAGGACCACCCACGACTCTACAAGCAGCTCGGGGTAAGTGAATTAATAAAAAAAAGATTGTATTGGATTGAAATAAAGCCGAACTAGTTCGGGATCGGCACCAGATGAGTTAAGAATATTGTGGAAAAGTAAAATTTCTTCCGTAATATAATTCAATACTTTAGATTGAGCAAGCAGTGAAATGTATTTAGATATATACGTTTTTGAATGTAATTTAAGACATGTTTTACACAAAACTTAAAATAATGTATCCGTATAATATTCTGTATATCTTGGCAGAAAACATGACTTGTTCAGTAAGGGTGACATTTCAGTGTTACCGTGTTTATGACCTTAAAGGACAATAAGGGTTCATATTTTAGATAGTGATTAAAGAAAAGGAAAGATGAGTGTTAAAATGTTTTCATTTACTCCCTTTTTATCGTTTTAGTGATTTTAACAATTTTGATTTGCATGCATGCCCCAACCTAAATATGCCTTTTTAGACACAATAACCCAAGAAGCAACGCAAATCTAACAAAGACATTGCTGGCTTATTGTGTCTAAAAAGGACATATAGGCTGTATTGCGTGGCTGGTATCGTTCGGTTTCGTTCCCGCCCCATGGGCACTACATAAACTTTGCTTCATTAGAAAGATCTATTGATAGTAAGTAAGAAACAAAAAGTTCTCCGCGTGTCACTTGCACAATCTTTGTCACCAGCCAGAAATGTGTTTAATGGGAATAACAAAAAAAAAAAAAAAACGAAAATCGTATGCTGCTGATTTTGCTGTTTTTTTACACAAAATCTTTCTCAAATGTCATAAATACACCTACCTAACATCTGAAACAAGTATTGGTGCCTTAGTATACTCGTATGCAAATTTAGATCATGTAATATAGCAAATTTGTTGAAGGAAACGCTTCAATGTAAGTGATTGTCAGTGACTGTAATTTTGTTATAATGACAAGTAAACGTGTCTATTTCATGGTTTCACATCAAGAGAAACTCAATGGAATACTTATCTTCATGATTGGGTATGTCTGGATCTTTAATTTACATATTTCCAAGATGGACGCCACCCGAAAATGAGCTTTACTATGACTTTTACAATGACAGCTGGCTGTTATGACAAAAGCAATATGAACAGATTTTGGTCAGTTTTACCTCAGATTCTATCAAGAGTTGTGGGGATGATTGCGGAGAAAAATCTGAGAAAACGTACATACAGCTAAATGTATCTTAAAGATGACATTTTTAATTAATCACATTGCTGAACCACCTACTCCCAAGTGTTTCTTTTCAGCAAGCAAAGACAGACAGAAGTCCAGGTCTCCTGATCACTGGGAAGTTGGAGATTCTAGAGACGTCATCAGATGGCCTGGCTGAAGACCTTTTACTTGTGTGGCACATACTGTAGGTAGAATAGCTTCCAACATCACAGTTGCCGAATTCTCCTCCAGATGCAGAAGCTGGTTTACCTGGCTTTTCAGCATTCTGTGTAAACTTTCACCCACAGGCTAGCATTATTGGCTACCTATTTGCAAGGTTATCAGGGATGCAGGGGCAGATGATCTGCTTGTTGCAGCAAGTCTTTGTCGAGAAGGAACTGTCAAGAAGATGTTTGTTGAAAAGACATAATACTACCAAACTTGACATGCCCTCAAAGTCCTGTTTGAAAAAGAGATAACTGGCAGAAGTTAGAAATGACAAGGCATCCAGAGATGGCAGTCTTAGGAGATCAGCTGCTGCAGGAATCATTCAATGGGCAACCAACTGCAGTCCTCTGGGCAAACTTCCTGGAGTGTCAGATATTCTCCAAAGGTTTATCTACTACGAGCGGGAAGGTGACTGGACAGGACATCTCTGTGAATCAGCAAGAATGCTACCCTACCTCACTTTAGTAGGCCACTACAAGTACGGGCAGCAATCTTTACCTTTGTATTTGCCTTAGATGAAGAAATGACCGGAAACAGCTTCAGAGGTACATGAAGCACTGATGGCAGGTGTATTTGTTGGCAGACAAGCAGATGGTAGCCACAATAGTAGAGTTTCTTTTGGCATGCTACTGGTACAGACATATAATGCTGATGCCAAGGAAGCAAGCGTTCTGGATCGCATTACACTCAGCCCTGTCTCTGCAGAGCTCAAGTCTATGCTCCACCTCCACCCCTCCAACCCATACCATGTCAGCAGTGGACACTAACCCATCTACTGTACAGTGGCCACATCATCCTTGCTCTACAGGACAGTGTGCTGATTCCACAGTCAAGTGTTTTGCATGTTGTTCACTATAGTTGAAGACAAGCAAACCTGTACAGTATGTCTGCAAGACTGTCTTGTACTGATTTATTTCAGTGCCAGAACAGGTTGGAAACGGAGTGCCAGAACTGTGAGAATGTTTCAAAATAAACAAGCTTTATGGGATGATGACTCTGATTAAGCAAGGGTCATTCATCACCATGCTGGCTTTTGGTGGAGATTTATGTCGAAATATCTTTTTTGCCACGGACATACTAAATGAGTGGACAATAATATCTACCAGAAACACATAGAAGAGCAAGCCCTGAATTACCATAACATGTGTGTAACTCTGAGAACCATTTGGTTCCATTTGTACAATCTCAGAGTTAAGGGCGTACTAGTACTGGTTGGACTCCTAATATGCCAACATGTCACAATGTCATAGATATTCTGAAGAAAACCTGTCGACTTCTAATTCATTAATTGGGTCTTATGATCAAAAACAAGACATTATAAGATATAAAATCAGCCATTGACACATTTTGTCTGTAATACAGACATATTGATGACCCCTGGATGAACGTGATAGGGATGAGTAATATACACACCATGTCAGCATGTAAAATTAGCTAAATACTTGTTTTATTTCAAGATTTGCTTATGCAATACATACATGTGGGAGGAAAAAGCTTAACATTTGCTGTATGTTGTCACAGCACAGCCTTACGTTTACTTATGCTGCCAACATTTGTATGCGTTTTTGTTTTGGTTGGGGGGTAGTCTCGCGTAGCCAGACAACTATTCCACAATCTCCGAATGCTATATAGAGTCTGGAACGGCAGCTCCCGAACGGCAATATCGGAAGTAGCCAGTGCTGCACTGAACTGTAGTCCCATTGGAAACATAACAGAAACACAATAGCTAAGACAAAGTCATTCGAGCGGCCTATTCTTGTTATGGGTGTATAGTTTAAGAAAACGTTTGAAAACATCATGGAGGTATAACACCAACAACACCAGAGAAAGACGAAATAACGCCCCCAGAAATATTGAAAGGAGACATAACGCTTCCAGTAGGACATGTTATTTCTACTGCACCAAGGGAGCGGTTACGCCACATCCGCTTTATCTCGCACTCATCGTTTCTATTTCCGTTTGCCAGACTGTATGCCGGGAGCATTTGTCCAAATCGCGGAGGCAACAGTCTGGCCTCGCGAGACTAGTTGGGGGGTGTCTTGATGTAGCCTACAAATGACAGATGTTGGGACACTCTGTGGTACTTAAATACATATTTTATACCTGACATGACCTTTTGTGCATTTATTATAGTCTTGTCCATTTTGGGATTTTTTTCCAATTTAGGGGGGTGTGATAGCAGTTTGATTGATTTTCATCCATTTCTGGCCAAGGTACCTTTCATTACACAGTTGGCTGTGAGATGTGTTATGTATGAGACATAAGCTTTTAGCTAAATTTACTATGTGTATGTTTCATTTTGCTGGGTGCCAATCACATACTGTACATTGAGGCGTTTTCTTCAACAAATTTGCCATATTTCACGATCTAAATTCACATATGAGAATACAAAGGCACCAATACTTGTTTCAGATGTTAAGTAGATGTATATATGACATTTGAGAAAGATTTTGTGTTGCCAAAATCAATATAGTACATTTTACAAGCAAAAAAAGCAGCACAAGATTTTCGTTTTTTTTGTTATTCACTTTTATATACAATTCTGGCTGGTGACAAAAGTCGTGCAAGTCCACAGGGGTATTGTCTATGCAAAAATGCATTGAATGAGTAGTGCCCAGACGTGGGAACGAAATTCATTTTCTAAGCACTTTTCCTTATAACGCAATACGGCCTAATATTTAGCCACTTGCACACATGCCCCCACCCACTAAAATCAAAATAATATAATCACTAAAAAAATATACATTTTAACACTCATCTTTCTTTTATCTAACGGCAATCTAAAATATGAACCCTTGTTGTAAAAAAACAAAGTTGTCCTTTAAGAATTTAACCTTTACATTCTACGCTACCCAGCAGCCGCAAAGAAGACCTTGTCCATCAGGAGGTGGTTGGTGATATAGAGGAGGTGGTGGAAGCAGTCCAGGCCCTGAAGGAGGCCACCCAGGAATTGAATGGCGTTCCGCGCACCATCCAGGAGCTGAGTGAATCATCCAACTCTACTTTGTCCCTTTCACAATCAGAAGTGGCTTCAATGAGGGCTGCCTTTGGC
Organism: Nannobrachium achirus; assembly: GCF_963921795.1. Classification (NCBI taxonomy): domain Eukaryota; kingdom Metazoa; phylum Chordata; class Actinopteri; order Myctophiformes; family Myctophidae; genus Nannobrachium; species Nannobrachium achirus. The sequence continues at coordinate 54,144,785 of NC_137821.1, read as the reverse complement.
TGCCTAATCTGCCAAGGTGGGCACATTATGTACTAGAATGACATAATAAAAGTGGTTCTCAACTTTTTCATGCCACCCCTCCAAAATAATCACATCTGAACTGGGGACCCCCCGCCCTGACAAGCACATGAGTTTAGGCTTAAACTTTAGTTGGACTCTGTTCCACAACTCAAAAAATGGCAGATCTACAATCTCAGAATGACTCACGTTTGCCAGGTGTTGTGAGCATGTAGATCGTCCCATTTCAAAATTGTTGGGTCTTAATCGCGGGCAATATTTAATGGTGGTGTTGATTGTTAGAAATATCATTTTATTGTAAATTGCAAATTTAAAATCCTTTAACTCTCGTCCTCACAGGGACTGCAGAGGTGCAAATGTTTGCCAGTTGCTGTAAGAGCCTGATTGGGTGCAAGGTGTGCGTGCAGGAATGCCTCAATGGGTGTGTTAACTGAGGTCTGTCTTCTAGCTGATACTGTGAAACCCTAGGAGAAGTTGTTCTACTGATTATTGAAGTCATGGTTTAGCCAAAGTTGCAGCCATCAATACTCTCTCCATGAAGCTTTGATACTCAAACAAGTGTTGGTGTAATCTAAGACGAGCCTATACTCATCATTCTTTCCATTGAGACTATTTTTTTCCTACTTCTCTGGAGGAGACGTCTAAAGATAAAAAACACAAGACTCAGTGTAGGACAAGAAGATCGTCTCATCTTGAATTACAGACTTGTTTTTGTTCAAGTCTTTATGGAATGAGTAATTGATGGTCATAGTTGGTCTTACTTGAGATTTTGCACTAAAGTAGATGCCTGCCTCTTAAAGGAGTAGTCCCTAAAAATGACTTTCCTATTGATTACTCGAGGCATATGGAGACTGACTACATTTCTTGCATTTGTTTACAATACATTTAACCCATTGATTCCAGATGGGGACTGGAATGCAACCAGAGTGTGTGTGACAAAACACCCCAGTTTCACTGCCCGTCTGGATAGCGGTGTGCTTGCAAGCTAAACTGGAGAAAGCAGCCGAAAAAGGTTTCTGAAAATCTCCAAACACACACACACACACACACACACACACACACACACACACACACACACACACACACACACACACACACACACACACACACACACACACACAGCAATGTGGGGAACGTGGAGCTAACGTCTTTAAAGGACAACTTTTTTTTTTTTTACAACAATGGTTCATATTTTAGATTGTAATTAGAAACAAGAAAAGATGTGTGTTAAACATTTTTAATTTACCTCTTTCTATTGTTTTAGCGATTTTAGTGGGTGGGGGCATGCACAGAAGTGGCTAAATATGACCTCTTAGATACAATAAGCAGGCAATTTCGTGGTTACTATTTACACCGCCAGCCCCCATAAGTCACATCTGCCCATGAAAGATTGTGGTGCATCTTGGGAATGGGCTTATTGTGTCTAAAAAGACATATTTAGCCACTTGCATGCATGCCCCGAACCCCGATTTCACCTGTGATGCCACTCACTGGCATCACTACAGTGTTGCCAGTGAGCCTGGCAGCAACTATCTGTTCCATTTTACCCCAGAAAAAGGGACTAAAGCCACATTTTTGCATGGCTGAGAGAGAGGGGTTTTGATAAGACCTTAAGGGCCATTGGAGGGGACTCAACAAATGTTAACACTGGTGTCAAAGCTGGAGTAATGCGGAAGCTGCACTAGCAGAAAGCAGGTCTGTTTGGTGTGCAACCTACACACTGGTGAACTTCCCCTCCGCCGGCTCATTGTTGAACATGATGGTCCTAATCTGTCAGACAACACATCCAGAATTCACCCCGATCTCTGTTAGCCCTCCCCTGATTGAGCTGCCTGCCAAAGTAATTGAAGATCTCTCGACTGATCAACACTATGGCTATCATATTGTTTCTGCAATCAGGGACGGAGTGGCTCCTGCAAGGCTGGGTCTGCTGGAGATTGGGCCAGTAAACCACAGCCGCTGGCTCACCACAGCAAACAGACTTCTCAGACTCTGGGTGTCAAAGCATGGATTGAGAGGAAAAAATCCGAAAAACTTGCACTCGTGGAATACATTGTGGGAGTGTATTATCCGTGTTGATTCAATGTGAAGGTCAATGATTTGTGGATTTAAGGGCCTAGGCACATATTGTTTGGCTTAATATTGATGACACCAGGAAACTCCATATATGGGCATCAAAGGATTCTGTTAGTGTGACATCACAGTGAAGCCAGAGCAGGCCAGGCTGTGCCTGTAGCAGAAGGTCAGGCCACAGAGAGCCAGGCCAGGTGAAGCCAACTCAACTATGTAGAAATCCATGCCGTTACGCCACATCTCCAGTATTCACTTGATTATGCTTGTAATAGTACCGAAAATAGCCGACCTCCAAGCTCGTCGTGAGCTTGGATGGAATATTGCAATAGAGAATGTGTCTGGATTTGCATGATGTTTGGGCATAAAAAATCACCCACTGTGAGTTCATTTCACCAGTAAGATGCCCTAAGGGCAAGAGGCCAGGTTGTGCTGAAACATCAGAGCTGCTTAACATGGCACATTTTAATTTTTCATTGAAGCAGAAGTTAATAACTTTTAGAAAGTTTGTACTTCTACCTTCTGGGAGAAGTTACAATGAACGAAGTGTAAGTACATCAGGTTTCAAAAATCATTTGTACCCGTGTCCACTAAATTATTGAATGAGGCTCTGAAACAGCACTGACTGAGAGTACTGATTAATCACTGTGCGCTGTAATGTGTCCCCCTCTGTGTTATGTATTTTCTATTATGTATTTTGTGTTGATGATTTGTGTGTGGCTGTAGCAGGGGTGAAAGCCCAAGACAAATTTCCCTTGTGGACAAATGAAGTTTACCTTGACCTAACCTTGACAGTTACTGCACAAGTTCTGATAGTATACATGTCTCTAAATCAAGAATTTCAGATAGCAGTCTCACATCAGCTGAGGGTCCCAGTCACATGGCGGCAGTCGGTCCTTTTCTCCCGGGTCCCAGCCAGGCATCACTTGGTCCTGCTGTCCCAGGTACTATTCACACCTCAAAAACACACCCTTATATTACAGGTGTTAACCCTGCAAGGCCCAGCGTTGCTTTTTGGCAACGTTTTTTAAATCATTTAAAAAAAAATGTTATACCTGTAATTAGTTTTCCTGTTCTTTTTTCACATTAACATCACCATTAAATCCAATTGTTTAGTATTACAATGCCATTGGCCACGATAATTGCATATAAATACCCCCCACAGAGAGTGACATTCACACCTCCCAGAGAAGTTGAAATTCCAGCGTCTGGACGAACAACATCTCACTTTTTAACTGAAGCTATTCCTCACTAAAACATAAGTAAAATGCCCGTGCATATGTTAATATTGTGAAAAATATCCCCAAAATGCAAATTAGAGCATGATTTATGATTTATGATTCATGGCTATTGATCGATATATTATTATTAAACAACAACACCTTCTTATTCCCATATGAGATACAATAATCCATCACACAGAAATAAGACAGGAGAGTGATCAGAGTGAGAATGGTATGTTTACTATGGAGAGAGAGTATTCAAGACAGGTACAGTACAGAATAATCAATGGTTCGTGCTCTCTCTGACAAATTATGTTTTGACATGAGTATAAGTATGGTCATTTCATCAGTCAATGGATGACGTTTCAACACAAGACAAAGAGTCCACATACAGGGTTCCTGGGAGGAGAGATGTCCTTGCTCGTGTCTGGATGACACTGAGCCTTATAAACCAAAACAATTCTCATTGTTTTCGGTACAGGCTCCAGGCAGTTGATAAGGTCTGATTTCAACCAGACGGAGACCTTGTACTGTACATGACATTTTATGACACAGTCACTGTGCCTTCAACTTCAGGTGGTCATCAATATGTATTGATAAAAAGATGATATGAACCATAACAAAATACCTTTCAATTCCACCGGCTGGTTAATATTGATCTTTTTATCAAATAGATCAACAAAAGAAAACAAAATAGGCACACAGTGGGATGAAAAATGGTTAGGGTTAGGGTTAAAACATTTCTTCAATAGTAACACTTAAGTCTTTCGGACCTCCATTTAAGGCGCAGTCCCGGGCAGACCCCTTTCCACTCGAGGTCTGCGCCCAGGCAACCCTGGACAGAGAGGTCAAGTTCTCCTGCTTCCCGGTGTCTTCTTTTCAAAGCCCACCGATCACAGGAGACACAGCTCGCCTACTGACGCATTCGCTTTTGGCTTACTGTGGCTAGACTCTACATTAAGCCCCACACGACGGCTCCATAGAGTCTTACTGTCATCTGTGATGGGACCGACCGGTGACCGAGTCGTTAGCGACCCCTGACCCCGTAGTGATGATTGGTCACCCAGGGAGGAAGCCGACGGTCTGATCCCGACCCCACTTGGCTATGGGAATCGAAACTTTAACCGTTTACACCAGTCTTGCCTGTTCACAGAGGTCGTCAAAAACCGCACCCTCTGCTAGGTGTGGACTGTCATCCACGTACCACGTGTTGCCTCCACACTGCCTCACAGGGTCTCACGATGTGCGACAATCACGCCGACTAGACGGTACCACGGCAGGGTGTGAACTCACCCTTCATTAGACACGGGGGCCTTCAGTCACTCCCCAGCACTATAGAAAGTATTTATCGTGCCCTCGGAACCTTGCGATTCCGCCGCCGCCTGTTAGTGGCTAGGTTCGGGGTGCCCAATCCCCTCCCTAACCACGCTATTTCTTATGTGATTAAGTAGCTGGAAACAGCTATTATTAATAAAATAACCACGCGATTTGTTATGTGATTAAGTGGCTGGGTTATGCACTGGCCAAGAGATTCTCCCTTCAGAACAATTGCTTTTGTTCTGGGTACACTAAACGAAATCTTGTAAAGATTTCCTTCAGGACAGAAATAACTTTCGTCCTGGCAACACTAAACTGGAGTCTCGTGCTAAATAACACCAACTAATAATATGGACAAGCATGAATCTGTGACCAACAGTCTGCTATGTCCTCAGAACAGGAAACCGCAGTCCCTATTCTGTTACTCAAACGTGCAACGAAAAGCGATAAAACAATAGACTACAAAACATTAAACAATAAAAACGCAGCTGTGTTAAGAGCTAGCTAGACTCTTAAGACAGCAGGTATAAATCTTTAAGTACTGGACACCTCTGTGATTTACAGTCCAAAAAGGCATGAATAGCCTACAATGAAAACTGAGAAATAGATTTAGAAAGTTAAGGTGTACAAAACCAACTTCAAAGACTTAAGAAGAATAACGCGACCGATTTAATGTCTGTTTTTAACAGGGCCGCAGATAAAAAGTAATTTGTAAGGCAAACCGGAACGACGAAACAACGGAATTTGGAACACATTATTTAGGACACAGGGGCCTCATGGACAAGGTTAAATCATGGATAAAAAATACGATTTATAACAACTTAAGCAAGTTTTTGTCTCATAACTATCGAAGGAAGGGTTATGAGTGTAATGAGAGACATACAGGTTTTCTTTAGTGGACAAAGGCCTGTAGTAGTAGTGAGAGCAGAGAGACTGATAAGAGATAGATTCAGGCTACTCAAGGGAATCTGTTCTGTAGCAAGTTGGATTATTTTGAAAATATTCTAGACAAAGTGTGTGAATTGGGGTTCCTTGTAAATTGATTTAGTGTCTTTATTATTGTGATAATCAATAATGTATAATAATCTAGTATAGTTCACCGGCTGTTATTTCCACTAAATTATTAGACTTTGAGACTACATTATATGAGCTTGTAGAGCTGCTATTTTCTTTCACATGGCGAGAGAGAGGGAGATAGAGAAAGACAGGAAGTAACAATATTGATTTATTTTAGGTTAATTGAGAGACAGAGAGCATTTTAGTTCTGTCTTAACTTAACTTGTCCAGATACATTATAAACATTTGAATATTATTAGAGGCATTCAAGCCAATTATTTTACCAGAACAGAAATGGTCAAAATACGGTCTAAAAAATAACATATAGCTTCTCACTCTGCTTCGCGACGGCAAGCGAGGGGGTGAGAGGCGCAGAGTAAACGGAGCGAATTCGGTACCAAAACAGACAGATAACAAAATAATACTGGACAATTATTGATAAAAATAACATCAACCGTGACCACCGGCGGCTATGTCCATATTCTTTAGAACCAGGCAAACCCTCTGATTCTGGTAAACAATGTGCAACAAAAAGCAACAAAAAGGTACCGAGAGAAAAAAATAGTTTCTGTGAAGTTTGAAAATCACAGAAATAACGACCGATAAAATGACCATCTACTGTTATCAGATAAGGGTTAATTTACGACGCGTGTCAAACCAGAACATAATTAGGAGATTTCCGGCTCCTCGACGGAGGGAGAACAATAATTCATCATTCATTCAAAATTCAAAGACACGACACATAATGTTACAGGGGCCAACCGGAAACTATAAAGGATTAATAAGTAATTACAAATGTTATAATTTAAAAGAATGTTATAATGAATGGTGTCTCCTGTCCTACTGTATTTCCCCTATGTTGGGCTGGCGGGGACAATAGCCTATGATAGGATGTGTCCGAGCAATTTATGTGTTAAAACAAGTGAAGGTAAAATAGACTGAGCGATACTAAAACATTATTTAGCCTTGTCCGACTCCCTGAAATATCAAAAATCAAAACAATAATTCAAACTGAGAAGCGACTCATCGCGCACAGATAACTGAAGAAAACAATATACTTATCTTAAAATATTATTCCAGTCACCAATGGTGCATAAAGATCCGTCCTCGGACCGTGGAGCATGCAATCAGAAAACCATGTGTCCAGCGGTCCAGTGGCGGATGTCCAAGCAGGGAATGTTATAAAATAAATTGTACTGTTGTCAAAATAATAACCTTGTCTGAAAACACAGTAAACTTCCAAACTCACAGCTGGTTCTTTTATACGTGTTGTAAAACCGACCCACCGGGGGAGAGAAAGTGCACCCACGGTCACTTGTCCATCCATCGGTCGGCCAAGATTACATCTGTATGCGGCGACGTAGGACCATTTTGATCGATATATTATTATTAAACAACAACACCTTCTTATTCCCATATGAGATACAATAATCCATCACACAGAAATAAGACAGGAGAGTGATCAGAGTGAGAATGGTATGTTTACTATGGAGAGAGAGTATTCAAGACAGGTACAGTACAGAATAATCAATGGTTCGTGCTCTCTCTGACAAATTATGTTTTGACATGAGTATAAGTATGGTCATTTCATCAGTCAATGGATGACGTTTCAACACAAGACAAAGAGTCCACATACAGGGTTCCTGGGAGGAGAGATGTCCTTGCTCGTGTCTGGATGACACTGAGCCTTATAAACCAAAACAATTCTCATTGTTTTCGGTACAGGCTCCAGGCAGTTGATAAGGTCTGATTTCAACCAGACGGAGACCTTGTGTTGTACTGTACATGACATTTTATGACACAGTCACTGTGCCTTCAACTTCAGGTGGTCATCAATATGTATTGATAAAAAGATGATATGAACCATAACAAAATACCTATCAGCTATAAAACCTTACAAAAACATTATTAATTTTTTTAAATGACATTTTCCTGTGATTAGGACTCCAACAACACCATCTGATTTTTTTTTTTTTTTTTTGGCAAGTAGAAATTAATTCGGGCCTTGCAGGGTTAAAGGACAAACCCCTAAAACACTTCTAGGCTTGTTTTCCTACTTAATAATGATACAAAAAGACTCTCCATGGGGTCTATTAGGCAGAAATGGCCCTGTTGTCCAGTTTCCCCAGCAGAACCCAGCAGCTCTCATAGCATAGAGTGGAGCTTATAAGCCTATCGCTTTTACACTATTTGTTGTGGTCAAAAGTGTTTTTTATCAATACAAACACATCCATGTCATCGTTGTCCCACACAAGCCCTTTTATCAAATGTCGTATCGGAAATACAATAAAGATGGCGGTGCCTCTATTGTGCCTCTATTGTCCATCCAATAGATGGACAATTGTCCATCCAATATGTTTCACTTTGGTGAAACATAAACCCTTAGCACTACAGTAAAATCAATGACCATACATGAAGCTAGTTAACTTTGTTTGTTAGGTTTCTTTAGAACTTGATTATATTGTGTTTTTCTATAGATAGATATCCATTTACATTGTTATATTGCTGTTAATGTACTGACCTATTATCTTGTTTATTATTGCGATGTTGTATCTGCTTATTGTAAGTCGCTTTGGATTAAAAGCGTCTGCTAAATGCCTAAACTGTAAACTGTAAACTGTGATTGTAAATGTTGCCATGCATTCGTTGTTTTGACAAACTGGACTTTACAGAACATCGGTTTGAACTATTAATGTTTAATATCACACTGAGAAATCATTTTTGCTCTATTCCATAGAATGGCAGCAAATTGAAGTTGCTTCGAGGGCCGCAGCACTGTTCAGGACACGTATGATCAGGGAGCAAGAGTGGGAGCCAGCTCTTCACATCACAATAGACCTACATTCTGAGGTCAAGGACAGAGAAGCGTCTGTCATCGGATTCTACAAGATAAAGATAAATAAATGGGCTGCAGAACTTTCCTGTGACCTAGAAGGTATAAATATTTATTTTTAAATATAATATCTATATATATATTAAAATTTGATAATCAGATTTTCAGTCACAAATTACAGATTGAGATCCCATGAAGAATGGGAAAATAATTTAAGGGTTATTGTTTCTGCAGTATAGGGTGACTGCGTCTGCAGTCATTGTGTTAGTAATATGATTGTCTAACCTAACGCGGACATTCTTTGAGATCACGCTGTGTCCTCCGGCGTCTCGAAATGACGTGGAGGGGGACATGACTCCTGCTACTGTCCGCTTTGAGTAAATGGAGAAGTGATCTGCGGTGGAAAACGAGTGATAAATCATAGCGATTTTACAATTATAATGGCTAAGCCTAAACAAAACAGTTCACATGAACAATACTGTTCAATAAGATATCTAAACGGCTACATTTATTTTATATACAATTAAGTGAACCAGCACAGTTATAGGGGGACTTGCACAGGCTTTATTATTATTATTTTATAAGCCTTGGTTTCCGAGGCTAGTAATGTGAATGTGTAGCCATCATGTGCCATTTGCTCAGGTGAGCAAAGCCACCTCATTTTTGTATTAGACAGAAATGTAGACAGGTGCAGTTGTTTGGGGAAGTTACAAGCCTTCAACAACATTCATTAAAGTTGGCAATTTCAAGTAGGGCAAGTAAATTCTGTTCAGTTATTCATGCCACTGATCGATCCCTGGTTAGATTGGATTAAATTGAGAAATGCATTTGTTATTTTTAATGTACAGCACATGTATTTTTGGCTGCATAAATAGGTGCTTCCTTTTTTTTTGGTGCAAATAAAACAAATATTGTTTTGTTGACCAAATCAAAATCTATGCCACTAAACCTTAGAAACATGTGGGCCAACTAATGTCTCTGAATGAGAAACCATAATATATACATTTCATTATGTCAAACTAAACACTTTTCTTTTGTGTTTGTGTGTGAGGTGATCGGGCTCTTTTTGAGCTTTGCCATGCAAATATCGCAGACTGGATTACACATGAATTTTGGTAGGTTGGTCGGTGTGCTTTTCCCTCCAAGTCTGCCTAATGTTTCCATGCTGTGCTATATACAGCTCTGTCTTAGAACCTAAAGAAGCACCTTCCCAAATTTAGCTTGACTTTCTATCAGTCTGTATGCAGCAATGTGACTGGTCAAGAGAAGTGTTTCAGTTATCTTTTCATTATGAAGCAATTTCATGGAAACCATTCTGGTGGTAAATCTTATGCTTTGTCACCACGCAGGCACTTCAGACATAACAAGGCTGTTTGATGGAGATAAGGGACACCTCATTCCATGTGCATCGCAGCCACTCCTTGACTCGGACCTGTTCTTGATGGCTGGCAGAATCGTTGGCCATAATTTCATTCACGGTGGGCCGGGCCTGGCAGGGCTAAGTCCAGCAATCGTCCACGTTCTGCTAGGGGGCCCTATTGAGACGGCAACCTTCGAGCTGGAAGATTGCCCTGATTTTGATCAGAGGGAGACAATAAAGTTGGTAAGAAGCAGCAGTGTACAGTAACAAAGCACATTTACTTGAGTACTGCTACTTGAGTCCTTTTTGCAAGCTGCTGACTAACTGCTACATCTCTGATCAAAATATTGTTCTTTTGACTACGTACAGGAAGGGGCTTGAGACTGAATGTACAAAAAAAGAAGTTAACAACTTGCGCTCTGTTTAAAATATACGGATATCTGGTCTACAAGCCCTCAGTGCTTTCACAGAGCTAATATTTTTTGAATATTCTGTGCTAAAATAAATTAATTTGGATGTTTGAATACTTAAGTATTTACTTACCACTGTTAAACGTTGTCTTTGGATAAAGAGGACTAATATGGATCTCTCTCTTTGATCTACCACCTGTTGAAAACAGAAAGTATATTCACCAGACTCTTCTGCAACAGGTGGTAAGAATAGAACATAGAAACATGAATACATTTGACAACCAATGTTAAGTAAAGCATCACGACTGAAATACTGAAAGTTATAGTAGTATTTGCTAGAGAATCACAATGTTTACTTATTTATATCCATAATAAATCATTTTGCACATTTTGAAACATGCTATTGACAAGTTTCACACAGATTTTATTTCTTTGCTAAATTACTATATCGATTGTAAATCATTGAATAGTATCGTATCACCATGAATGAACCAATATTGTACATGTATCATCAATTATGTATCTTGATGCGTATCGTTGTTAAAATGTATCGTTACACCCCTACTAGTTGTTAACCAGTTACTCAATGTAGTGAGGCTAGTTATGCTGTGACCAGTCTAATTGGAACCGTTTTAACTTTTAAAATGAGCTTCTACAACAGAATGACAGTATAAAGAATACTTATTACAGGTCAAAAGCAACAATATGAAATGCAAACTCACCCAATAATTTAATCTCATGGGAGATATGGATCCATGGAGGTTGAACTGGGTTATTTGTCACTGTTGAATCAATGCAATATTTGACTGAGGCTACCGCATTACAGAGCCAAAGTAATCCATCATGGGTCATGTACTCCATTTTTGTTTTTTTTCTAAAAGAGCTTGGAAGGTGTGGGGTGGGGGGAGGTAGAGCTTAAATCGGGCCTTAAAAAGTGAGCCTGGCCCAGCCCGGCAGATCGTCATCCCGAGCTCGGCCCAAAGCCTGATAAATAATTGACAATTGGAGACCGACACAGCCCGCAGCCCGACATTTTAAACTAGCTTAATTGCTGCAGGCTGCAGCCTTTTTTCTCATAAAATATTGGTGATTCGTTAAGAACAGAGTCATTCTAACATTTTCCAACTGTCTTTATAAAAGATATTGTAGCAAGCACCGTCCTATATGGAAAAAATAAACATCGCTGGAGAACGCAGCTGATGGCCGTCGCTAAATCAGGCAGCAGGCGTACAGGCTGTTATAGCTACAACATTGAACATTCACACTACGTCTATAATATTATAAGGATATACAAAAATGTCTGTGAATGGTTTCAACGATGTCCCCTGCTCTGCTCAGGCAGTGCATGCGTGCACATGCCACAGCAGCCACTGCCACAAACACACAGTCAACGGGAGCATGCACACTCACACGCTCAACTGTCTGAGAGTTGCGCAGCAGCGCACATACAGTCACACACGCTCAACTTTGTCAAGTTGCGCAGCGATAGTTATGAGCACGCAGCTTACACAGCCACAGATACATTGTGTTACTGTGCTGCGCTTGCCTACAGGATTATAAAAGCCCGACTCAACCCAAAGCCCGACATATATGTGACAAATTGATCCCGGCCCAGCCCGCGCCGACCCATCGGGCTCGGGCTGAACATTTAAGCTTTAGGGGGAGGGAGAAGTGTATTTAAACAGCATTGTTTCATTTTATTGTCTGATAAAGAACCAGCTTTATTGTCATCAGCTACCATATTAATTCTGGTGCTCATTAGCTACCATCTACTATCTTTTGCCCTAATTCTCCTGTTTTTTGAAATTTGTGTTTAATGTTAACATGCAGGTTCTGGGTAGAACCACTTCTCAAAAAAGGCAGCTGAGGAAGGGAATAAAAGAAACCGGAGTGTGGCCAATACTGTCAAGGCGAAAGGATGTAGCTGAAGCTGTCTTCCCAAGGGAAGTCCCAATCAGCCCCCAGGTATGATCCCATATAATGTACTTTATTGTCCCTGATGTGTAAACATGTCTGGGATTCATTCTGCACACACAGCTACTGTACCTACATTGTGGTAAGGGGAAACAGAAATATTCATAAACAAACCATCACATAACATAGAAAATCACAACCTGATCCTTCTTAATTTAAAATTATGTAAAATGTCTCCTAGCTTCTGATTGATAAGATCATCTGGCCATCAACAGTGGAAGATGAGGACGAGGACTATCCACCAGAAACACGATCAAGGATTGAAACATACCTGAGGCAGTTTATTGAAACGGGTATATAATGTTCTCATAGAAGATGCGTTTCAAGATGGTTTGCCTTCTAGTAATAACGATGAAAAAGATTTGTCTTCATTATATGTTGCGGCTGGTCACTTTGTTTTTCTCTTCCTCCAAAGTTACAATATAGCGGGTACTTGATCTAAACCTTATACGGTACATTATACCGGTAACTGTCATCAGATTAAATCAAACACGGTATTGAACGTTGAACTAATCCATGTGCGTTTACAGAGCCGTCTCTACTTGAGCTACTGTTGGAGTGTTGTCCTAAACAGTTTGTATCCGCTCCAATATATAGTTCAACTGCTGCACTATATAATTATCAAGCTCAAACTGATCAGCAAAAGCATGAAACAAAATACTTACCAAAGTTCATTGTGTTTGCCTGCCTTTAAAAGGACATTTTCTCTCGTTCCCTGATCTGTTAAATTTCCCTTTTGGAAGTCTAATAAAGAGACAGGAAGCATGTTACTATTCGTTTGTTTCTAATCAGATAAACCCATGTTAATGCACTTCAGGGAAATGTTCTTAATGTTCTGTAATTGTTTCTGCCATGCTATGGCATTAGTACTTTTGCTGCAGTACACATGAGGTGTTTATAAGAAATTGTGCTTTTTTGAAGGCCATTGAATTGAACATTATCTGGGCAATACAGCACCAGCTATGGCTCCAAAGGCCCCTACATCTCCCAACTGGTCCAAGGGAGGACAAGGACAAGGACGACCCTACATCTCCCAACTGGTCCAAGGGAGGACAAGGACAAGGACGACCCTACATCTCCCAACTGGTCCAAGGGAGGACAAGGACAAGGACGACCCAAGTGCGGGGGGGGGGGGTGGCACCCGGGAAGTCATCCCAGTCTCTGTTCCGGTGCTTGTGTATTATATTGTTTGCTGACCCAGAGAAATGGAACACCAACGATTTGACCTGCCTGCCAAAATGTTCGGACTCTATACCTTTTGTCTTATTATCCAGCTGAAACAAGTTCAAGTCTCAGTTTGTTCCAGTGTTTGTTGTGTATTTTGTAATAAAAAGTACTAAGTGCTTTAATATTGTTTTCTTTTAAGTCCTAGAAGTACTTCAAACTGACGGCTGGCTGTAGTGATTTATTAATGTGTTTTTGGTTTTAAGATATACTGCTAAAAATTAACAGTACAGAATAAAACAGTGATATGAACATAATTTATCTAAATGTACATTTTACTCCAAATGACAACAAAAAGCTACAGTGTTTATAGTCGCGTACTGTGTCTGCTGCAACTCGGTATCGTCTGGCAGCCGGTGTGGAAAATCGGTCAGACTTACTGCTCCTAATTGTTGTGTATGTGTACATGATTAAACCATATTTGTTTATATATTGGAACGGAGTACTGGAAATGTCTAACCAAAACATGTTATTTAAAAATGATTTATAGGCCTAGTGTATGACACCTATTGAAGTTATAGTGTTGAGCAATATTGTAATATTTGTTGAGCAATATTGTAATATGTGTAATTAAACATTTATTGGCCATTAAAAGTCCAACGGGACCATTCGGACCAAGTGGGGTTAACTAAAGCATTTTAAGGTGGTCTTATGGTAATTATGGCTTAATAACAAATTCCCTCCTGCTGACCATTGTTCAGACTCAGGTCATGTTTTCGAATGGATGATTGGAGGTACAAGCACAGCTATCATTCCTATGACCCTGTTATTACAGTGAAAGACACGTGTGCTAAAGTAGATGATCTGAATATTTGCAACAAACTTTAAAATGTACTCAAGTAAAGGCATTTACTCTAGATTATCTATTGGGAGGTACTGTGGTATTCCAATTATCAATAATGTGGACATTCTGATGAAGGATGCATGTAATGGGGAGCTAGCAAGATGCATGGAGAACATAGATGACTGAAGACAGCAAACAGGTTTCATCTGAGAGCAACCTAAATGGAATGAAAATGTAGTCATATGTATGTACTGGCACCATATTTTTTTTTATCTTGTATTACTTATAGTATTATCACATTTTAATCTTGTATTACTTGCAGTATTATCACATATTTTAATCTTGGATTACTTATTGCAATACTATATGGAATAAACATTTCTTTAGTTACTATTTGCAAAACGCTATTTGCCTTTTTGAACAATAGGCTATCTTAATGATTAAGTCTGTTGCTGGTTGTCTTCGGTGATCCAACACCAGTCATAGTAGTTTTTGAATCACAAGCTTATCGTTGCTTGTGATATCATCGATGATATCACCTCATGCTGAAAGGACAGGGAAAGTGGAAGCTGGCTGTCCTGATTATCTCCTCATCCATTCTATGGTATGCTATAGGGGACAAGGAGCAGTCAACCAGAGTGATGCTCCCAAGGTCGGCACAGCATGATCTGGTGGTCAGTCCTCCTTAGTTGCCAGAAGCCATCACCATCCACAACCAAATCTAACCCAATACTATGTTATATTCTGGGACGTTCACAGGTGGGGACTGTGGGTTCCATTACAGGGATATAAATTGACCCTAAAAAAACTGACTGTATACAAATGGAACCAAACAAACCAAACTGTTAGTGTCCGTTTGGTTCCATTTGTATAGAGTCGGAGTTGGAAACCTAGAAAATAGATTGACAATCATTGTTCTATTCTCTTATTTGGGATTAATGACTTCTGCTTGACTGTGACACACATGGACTCATGGACTAGCCTGTTAGATGTAATACAATATTAACTTTTAGGGAATTGGTCTTCCAAAAATGTTGGTTTGGTTAAGTCTATTGAAAGCGTCATGTCTCCATTTTTCCCCTCCAAATTCGTATCTAAATTCCACATATACCGGTATGCCAGTCTTTAGAAAAGGCTGATGACCATACGGCCCAACGTGGGATAGATGGGCCCACATGGCCCAAGATGTATGGGATGATTGGGATGATAACTTGGGGATCAGGTGGTAAATGAAAGAACCCTGAATGTTGTACTTCCAAACATCCATGTATATTCTATTAAAATGTCCAGATTGTGAAAAATCCTGAAAGGTCAACAGTTGGGAATCTGTTATCAAAGCATTGGATTACCTTAAACCACCTTAAGAAATCAAACAAAATAATGATAATAATACCCAAAGTGTACCCCAACTCTGTCCTGTTGGCCTTTAAATGGTTTCATTGTTGGTAATATTTGTATGGCCACATATAGCCACCTATTAAATAAAAAATGCTCAATGCTGACAGCTGATCAGCAAGTGGATTCATTATAAATACATACACCACATTTCCCACTTTATAGTGGGAGAAATATGTGAAAAAGGTATTAAAGTCATCACTTTTCACAGTTTTGTAGGGTCCATTTTTTGCCCATGAAGGAATGTTTTTCGTGCAAATGCTTGCAATGGATTCAGAATCATGAAAACCCCCTAGATAGACTTTTTTCCCTGTATGGTAAGTGAATTAGAGCCACCAGATCCCATGGGAAAAGTGCTTGGAACCGTCAATTTCTGAATTCAGCGCACAAAAATACCAATAGGTGCAAATGTTCACGCTTTCTGCCGGAAGTGAACACATTAGCCTATTTTTGTTACATATTTCTCCCACTATTATCCAAATCAGGCAAATAACAATGCCAAAGAGTTGAAACACTTATTGCAGTTAACTTAAACTGTTTGGCAATTGTCCTGGTTAGCAGCAAGACCAGTAGTCCCTGAGTACAATACAAAATGTTTCCTCTACAGGATTTAACCTTTGATTTTATATGAAATGACCGAGTCCATACTGTAATGCAGGGGTGGGCATCATTTATTTCCAGAGGGCCATACTGACTTCAATAAAGTGAATGAAGGGCCACACATCGCACAATTGAATTGAAACTTGAAACACACAGTGCTGAATTATGTTAAGAATTTGCTAGACATGCCAGACTATCTTTACAATAAGGGTCTGGCCCCCAGGCCGTATGTTGCTCATGTGTGCTTTAATGGAAGATGGTTTTGAAAATAATGCTACTTTAACCATTTTAAATCCTGTAAGATCTACAAGATGATAATGTGTCAGACATTTTCACTGTTTAACAAGAAATCAGTATTGGTGCCCGATAACTTGAATAGAGTCGTTCTCAAACTTTTTGCAGCAAGTACCACCTCAGAAAATATTTGGGTTTCCAAGTACCACCATAATAACTGATGTTAAAAGAGCGATGCTGCATGTAATTCCTACCCTATCCTAGGGTTTTCCGATTAATCGATTTTTAATCAAAATCGGGATTTCTTCCTTCGGACGATTTAAAAAATAAGAAATCGTAAAATCGATTTTCACTTTAATTAGGGTAATTCTTACTCATTGGAGCCTTGCACGGGGGAAAAAGTGCACAGCCCGGTCCTCCTAAAGCAGGACGACAAGGTCCGACACCAAATTAATACTACTTTATCTCTGATGTGTAATTTCTTTGATGCACGTGCAGCGCACGTCAGATTGGGCAGGGCTCACCACATTAGATTTTGCTATTTGGCTATATAAAAAATAAAAAAAATAAAACAATAATAAAAAAAAAAATCATGTCCTTGCATTTTTTAAATGAAAACAACATAGTTGAAACAATGTATTATTCTTTTACCAAAAAATCGAAATCGGAATCAAAAATTGACTTTTCTGAGAAATAAATCGAGATTTTATTTTTAGGCCACATCGAACAACCCTACCCTATCCCAGCGATACACCTACCCTAACCCATCCTATTCAGCGATGCAGGTCAAATTGAAGGCTTAATTCCAATTAATATATACAAATATAAGAATATTAAAATTGTCATGCAGTACAAACGGTAACAATACAACAAAAGTCGTTTCTTGCACAGTTCTCACATGACAGACACAGGCAGGCAGACACTGTGTTCTATGGTCTGTCATTCAATGTTATGAGACTTCAATGGTTTCCTATGGAAATAATCATTAAAAAAATAAAAATAATAATAAACAACACTGACAGCCACATGAAAGGCCAAAGACTTCACCATGACTAGTGTGAGGATTGGACACCTTAGCGGCTGGAATCAGTACAGAGCCAACTATTAGGTTGCAACCAGAAACAAAGGTGTATTTATTGAGTGCCATCCTGATTACCACCAAACATTTCTGCCCCCAGTTGGAACTAATTAGCTGTTGAGTGGCCAGCTCAACAAGACAGGACACAATTAAAAATGTTCAGTTAATTAAACAAGAAAAAGTACTGTAGGTTGTGATGCCCCACACACTAGGCATACATTGAGTACATTGAGTTGCTGCTATGCATTTAGCTTATTAGACATTACATTTGTGTTGGTGTGCCTGTTTTCAGTGCAATGCAGTGCAGAGCAACCTCCACCCCCAATGTTACCTAGTATCAAATATAACTTATATTTTCTTTCTACAGCCTGAAGTAGAAGATAATTTTCAAGTAGGTTCATGTCGGGTCTGCTTCCAATATGTGAAGGCCCAATTACAAGAGTGTTGCATTTTTATTATTAATGTAGTGTATGTAGTGTAATGTCTCAGTTTGTTATTTTGATTGATCATAGTTTTTGAACTGTCATGTTGGTTCATTTGTGAAATGAAATGGATCAGTCTCTTGAACGTTAAGTCCATATGGGCTGCCTCTAGGGTAACATCCCAGTGTGTATTTATTTGGCATATCGGAAGTCTAAGTTCCTCTGGTCTCATCCTCCCAGACCTAATACCTAAGTTAAATAAAAAGGTTATCGTTCCGGACCTGTACAGGCCATCGGTCGGTAACCTTTACTCAAAGCAACAAACAACTTCACACACTGCAACAGACTGTGTCACTCCCTGACTGTCAAACCATACTAGAGTGAAACACTGGAGTTTATATACAGCCAGGGACTAACAGGACACAGGTGAACAGCATGGACAATAAACACGTGATTGGCTATGAGTCTATCAGGACAGACATGATTGGCTAACAGTTATAGGACACACAGGTGAAGATGATGCTTTGAAAAGAACATCTTCAGTGTTAACCCATTAAGACCTCTACTCTAAATCAGTATCATTTTGAATACCAGAGTACATCTACATTGCAGTACTGATACTTTTTACTTAAGTAAAGAATGAAAGCACTTTTCCCACCACTGGAACACACTCATTCTCGCATGCACGCACGCACAGGCAGTCTTTGCAATGTATGGCTTTAGCCTTCTTGGCTGCACAGTAAAGTATACTGTAGTCTACAATATGATCAGAACATTTGATAATTAAACACACATTATCGTTCACTCGATAGGCAGAGTCTTGTTATCTTGCTAACAGGCAGAGCTTGAGAATGAACTGCTCTGATGTGACGACCGGCTCCGGTCCGTCAGTCAAACAACAAGATTTAGGAAAAAATAAATACAAAAATATAGCTGCAAGCAGTGATAATGAGGCCAAGCAGAAAACATTCAAAATAAAGGGAGGAAGAAGGGTTAAAGTGGGAAAGGAGATTAAACAAGAAAACAAAGGTGCGTGAGCATAGTAGCAGATGTGAACTGTGAATGATATACAGTACTTCTGGGTGTTAGTTAAAGGGTCACTTCACTCCTGAGACAACCAAATCTTCTTTTAATCTGTTTTGGGAGACAATAAACACAATCCCGGTTTAATTTTCGTGTTTAATCCCAGTTTTTATTTATTTTTCATTGGGCTATGGTTCGACTGCTTTTCTGTGCTTTACTCAAACTACCAGAATGCTTTGCGCAAGCACCCTCCCCGACGAGGCACGGCCCCCAAGTTCAACCGCCCAGGTTGAATACATAATAACGGCTATTTACACCAGTAAGACTCCCTAATCGGGAGATAAGCGACCGTTGGTCGCTTATCTCCTGTTACACTGCTGACATCAGTATGACATCACACCGTACACAAATGACCCTTATATAAGACCGGCATTATCTACCGACAGATTAGTAACAAGATGTCAAAATCGTTGAAGGTTGAATCTCCAGATATGGAGATAACCAACACATCCCTCCATATATGGAGATAACCGACGAATCTCACTAAGTCTGACCTCACAAGCCCCATATTTGGACACGAACAACATATAACTCCATATATAGAGACATAGCTGCTGACATCAGTATGACATCACACTGCTGACATCAGTATGACATCACACCGTACACAAATGACCCTTATATAAGACCGGCATTATCTACCAACAGATTAGATGCAAGCTGGATCTCGACTCTGACACAACTCATCGGCTCATAAGCTGGTTCTCCCTCCATATGGAGATAACCGACGAATCTCACTAAGTCTGACCTCACAAGCCCCATATTTGGACACGAACAACATATAACTCCATATATAGAGACATAGCTGCTGACATCAGTATGACATCACACTGCTGACATCAGTATGACATCACACCGTACACAAATGACCCTTATATAAGACCGGCATTATCTACCGACAGATTAGATGCAAGCAGGATCTCGACTCTGACACAACTCATCGGCTCATAAGCTGGTTCTCCCTCCATATATGGAGATAACGACGAATCTCACTAAGTCTGACCTCACAAGACCCATATTTGGACACGAACAACATATAACTCCATATATAGAGACATAGCTGCTGACATCAGTATGACATCACACTGCTGACATCAGTATGACATCACACCGTACACAAATGACCCTGACGGCACACACCAAGCAGTGTGATGTGTGTCATACTGATGCGGAGATATGAGCAGGGCAAAGGTGTGACGTGTGACGTGTGACCGACAGACGGACGGCCGGTGGAGGTTTTGATACCAGTAAGACTCCCTAATCGGGAGATAAGCGACCGTTGGTCGCTTATCTCCACAAATAGGCCAAACGTTTGTTTTACCAATTATCAAGACATACGGGCAGTTGACAGTTTGCCATGGTTACTCATTGAAGTTTACTAAACTGCGACCTGACGGTCGCAATAACACCTGATGACACAGCATGCCCAGCTGTTGGGTATACAATCAAGAAGGGTCATATTCAATTTAGAAAGTAGGAGTTCAGAGCAGTCTTGAGTTACAATATTAGACTTGTTTCTTGTTGATTATTTGCAACATTACAGTACAGCATGTCTTGGAGCCGTAACACAGTGTACACTGTCGAGGAGGAGGGCTGGTGGTGTTTGTACTTTCGCCAAGAATCCAGAGCGTTGTAAGGAGTGGATCAGTAGCCTAGTTCCAGACCCTGAATCACTAGCCACACCCCTTTAATTTTTTTGTTTCTGCGATTCAGGTCTAGAATCGCTCTCATTGGAGGAGGCCTGCCTCGTAGTCAGGTCTGTTATGTTAAGAAATGTATGTTTGTCGGAATTTTTGGAAGATTTGTAAAACTATACATTTTTGGAATCTTCAGAGCATGGAGAATCCAAAAATCAATGTTCCCATTTGCACAGACACCTGCAAAGCCGCCATTTTGGACATTCAAAATGGCCGACATAAAATACATAATTTGTGCTATTTTGGCTTCTAGACAACCTAGAAACTCAATTAAACATGCCAATCCTATGTTTTCTGGGTCAACGAATCGAATGAGTAAATGTTGGGTGAAAAATGTTCCGGACCCCCAGCCCCTTTCTGGGGGTTATCTATTTTGGGACCTCCCAGAACAGTACACCAGCCAGTTAATGTCCAATTTTCATAATATTAGAGTTGTTTTGTGCGTTTTAAAACATCCTGAGTTCATTTATTACACTTTTAAAGCAGCCAGAATAACTCTTCTGACTTTTGATTGGGGTCTTTCCTCACCTGGGACCCCCCACACAGACTCCTGAGCCTATCTCAGTGATCGCTCTGCTCCAGAACAATGTTAAATTAGATCATAATTGAAGCATAAAAGTTGTAGCTGGGCTCTGAAAACAAAAAGGAGTAGTAGCAAATACCAGGGGCCTTCTGCACGGGGTCCGGGACCCCTGGGGGGTCCTCAGAGTTACTACAGGAGGGGGCCCGCCAAATCTTGATGGGATTTGAAACTTTGAATGTTTTTATGTAACCTTTGATGGTTTTCGTATTCTCAGTATTATTTATAACATTTTTGTGTTGGACAGTTATGGTTGACAGGTGTTACTGCAGGGATTGCAATAATTAAGGTATTGCAATGTATTACTTTAGGCGCGCAGACTAAAGTGTCCCTTTATTGCACTGCACTCACACAGACAACACAACATACACACCTCTGTGTTATCGTCACCCCAAAACCTGCACCCTCATTCCCAAAGAGATTAACTACAATACATGTCCTCCCTAATAGTGTTGACAGTCTTTATTGTATTGTTTAAGCAGCTGCACCGTTCCTTGCAATCTGCTTTGCAGCCACATTTGATGAGCTCAAGTATTGCCTATATTTATATGAGTTAAAGTGAAGGATCTCAATATCTTATGCCTTACCCGAGTTTCCTTTTAGTTGACCTTGTATCAGTGAAATGTACTGTCATGAAACTGTACCTTTTCCTATGCAAAACCTCTAATAAATACTTCAATCAAATCAATAAAAAAGCCTTTGATGCAGGGAGGGCAAGACACCTGACTGGAACATACCCTCCACTTTCTGAATTCCATCTATTTTCTTCAATTGATGGAAGCTCAGGGGAATTTGTCAAGTATGACAAAGTAGGCATCATAATATGATACCTTCGTCAAGGGACATGATTTTGAGGAAGTGCACACACATGAAGAGACTGATACCCTGATTCCTCATCAAGTCCTTGCCTCTGCTGCTTATGGTGCTTTGTGAGACATATGTGTTTGGTCACCCAAAACTGATGTCCTCCTGCCTACCGGCTCTTCATCAGACGGTAGGCTTGAAACGTTACCACAAGTAAACTTAATGTTTGGGAGCATAAATTGGTGTGCAGACTTTTATTGTTCCATTTGTATGCACTGCTTTAGTCTAGCACCCAGCCAACATTGGCTTTAGATGTGCGTGCCTTTTGGATCCATTGCAGTCACTTTGTTATCTCCTGCTGTTACTTCTCTGATATTTGGCAACAGTCAAAGCCAATTGGTACAAAAAAGTGTAAATAGATATATTTGAGCGAGTTCAAGTTATTGAATGTCACAAATGTCAAGGGTTCATTGGCCTACACAATTTGTCATGGGTCAACGCCTACTTGAAGCCTGACAATGATGACAAAGCTATTAATTAATTAATTAATTAGCAAGGGTTCCATTTCTTAAGCTGCACTGCTACCACATATCCTCCATGCCAACCATGTCACAATGTGGTATAAATCATACCTGACAAATTTCCCTGAGCTTCCACCAATCAAAGAATATAGATTGATTGATTGAAGACTTTATTAGAATAGGAAAAGGTACAGTTTCATGACGGTACAGTTCACTGGTACAAGGTCTACTAAAAGGAGATCCAAAAAGACTAAGCTTATTTCCACAGGAAACCATTAAAGTATCTCATATAACATTGAATGACAGACGAATAGAACACAGTACTATGCAGTAGATATGTAAAGAAAAAAAATGAGAGAACAAAAAAAGAAAACAGTAAGTCTAAACAAACAGTAAATATACAAAGATGGAATGCAGAGAGTGGAGGGTATGTTCCAGTCATGTGTCTTGCCCTCCCGGCTCCAAAGGCAGTCCTTGAGCTCATCAGCTCAACAGCTGCTCAAATAACCTGCCATTCACTCTATGCTATGTGGAGGTGTCAACACTATTAGGTTGGACATTGAAGATGACGATGATAAAGACGAATAGATCCTGCATGTCTGAGATTACTGTATTGTAGTGAATCTCTTTGGGCATAATTGACCATGGGCTCTTAAGAGGATAGGGTGCGGGTTTTGGGGTGACGATATCACAGAGGTGTGTGTGTGTGTGTGTGTGTGTGTGTGTGTGTGTGTGTGTGTGTGTGTGTGTGTGTGTGTGTGTGTGTTGTCAGTGAGTGCAGTGCAATAAATGGACATGTTAGTCTGCGCGCCCAAAATAAGAAGTTGCAATACCTTAATTAATGCAATCCCTGCAGTAACACCTGTCAACCATAACTGTCCAACACAAAAAATGTATAAATAATACTGAGAATACTAATAAACCATCAAAGTACAATACATAAACCCAGGATACATAAAAACATTAAAAGTTTCAAATCCCTTCAACATTTGGTGGCCCCTGTAACTCTGAGGACCCCCCAGGGGTCCCGGACCCCCTGTGGATGACCCCTGGTATTTGCTACTACTCCTTTTTGCTTTCAGAGCCCAGCTACAACTTTTATGCTTCAATTATGATCTAATTTAACATTGTTCTGGAGCAGAGCGATTACTGAGATAGGCTCAGGGGTCTGTCTGCGAGGGTACTATGTCCAAGGCTGTCTATGAAGGGAGCGCTCGTTTTATGGTTAGATGTCCCAGTTATCGTCCACGACATTGCAAGCGGCGCGAAGGCCAGCGGTCCTTGGTCCTGCTCTTCGCGCCCGAGCGCCGCAGGCGCAAGTAGGCCGCGCGAGTTACGAAGCCGTGGTGAATGCAATCGTTATATTTATGCCGTAAGGCCTGGGCAAGCGCACGATAAACGCAATGATAATTGGGTTTTGGTGCACCTCGTGCGGTCCAAGTGACTACAACCGAGCGCTCCCTACGTCCGGTTCAGCCAATCACAGGGGGCTTGGGGGAGACCGGAACCAAACCGGAACAGGGACAGCCTTGCTTATCGGCCAGACGCGGTCTGTCTGGGGGTCCCAGGTGAGGAAAGACCCCAACCAAAAGTCAGAAGGGTTATTCTGGCTGCTTTAAAAGTGTGATAAATGAACTCAGGATGTTTTAAAACCCACAAAACAACTCTAATATTATGAAAATAGGACATTAACTGGCTGGCGTAGTGTTCTGGGAGGTCCCAAAATAGATAACCCCAAGAAAGGGGGTGGGGGGCCGGAACATTTTACACCCATCATTTACTCATTCGATTCCTTGACCCAGAAAACATAGGATTGGCATGTTTAATTAAGTTTCAAGGTTGTCTAGAAGCCAACATAGCACCAATTATGTATTTTATGTCGGCCATTTTGAATGTCCAAAATGGCGGCTTTGCAGGTGTCTGTGCAAATGGGAACATTGATTTTTGGATTCCCCATGCTCTGAAGATTCCAAAAATGTATAGTTTTACAAATCTTCAAAGAAATCCGACAAAAATACATAACAGACCTGACTATCGGTTGAAAATCCGATCGGCGAATCAGCGTCGTGAATCAGCGTCTTGTGTGGGTGGGGTTTTCCCATAACTCATGTGTGTTTCCAAGTACACCAGCGCCGCGCGCATCGCGTCGCGGTAAAATGCGATCGTATCGATCTCGCTATGAAACACCAGTAGCAGGCATGTTATGTTGTGTTTGATTACTAGTTCGTAGTGCTCCTATGCTGACTGTTTCTTTGGTTAGCAAGTAGCACTAGCAAGCAACAGGCTAGCCACTAGCCAGCCAGTCATGTGTTGGTCGGTGAACCAATCGCTGAAGACTGCCTCTTTTTGGCAACGCCCATCCCTGCAATCGCCCTGGGGGGAAGCGAGTTCAGACTGAATAATGAAGTGAAACGAAATGTCAATTCAGGCTGAGTGTCAGGCTAGTGGATCAGAGCAATCAAGACCCCAATTTCAACGACAACACACCGCTCGAGGAGCTCGGAATGAGCGAGTGTGTAGTTTGCACTTCAAACAACAGTGCCTGATAAAATATTGTACCACTAAACCATTCCTCATCAGGCATCACACAGCTGTCTAAATGTTTGAATGTGGTAGCTCCTCCTTCTTTTTGGACATAACACTTTATTGCTGTTTCTACTCTCATCCAGGCATCAATGTTGCTGAACAATGATCCTGTGGCAGGGCCAAGTAAATATGTAAGTTAGTGTAGCTGTTTGAAAAACTACTTTACTCAGCTGTCATCCATTTCTAGCGGCATAGAAAATATGCAATTAGGCCTAAAGGAAGTCAAGTCTCCATTCTTTAACCACAATTAACCTGTTTTCCAGAAATGGCTACTTTAGGAATGGGTTTGGACGTTTGGGTCCAGGATTATAAAAACTATACTTCGTTGGTATACTTCGCCTGGGGCTGCCATGATCAGGATTGTTGGGCCTGAAACCTGGCATCAGCTCAACCCAGGCCAGTACAACTTATAGAACTGGATCCAGTTTGAGCTACTGCTTAGCGAACCAGAACCATGGAGTGACTGTCTGGAGTGGACGACACAGTTGGTTCGTCAATTCCATCCAGTATTGGCCACCAGAACCATGGAGTGACTGTCTGGAGTGGACGACACAGTTGGTTCGTCAATTCCATCCAGTATTGGCCACCAGCACCAGGCCACAAGTCAACCAGCTGGACAATGTCAACTCAGTTTCTGTCATTACATATGTTCGCGAGGCAAACAAATTTAAACGTTGACTGTCTACTTAAAAAAAAAGAAAAAAAGTTTGCAAATGCTGAAGTGAAAATCAATCATAGTTCCATATGAAAGCTATCAAGTTCTGTTCTTCATTCAGACCATAGGACATCTTACCAGTGACCAGTGAAGATGCCGATGATCCGGGGGATGAGACTACCTGTCTGAGACCATGTCCTCATCTTGGGAGGAGGAGGACGACATGGTGGTGGTATCGAATGGGAAGGTTCTTGTGGATGAGGACAGCATAATAATGTGGAGCTCATCACCGGATGTCAGGGGAATGCCAGAGGTCCACCCTACAAGCTGCTGCAGCAGTTTTGTTCACGGGGGGCACCTTCACTGATCTGTCAGGTTGGAAGAAGGCCATGAAATTACACATGTTTCGGTGAAACAACATTCCATGAGATCCAAAAGGCCCATCTACACCGCCATTGAGGACCTGTATCACCAGCAGAGAAATCCACTCCTGGCACGAGTCTTCTTGGACAGCCGATTCTCACCCCCTCTGCTTCACCCTCCCGACGCTTTCCCAACATGCTTTCTGCTTCACCCGTGCGACGCTTTGGAACGCTTACAGCGTCTGTCAGACGAGAACGGAGAGTCTTAGTACGCATGCGCCGACATGTGTTTACTGGAATATTTTCCAGTCACGGGGAATCGAAACAGTTTAGCTGTCATCATGCTCTACCGACTGAGCTAAGGAGACGGCTGGGAAATTCCTTTTTTTTGTGCTTTTATCTTTGACAACGTGGATAATAACGGAACGTAGTCCCTTCTTTGAGCCGCATTCGGACGCGGAAGCAGTCCCCTGGTCAAAATTTACTATACTGTCCATAACGGAACATAAAACCCTTCATAGTGGTATCGAATCTCGCTTCAGGCACGATTTTTTTTTTCTTTCTTCTTAGACCACTGGCCATACCCAATGCGTCCAACACTTGACACAGTAGGCATACCTAAAGCGTCCCCTCGTCTGTCGCAGTACGGTACTTGACAGGGCGTCAGTTGTCTGACGCTTTGAAGGTGAGAATATTTTGGAGCAGCAAGCGACCACATCTCTTGGCAGATGGCAGATGTGACTCACCATGATTCAGTGCCAAATTCTGCCATTACTCCTTCATGTTGGAAGACACATAGGAGATTATTCACTCTGAACTCATGCAGATAATTTAGTTGTTTTTAAATGTTCACAGCAGGATGGTCTGTTCTTAACATAATAGTGTATATGTTGTTGTATCAATATCATGTTATTGTACTGCTGTGTTTTGTTTCTTGGTTCTCCTTCTAGGTCACAGAAGCCCCCAGCTCTGTTATGAATCGATGGAACCACTGGGCTCTCCCTCCATCAGGAAGATGATGCGAGTTGAACACGAAGAGATCAAACAAAATCAGTTTAGCATAATTTTTTGTAATACAATAACAAAATATTAAAAATAAATGAAAAAGGTTATCGAAAAAACACGGCCAGCTCACGTATTAGGAGGGTAGTATAAGTCACCGGAAAAAATAACAGGTGTTTTACATTTTAGGGTTTTTCGACATGGTCCACCCCCAGGCCTGGCTGGATGACAACGAAAAAGTGTTTAAGTCTGTCTGGGTTTACAAGAGAAGGAGGAGAAAAAAAAATTCTGCAAGAAACACATCTTAGTAAGGTGGAACATGCTGGAACATTAGCGTCGTCCCAAGTTTTTTCCTCCTCCTTTACATCAGCTAAACGTCCTAATTAAAAATAACCTTATGTTCAAAAGTGAAAAATGTATCAGAGACAAGGAAGGAAGGTATGTTCTTGTTATTGGGGAAATAGAAAATCAATATATAACCCTCATTGTATACTAGAAGCTCGGCCGCCCGTCTAGTCGGCGCCCTGGCCAACTTGGGAACAATGTAAATAGGGGATGAATGCCCCGCCCTTTAATGCAAACCCCATTATACCTGTTGTCATATGATCTGTTTTGACCATCTGTTTGCGTGTGTCCATTTATGCCCATATATGGGGATATCTGTCTGTCTACGTCCATTTTATGTCCATATATGGAGATCTCTGTAGGACCCGTTTTGACCATCTGTTTACCTGTGTCCATTTATGCCCATATATGGAGTTATCTGTCTGTCTGCTTCCATTTTATGCCCATATATGGAGATCTCTGTAGGACCTGTATTGACCATCTGTTTGCCTGTGTCCATTTATGCTCATATATGGAGATATCTGTATCTGTCTGTCTGCATCCATTTCATGCCCATATATGGAGATCTCTGTATCTGTTTGTCTGTGTCCCTTTAGTTTGCCTGTGTCCATTTATGCTCATATATTGAGATATCCGTATCTGTCTGTCTGCATCCATTCTATGCCCATAAATGGAGATCTATGCAGACACAGTGCCGGTTCCGGAAAACCCTGATGTCAGACATCAGAATCCGAACCTTTCGTGCTGGTTCCAGAAAATCGCGTATCGGATCGGGTCGAGGCCGGGCACTGCACTACCTGCTGCGGCGGGGAACGCGCGTGCCGAATTGAATGCCTCACCCTTTAATGCAAACCCCATTATACCTGTTGTCATAAGAGCCGTTTTGACCATATGTTTGCCTGTGTCCTTTTATGCCCATATAGGAACATCAGAATACGTAACCATGGCATTTTTTGTTGACTCATGTGGTGTACGTGATCTCAGAGCCTTTTATGAAGTGATGTCACAATGAGTCAGCGCTTTCGCCGATTTCCTCCGGAACAGCCTGATGTCAACAATCAGCTCCGCATAAGGAGATTCCGAACGTTTTGCGCCGGTTTCGGAAAACCGCGAGTCGGGTCGGGTCGAGGCCCGGCACTGCACTCCGCGCGGCGGCGGGGAACGCGCGTGCCGAATCTGAAGCCGGTGGGAATGCGGGTCTCGAGATACGAACAGACACGCAGACAGAGACTTCTCGCATTTATAGATAGATAACCCACCTGCTCAAGGAGCAGATCTTATGGAAAAAATTCTAACATTATTAATGACAGAGGGGAAGGGTATGATCATTATGGGAGGAGATCTGAATTTAATTATGAACCAGAATGACACTCAGAGTAAAATAAAACATAAGGCAGAACAAGCAGCAATGTTAATGAGAAAAGCTCAAATTGAGTTGGGATTAGTAGATGTATGGCGCTGCCTTCATCCTCAAGAAAAGGCTTATACTTTTTTCTCTGGTGCACATGATGTTTACTCAAGACAATGAAGCAACACAGAGAGCAGTCACAGACAGGAATATGCCGTATATTGTCTGACCAACTAGGCAGTCTTTTGGCCAACACCTTACAGTTGTGAAGCCGGGAGGAGCTCAGATTGTCAATCAGGTACTCACAGGAGGGGAAAAGGCTGGGGTGAGACCCTGGACGTGCCACCGTGTGGCACAGATCATGACATAAGTACATTTTGGTGACAATACTTTTGTACTTTTACTCAAGTTAAGGTACCGTAGGATTCCAGACTTTTACTTGTAACAGAGTACTTCTGCATTGCAGTATTGGTACTTTTACTTAAGTAAAAACATTTAGTACGTTTTCCACCACTGTGTATATGTATTCTCTCCTGCTGGGTATCTATATTCTTTGGCCCAACAGGGCGCGAAATAAGAAGCCTGATCAAATCATATGGATGAAAGTTTACACGTTCTCATCTACAGTAATAACCTTACTTATTAAAACTCTATGGTATAACCCCTGTCTTAAGAAAATAAAATAGTTTGATACAATCAAGTTTCTGTTGAATGGTTTCATCCTACACTTGATCCACACAGGGTGAAAATGCTCCATGAGTTGTTATATTATAGTCTTATGACTGGTTAGAGAAGCGTAAAATTCAATGCCCAAACATAAGAAAGACAAATTAGGACAGGACAGCAGAAAATAGTGCTGATTGAGAGGCCAGGTGTAGCCTTCTAAACCACCAACTTCTGGAAAACGCTGTGTCATCCTTCTGGATTCACGGAAGTTGGTGGTTTACGAGGCTAGGCCAGGTGCAGGAGACCAAAACATTTATTTTGGTACAAAGGTGAGTAGGTCTACATTTAAGTTCACTTGGCTGCTGAGGCTTAGCCAGCTACAGTACGTTAATCAATACAGCAGGTGATTCTGAGTGGTAACGGGTCTAAAAAAAAGAAAAGAAAAATATCTTCATTTCACTTTCATTCAGTCTTAATTCATCCATCTCTGAAATCTGTGTGCAAACGTAGGGCTGATGCATACTCCACATTTAGAGACAAATTTACATTGGTTACGCTAACAGTCCGTTGTTCCCACTATTTTGTGCGTTCGGAACTCACTGAAGATGGCCATTTTCCGACGCTACTTTTTGCGGTAAATGTATTTTCTCATATACAACGCTACTTTTGGTGTTAAGATTAGAAATAAGTGTTGGTTTTATGCATAGTTTTATTCAAGTAAATGTCATGTTGTTGTTATTTTATAGGGGAGATTTATTATTATTTTTGTATTACCAGTAAGACTCCCTAATCGGGAGATAAGCGACCGTAGGTCACATGTACACACAAAGAGGGCTGTAACTGCCATTGGTTCCTAGTTGTGTGGGCAATGTGTAGACATACTGTGTAGGGAGATTTATTATTATTTTTGTATTATTATTATTGCTTGGGGAAGGTCATAGATCACTTCATGAATCACTTCAACTCTGCATAATATTCACATTGTGTGTGGATGTAATCATGACAGCAGTTTAGCCACTTTATACCTTCTATAGCTTAGTTGACAGGGATCCACCAAAGCTCTGTAGTAGGGATGCTCCTGTTTACACTCTATAAATCAAATATATTTGGTGAAAATAGCCTTTCTGCAAGCTCACGTTGTGATTTCATGGCACACCATCTTTGAATGTAAAAAAAGAAAGAAAAAAAATATTATGGATGGCTAATATCTGACAGAGCTAAATCTGTCTTTGTCTGTCTGCCCAAATATGGAGATGAGTGATGTGATGTCATACTAATGTCATCTTGTATAATGGTGAATTTAACAGCAGTGTTACTCCCTCACTACGTGTATTCTTGTAGGGTAGTGAGTTTAAATTCACTGTCAACAAAGATATTCTGTATCTTTTTTGACTTCATCTGCATATTCTCCTGAAGGTCATCACCTTTTTGTGCGGTGGTCACACCGTACTCCTATACGTGGCCGTGTGTGTATGTATGCGTGCGTGTATGCGTGTCTGTCTGTATGTAGCCTGAGTACGGCTGGGTGAACAGAGAGTGCTGTTGAACAGCCTTGAAATGTACATGTATGCACGCACACTCTCTCTCTCTCTATCTCTCTCTCTCTCTCACACACACACACACACACACACACACACACACACACACACACACACACACACACACACACCACTGCTCACTTCAAACTTAGGTTTGATTTTCTTCACCATCTTCCTCTTCATCACCATCTCATACAATCATTTTTTGGACCCTGTTGCCACTTTTATTTGTTTGTTTGTTTATTTACGTATTTGTGTATGTGTGTGTGTGTGTGTGTGTGTGTGTGTGTGTGTGTGTGTGTGTGTGTGTGTGTGTGTGTGTGAGAGAGAGAGAGAGAGAGAGAGAGAGAGAGAGAGAGAGATAGAGAGAGAGAGAGTGTGCAGTTCCCACCTGATGTCATGTGGGAGTTCAGACAGCTCCAGACCATGCTGAGTTACTGCTAGCTTGCATAACATCTTCAGGCTAGGATTTAAGTCTAGGATGTACAGGTCACCAGAAATGAGGCTGTTCCTTGTGTTTCCTCCATGGATGATAATACAATCTCCCACCATGCAACAGCACATCCCATACATCCTACAGGGGTCTTTCCCCTTGGGCTCAACCTGCTTCCAGGAAAAGGTCGCTGGACTGAATTTCCACAGATCATTGAAGTACTGGTTCCTGTTCCCGACGCCACCAAATACATACAGCTCTCCATTGTAGGCAAAGGCTGAATGACTGCAGCGTCCTTCTGGGAGGAGGTGTCCAGAAGGCTTGTTCAACCAGCAGTTGGTCTCTGTGT
The DNA here is from genome assembly GCF_963921795.1 of Nannobrachium achirus. NCBI lineage: Eukaryota > Metazoa > Chordata > Actinopteri > Myctophiformes > Myctophidae > Nannobrachium > Nannobrachium achirus. The sequence continues at coordinate 54,112,818 of NC_137821.1, read as the reverse complement.
CAAACACTGTGATGCTGTTGTAGCAGCCGCCCCCATAACCCCCAAATACAATCATCTTACTTCCAATGATGGTGGCAGAGTGACCTCTTGAAGCAGGTGGTGGAGGTCCTCTGGAGTTAATTAAAGTCCAGACCATTATGCTGGTGTCCAACTTGTACATGTCATTAGTCCATACAGTCAGCTGGGTGTCTCCTCCATACACATAAATGACCTTCTCCAGTACACAGGCTGAGTGGAACCTCCTTGCTCCTGGAATAGTCCCAGAAACCTTGGGTTTGAACCAGCTGTGGGTGCCAACATCAAAGGCATAAAGCACATTGCAAGGATACCATCCTCCCCAGATGTAGACAATTTCTTCAACCAGCACAGCTGTGTGGCCATAGCGCCTGGAGGGAACCTCAATGGGACGTTGTCCTCTTCCATTGGTAACTGAGGACAACTTCCTCCAACGCAAAGACAATGTGTTGAAGATGTGGACTTCAATTTGATACCTGTTGTGGATGTAGTTGTTGTATCCTCCAAATGAGTAAAGCTTGTGTCCGACTACCACAGCTTCAGGGTAGTACACTTCAGGTCTTCCTTTCAGATCTATTGTCCAGTGAAACATATCACACACCAGCACCACCTTGAATCAGTGAAACTAATTTACAGGATAAGCTGTTAAACAACAGTTCAGAACAAGTTGTTGAATGACACTTTGTTAATTGGAAGTTTAATTTTAAAGGACAGTTCCATTAGTTGTGATGACAATGTTGTGATGTCATTGCGTAATGACGTAATTATGTTGAATATCTAATGGAATATCCACCCATCCATCCATCCATCCATCCATCCATCCATCCATCTACCCACCAAAAATCAATTCCAGTTTCATAAGCCTATGCTTCCTTGGTATACTCACCATGTAATCTGAACACAGCTGACAGGCTTACTAAAGTATGTCTTGATAAATATCATATAATATAACAATAATAATCGATAGTCTTAACAGTCTTAATTTTAAGAGTGTCACATTTTCCCATTTGGTACAATTTAACTTTGTTTGATAGGGTAGCTTGTTAAGTTTTGGGCAATATGAAGATGTTAACGTTGATTGGTGGTTCTTTAAGGGCCAATATAATAATGCTCCAAGCTAATTAAGACTTTGGGGAGCTGGTTCAAACTTTGGAGGGCGCACATAATTTTTACCGTGTCCTCTGGATGTACAAGTCTTGTCAGAAAAGTTGGCTACAATGGAAACATAGCTAATTTAAGACTCAAACAGTAAGTATGGGCTCTTTTCAGTCATAATTCATCTATCCAAACATAATATAAATGTCTTTCTTCAGACAGTTAACAACAAAATAATCTAGGCTTGGGGCTGGGGCTGACATTCCTTTTCCTTTTGATCCTTTTTGTATTTTGTAGATTTTGTTGCTGTATCTCGGGGGGAAGGTGGCAATACAGTGCAGAATAGCGGAGTTGTGGTCTGGAGCTGTAGCCGGCTAGTATTTCATGCAGTTTGGTTTAAGTTAATTTGTTTTAAATTCATTGTATTGAGCACCCTCTAGTGGAAGGTTTGTGTAATGTTCAGCATAAAAAGTATCACACCTGCATCAACTGTAATGTGTCCATTATAAAAGATCTGCCACACCTGGCTGTACCTAGTTTAGTTTGAGCCAGGCTGTGTTGGAGTGCAGTTCTCTCTCTGTATGTGAAGCTGTAAGTTTGATCTACTCTGCATTTTATCTCGTTTTGCATTGATGAATATATGTTTTGGTGACATTCCTGTAAATATGTGACATTTTGCAAGTTAAAAAGTTACATTTGTTTGGTTAATTACAGTTTCATTTCGTTCTTAATTTGAAGGTAAATTCAGCCTACTTCTGAATGTGGTTTATCTTTAATCTCTGAGGGTATTTTGCCTTTTCCGCAATGTATGTGTCAGATGTGAGATTCTAGGGCATATGAGTGTTAAGTATTTGTTAGTAGTTATAGTTTGAGTTCCTTTAGGTAATTTCCTCTGTAATTTCCTGTAATTTAATTAGTTTGAAGAATTATACACAAAATGAAACTATGTGCTTCAATTCCATGATAAGATAGACACACATAAGTCAACCGTTGTGAGCTTGTACAGTAGATCACACTCGGCTGCGGCGCCGGAAGCTGCCTGCACATTCTGCGCAATGCACGATGGGATGTTGTAAAGTTGTGAATATGCGAATGTGAGTTTCAGTAATTCATCTAACCTGAAGTCACACCAGACACCAGTGACACATCTGTTCTACCCCACAGGTCCACGTTCAGGACCCTGGACGTTCCCCGACAACCCCCGCCCTCTCAGCCTTCTGTGGAACCGCCCACGCCGCCTCCCGCATTCTGCCACCTTTGCACAGGATGCAACAGAAGCTACGCCACTGTGGGCAATTTGAACAGACACATGACAGCCAAACACACAGAGGTTGCATTGGGGAGAGACGACATGGCCGTGACAACGGCAACATGGCCGCGACAACTGCACTCTTACACATATCCCACAATATTCTGCTAATTTTGTTATTCTTTATCGCATCAAAGATCTCACACAATTCACCATGAAGTAGAAGTATTACGTGTTGAAAAATATAAATACTCAAGTAAAGTAAATTGCAGGCTACCTACTGTACTGTACCTAACCCTAACCCTTTACTTTGTGAAAAAAAAAACCTAATACGGGGAACCCCTGCCCGTTTTTTTTTTTTTTTTCATTTTGATTTTCTGTTTTCAAAAAAAACCCTAGTACGGGGAACCCCTGGCCAATTTTTTTTTAGGTATTTTTTTTACTTTGTGAAAAAAAAAAAAACAGAATGGCCGATGCTTTTAGGTGGTGGGAAGAGAGTTCTAAGTCCTCTGACTCTTCCTCCACGTCCTCCCCTGAACCCCTTCCCAAAAGGGTGAGGTTCAACCCTCCTCAACCCTCCTCACCCCGCCCTCCCCTCTCAGATTCAGAGGAGGATCTTCCTCTAGGCCAAGTTGCCCCTTCACAGAGCCCGGGCAACAGCCCTGTTGCCAAACCCGCCCACAGCCCTGAGTTGAGCCTGGGCTCTGGGGAACCATCCCCTAGCCCTACCATCCCCAATGTGTGGCCTCCTTCCCCTGCCTCCCCTGGGTCCCCTAACTCTGAACCTATGGACTACGAGGAATGGGCGAAGCAACATATTTCAGATTACGACCCAGAGGACGACGTGCCGCTCAATGTGCTGTTCGGGCTTAACTCTGGTCGAGCCAGGGCAGCCACTGTGCCCCTGCCATCAGGGCCAGGCAGTCTTGAGGACTCCAACGACTCAGACAACTGGCCCCTGGCCGAGTATACCGAGCGTCTGGAGCGGCGAGCCAGGGCAGCCAGGGCAGACTCTGTTCCTCTGGTGCCCCCCAGTCCACCAACTGGGTCCCCTAACCCCGAACCCCTGCACCCCTCGCCTGGCCCTGTGGAAGGGCCAGGCAGAGGGTCCACCAACGCCACTCCTTCCCCTGCAGCTAATGACTTTGTGGAAGGGCCATTGGCTGCAGGGGACGACCCGGAAAACTGGGACGACGAGCGGCGCAGGGTTCAGGCAATGAGCCTGAGGGAATTTGCCCTTTACTTGGAACAGTTCCCGGGAGAATCCGGGGAGGATTCTGATCCGGGGATGTTCGAAGAGGTCTGGGTTTTTGACGAGGAGGAGGGGGAGGATGAAGGCGAGGTGGCTATAGTTGAGGCGGTTGAGGAGGGTGAGGGTCTCGAGGGAGTGGAGGAGGAGGAGGAGGAGGAGGAGGAACGAAGTTTTGAGGAGGTGGCGACAGCCAACGTCGCCAGCCTCCTCAATGTGTACGAGCCCTTTCGGGAGTCACCCATGCACGAGTTCCTCCGCAGGGAGTCGGGGCCCCTGCTTGTAGTCCACCCCGTCTATGTCCCTGTCGCAGAGAGCTCTCTGCGCTTCCATTTCGAGAGGGACATAGACGGGGTGGTCATCGAGCCGGGGACCCTCTCGAACATAACCCTTCCAATCCACTTCCTGTACGTGCCCACCACCCTGCCCAAACGGCATGTCCCCCATTGGCCGTTCTTGAAGAAACACATCCCGATGGCCAAGTTGTCACGCGCCGCTCTGGAAGAGTGGTTCCAGGTGCATGGGACCACTCTGGCCTACCCGGACGGCGGGTGGCAACTCCACTGGACACTGGTGCCCGTGTCCTTCAAGCAGGCAAGTGGCTACATGAAGGACACGTTGAAGGTGCATCGGCTGTGTTTCGGGTACCAGAAGGCGATTGCCCTGAACTTCCAGAGGCTCCTGCGGCAGACGAGTTTTGAGGAGAGAAGGAGGCCCTCTCTCCTCAAGAACAACCTTTCGGAGACGGGAAAGTTCAACGTCTTGCCGCAGGACCAAGCCTTCCTACTGGATCTGCTAGACAGGGCAATCGCCGAAGTCCGAACGGCCCCGGGCACAACCATAAAGGTCTTCCTCACGCGCTTTGGGCAGAAGTCGCCGGCCCCGGTTGTCCTCGGGGACATAGTCGCGGACACCGCCTCAGTCGAGGCGGTGTCCGTACACGCGGCTGTGTCCCTGAGGGACACCGACGGGTCGGTTGACCTTCTGTGGTCCCGCTACGGACTGCATAGGATAATTGGCGGTCTCGGCAGGGTGTTCACCACCTATGCCCTGCACGAGGCCGCCAATTACCAAAGCAACGTGAGCCAAAATACTGCCCCGGACTGGAGCGACCGCCTCACCGCGGTGTTTCCGCCGGCTGATGGAGGTGTGGCACAGTTGCAGTTTGTGCAACTTTACACAGACGGGCCACACCTCCATCAGTCACCGTTTTATAAACACCCGGTGACGGCGGTTGTTTGTGGCACGGGCCTGGTCCACGGCGAGGTGGGGAAGTCCCAATATGTGCGCGCAAGGAAATACATCGCCCATTTTTCTGACATGGCAGGGAAGATGGGGGTGCAGCTTTGCGCCAGGCTGGAGGGGGTGTTGCGCTTCTCGCGAGGTGACATCCCCTCCAGCCTAACCCCCAGTTCCCTGCTGGATGTGGGGCGCCTGCAGCAATTGATGGCGGAAGTTCCCCTCATCCTCCCGATGAGGAACAACCGCCAGGGCGAGGGGCTCAGCTGGTTGTGCAGGCTGCTCGGTCAGAACATGGCCGAACGTTTGGAGCAGCTGCTTCATACAAACGGCCAGCGCGGAGGCTTTGACGCCTCCTGGGAGGCATTCCAGCTGGAGCTGGCCCTGGAAGAGCTCTTCCACGGGCAGACTAGGGACCCGGCCGATGACGTTTGGAGCACATCCCTGGGCTGCTCCACCTCCCAGGCAAGGAGCTCTTCCAGGGCCAGTGGCTTTCTGGCTTTGCAAAAATGGACAGAAGCAGCTGCCGTCGTCACCTCCCCCCCCCGATCACCTGGACCCCCTCCCACATTGTCAAGGACATGGTCCGGAGGTGCTTCCGGGTGTTTGATTTTCTCGACGCCCCGGACCATGTCCTTGGCAAGGAGCTGGTGAGCGTGCTCATCGGGGACATCACAGGCGAACCGAGAAACTTCTCGGAATGGCAGGACGCTGCCACAATCCCCCGAGACCTTGCAAACTCTTACACGTACCAGGCGGTTGTGGATCTGGTCTTGGCCTACAGCCACCACTTCCGCCACGGGGCGGGTAATGTCTTTGCGCGTGCACTCGAGCTCCTGGGACCCAGCAGGCGAGATCCCAAGCACCTGCTGCTTGTGGGGTTCCGGGAGCTCAACCTTGTGTGGTTCCCAGGAATAGGCTTTTGGACCAAAGGTCGAAGGCAAGACGTTTCCTGGGAACGCACCTGGGTGGTGCACGACGCCCAAACCCGCCCCGTGGTGGACGTCACCAGGTTGGTCGAGTGGCCAGACCGGATTCTCGACAACCTGGAGCGGAGGGGGGTTGTGGCAGCAAATAAGCTGACCCTGTACCGGCAAAGAGGCATGCCGTGGGTCCAGGAGGCTCTGCGCCGGATCCCGGACAAGTGGTTGAACCACAAAAAGGCCTCTGTCCAGGACAAGCTCCTGAACACCATGTCCCTCATTAGCATAGTGGCCATGAAGCAATTGGGGACATGGATAGAATACAGAGAGGCCTACCAGCTAAGCATGGAAGGTATTCTGACCGTCAGACAGCTCCAGGAGTACCACGTCCTGGGTCCCTGGACCCTGGTGACTCTCCAAGGCGCTCAGGGAGATCGGGTCCTTTACAGCCTAAACGAGGACATCCCTTTTAAGCTGGGCGAGCTCCCTGAGCGCCGGCAGAGGAAGAAGCCAGAGGCCCCAGAGACGGCCAGGGAGCCCACAGCAGCAGAAGCAGAAGAGTTTGAGCCTATGCCGCCACACGAGGGGGAAGCTCAGCGTCTCGATGAGCGGGAGGATGATAACCGGGACCTGGAACGGGACATCCCTTTCATGAGGCCAGTGGGGGGACCGTACGCCAAGTGGACTCCGGAGGAGATGGCCCTTATCCCACTTGGCGGAACTCTGGAGGAGGCGTTTCAGGCGTATGTTCAGAACTGCCGGGAGAATAAGTTGATGGCCAGGGAAAAGGGCAGTTTCAGATTTAAAAGGGCGAGAATGATCAAAGCAAGACGCTAGGGTTAGGGTAATTTATATGGGGGTTGAGGTGTTGGGCTGGCTCTGGGGCCACCTTGCATAAACGGAGGGACCCCGGGCCGGTCTGGGGCTTTCAACCCCCTCCGGGTAGTAATGTCCGAAGAGACATACACAAAGGTGTGGCACACTAACCCTAACCCTAACAAAAAAAACATAAAAACAAAACAAAAAAAAACAAAAAAAAACACTATACCAGAAATTGTGGTAGGTTTTTTAATCCCCCCCCCCTACCACTATTTTAAGTTCATCCCTCCCATCCCATCCCCTAGTCGCCAGAGGCTGGCCATTTTTTTTTTCTTATATTTCTGTGTGATGTCAGTCTTTTGTGTGTGTTTGTGTCTGTGTAAAAAAACAAAAAAAACAAAAACAAAAAAAAAACAAAAAAAAAACACTATACCAGAAATTGTGGTAGGTTTTTTAATCCCCCCCCCCCCTACCACTATTTTAAGTTCATCCCTCCCATCCCATCCCCTAGTCGCCAGAGGCTGGCCATTTTTTTTTCTATTTGTGTGTGTGATAATAGTGTAAAAAAAAAAAAAAAAAAAAAAACCCCACATGGACTCTGCCTTGACGTGGCGTGGGGGCTTAAGTGCGTCTTTGAGTCACATCACCGACTTAACAGTCTGTGATGTGACTCAAAGACGCACGACTAAAGAGTCCAAAGGGATACTAGAGTCGAATCCCTTGATATAGAGATGTGATGTGCAAAAAAACACTCGAATAGGTAGAGGGGGTCCCCCCAGTCACCTGAGAGTTGGAATTTTTAAGAAATATGGAACGGTTCAGGAGATATGACCAAATATAGCTTGCGTGTTTAGATAAAATAACAAGGGCACTTCGGGATTTAAACGACCGGCTAGATAGCTAGAGGGGTTCCCCAGGAACACGTGGGAAAAAGAATTTTTCCGATCCGATGTACGGTTCCGGAGTTACGGTCAAAAACATATTTCGTTTGCAGCAAAGGATCATGGGAGATAGAAAATCAACTTTAAAACGTTAATTTCACCCACTTCCACACATCGTACAGGGAAAAGAGTTATATATCTGTGTAGGGTATTCAATCCTCTATCTTCTCAGCACATAACATTTATCCCCCCCAAAAAAAATTATAACCGTCAAGGACAGTGCCGCTTCCATACTATATATCCAGATAAATATTTTTTTTTTTGTCTTTTGCCTGCGGATGCGCTGACGAAAAAAACAAACTTTTTTGTGTATTTTCTCAGGGTTAGTGCAATAATGGATTACCGTCTAACACCTAGGGGAGGCACCCGGCCTCGGGGCTAACGCCTAGGGCCAGGGTTAGGGTTGCTACCCCACCGGCTGGTACCCCACCGGCTAATAACCCACCGGTTGCTACCCCACCGGCTAATACTCCACCGGTTGCTACCCCACCGGCTAATAACCAACCGGTTGCTACCCCACCGGCTAATAACCAACCGGTTGCTACCCCACCAGCTAATACTCCACCGGCTGGTACCCCACCGGCTAATAACCCACCGGTTGCTACCCCACCGGCTAATACTCCACCGGCTGGTACCCCAGAGTCTTCTGACTCAGAGGAGGCAGACAGCCCCTTCCCCTCCCCGAGGAGGAGGGCCCATCCTCCCAGCCCCTCCTCTGGGTCAGAAGAGGACGCCCCACCCGCCCGCAGGGTTAGGGTTAGGGTTACAGTTAGTGCCCCACCCGCCCACAGGGTTAGGGTTAGGGTTAGGGTTAATGTTAGCCCTGCCCCTGAACCCCCAAGAACCTGAGTCACCAGAGGCTGGGTTAGTGTGTGTGTGTGTTTAGGTGTGGTAGGTTTTTTTATTCCCCCCCTACCACTATTTTAAGTTCACCCCTCCCATCCCATCCCCTAGTCGCCAGAGGCTGGCCATTTTTTTTCTATTTGTGTACTGTAGGTAATTTGTAGGTACAGTACTACAGTACTTGACTAAATGTACTAAGTTAGTTTTCCACCACTGGTTTTATGTTATAACCGCTGCTCACATAGACTTGTTGTTGACGTGAGCAAGCGTAGCGTATAGAGAGTCCATTCAGCTGAAACTGCAGCTTGTGGCGGCTCCATCATGGCGGCGGCGAAGCAGGTGGAGAGTGGAGACCTTGCAAAGATTGTGCAACTTATGTCCATCTGCAGAGAAAAAGACCAGGAGTACATGGACCTCTTTAAAGAGAAGGAGCAGGTGGCTGATGGTGCTAGAGCCTGACCGATGCAAGATATTTCACAAAGCAAGATGGCTGCCGCCGGGCAGCGTCGGTGTGATGTGGGAGCGCTTGCCCGCATTAAACCTACGATTTATCACACCATTAATGACTCGGACGGGACTGCCAACGGGTGGTACAACAACATAACCAGTAAACAGGTCATTAACCCTGGTGATGCTGTTCGTGTGGCCTCCATCACGATGAACGACGCCTCGGCTGGGGTTAACAGGGCGGTATTTACCGGCCTCCCTCTGTGCCGTGTTACCAGACGAGAGATGTTCGATCTTTTCCTGGTGATCGGAGCTCTGTCTGTCCTTGAATAATAGGAAGGCCAGTGGTGGAGGGGATCCAGGGGGGGACATCAACAGACTCCCTCCCCCCTGAGGAGTCAGCCCCCTTCATCACTGGTCAGTCTACATTTGCTCTGAAGCCTACTGCTGCACATTGAACACACTCAACCATTCATGGTGTTATTATATGGACTGTCTGATTAATTATTAAAGCTCTGACATTATTGTCTTGCAGTGTCAGGATGGGGCATTGTTTTAATTAACACGAACGATACAGTGAGTATTATAATTTAAAGACACCTGTCACCACCATGGTCAATACACTATCAATTCTAAATTGTTCTATTTAACGTGCAGGAGGAACTTAATGAACATCATGATGACGAGGAGACAGTGTCAGTGGTGGTGGTATCATGCCAATCATCTGTAAAATAAATATAGGCCTACAGAGCCCTGTCATTTCTTTTCACATTTCAACAATGGCTCGAGGCGGAGACAGCGGGTGTGAAGAGACTTCCCCCTTCTCGGGAGACATTGAGATCATCTACCCAACTGGAACTATTTGGCCCATATTGGCTTAGAAGTCAGTGACGTGGTTGTCATAGAAAATATCATTTCGTAAAAGTAAGAAGAAGCTGGACCAAGCCACCGTTCAGAGAGCCAGCCTGATAATCCGGTGAGTATTAATTTAAGGTCAGTCACCTCACAATTACTGTTGCTGTGCTAATTAAGATGTGTTTAACAGAAAGCAGACACTGTCAGAGCCCTATACACCACCATCTGAAGAAACAAATTCAGCTGGCTGAGATTGCCATCAAAATAAAAAAAATCACATGCTGGAGGAGGTGGAACAAGACAAAAAAAGAAAGGCTGAGCAACATGAGCTCGACATCAGATACGAGCAGCTCAAAATGGAGAAGCTGGGGCTGGAGATCCAAGCCCTTAAAGGAGTGGCGACACCGGCCGAAAATTAACATTATGATACAGTAGGTCACGTGGTGTTTCTTCAAACAGTCTGAAAAGGAGGCGGGCCGTATCAGTTAGTAGTGAATGTATACTTTGTCCGTCGTGCGGTGCCGCGCAATGTATACTTCGTCCGTTGTGCGGTGCCGCGCACAACCTTGTTGTTAGCGTGTAGCGTGGCTAGCGCTGCACCGCACGGCTATTTGCGAGAGCTATTGTGTGTGTACACACACACACACACACACACACGCGCGCGAAAGCACACACACACACAGGCTACACACACACACACAGAGTGTATGAGCCGCGGACCTCCTCTGCGGAGGAGGAGGAGGAGGAGGAGATCGCTGGTCCCTCGTTCTACGGTTGCTCCGGTGTCCCGGGTGCTCCAGTCAGGTTAGGGCAAGAGACAGCAGGGTATGGCCGACAAAACCGTCGCATAGACGGGGAGAAGCGCGTTGACCCTCGTACACCTTTTTTGACACCTTTTTTGAAGAAGACATGTACTTTTTTATCGGTCTAACCATTGATTTTATAGCGAATGCTATATCATTTTTACCCCTAGAACTGATAGTTTTAAAGTTGGTTTAGAAAGTCGGAAAGACACCTCGGACAGCTTTTTTTGGGGCAGTTTCAAAAGATAATGATATGGATAATCGACTCCGCCCCACCCCCCATATTAGCCCAATCAAATTAATTTATTTCGGTTACTGTACAGAAAGTACTACTTTCAGTACAGTAACTACAATAAATTAATTTGATTGGGTCATTTAACATGGGGGTACATGACATCATTAAAAAAATTGGCTAATTTGATAGCCATAATTAGCTGTTTTGGCCGTGTCACGCCCCCTTTAACACACAGGCCAATTTTGAGATCGCAAAGTGCAATAAGGCCGGCTTTACACTGCCACTGAAATCTAGCCTGAATCAGATCTGAGTCACATCAAAAGTATAGGCTATGATCATCATTCCAATGCACATAGTTAGCATGACTGTAACCCAATGTAGTAACAATTTCCCCAGGCTACACCAGCTGAATAAAGATATACAGGGGGTCCTCTAAATGATTTTTGTTCTCCTTTTTCTCCTTGTTTTACATTAACCAATTGAAACCTGAAAACCCCTTGACTAAATAAAAAGACAATGCATGTCATCTCTCTCTCTCATTAATGTACAGTATGTTAGCCTACAGTTATCCATGCACTGAAATAGTATGGGGCCAATTACAGTTTCATTTCGTTATTAATTTGAAGGTAAATTCAGCCTACTTCTGAATGTGGTTTATCTTTAATCTCTGAGGGTATTTTGCCTTTTCCGCAATGGATGTGTCAGATGTGAGATTCCAGGGCATATGAGTGTTAAGTATTTGTTAGTAGTTATAGTTTGAGTTCCTTTTAATTAGGTAATTTCCTCTGTAATTTCCTGTAATTTAATTAGTTGTGAAGAATTATACACAAAATGAAACTATGTGCTTCAATTCCATGATAAGATAGACACACATAAGTCAACCGTTGTGAGCTTGTACAGTAGATCACACTCGGCTGCGGCGCCGGAAGCTGCCTGCACATTCTGCGCAATGCACGATGGGATGTTGTAAAGTTGTGAATATGCGAATGTGAGTTTCAGTAATTCATCTAACCTGAAGTCACACCAGACACCAGTGACACATCTGTTCTACCCCACAGGTCCACGTTCAGGACCCTGGACGTTCCCCGACAACCCCCGCCCTCTCAGCCTTCTGTGGAACCGCCCACGCCGCCTCCCGCATTCTGCCACCTTTGCACAGGATGCAACAGAAGCTACGCCACCGTGGGCAATTTGAACAGACACATGACAGCCAAACACACAGAGGTTGCATTGGGGAGAGACGACATGGCCGTGACAACGGCAACATGGCCGCGACAACTGCACTCTTACACATATCCCACAATATTCTGCTAATTTTGTTATTCTTTATCGCATCAAAGATCTCACACAATTCACCATGAAGTAGAAGTATTACGTGTTGAAAAATATAAATACTCAAGTAAAGTAAATTGTAGGCTACTTAAGTACAGTACTTGACTAAATGTACTAAGTTAGTTTTCCACCACTGGTTTTATGTTATAACCGCTGCTCACATAGACTTGTTGTTGACGTGAGCAAGCGTAGCGTATAGAGAGTCCATTCAGCTGAAACTGCAGCTTGTGGCGGCTCCATCATGGCGGCGGCGAAGCAGGTGGAGAGTGGAGACCTTGCAAAGATTGTGCAACTTATGTCCATCTGCAGAGAAAAAGACCAGGAGTACATGGAACTCTTTAAAGAGAAGGAGCAGGTGGCTGATGGTGCTAGAGCCTGACCGATGCAAGATATTTCACAAAGCAAGATGGCTGCCGCCGGGCAGCGTCGGTGTGATGTGGGAGCGCTTGCCCGCATTAAACCTACGATTTATCACACTATGGATGGAGATACAATAGTTGAAGATGAACTATTGAACTTTCTTCTGATCAAGTCGAGAACGCTAGATCAAGACAACATTATCAAGATAGTTAAAACTAGCTTCAGTTCACAACGGATTGAAGCCTCCAGAGACACAATGGCTGAGCTGTTTCCTGATGCTAAACGCTGGTCAACTCACAGAGGGGAGAAGAAAGATTAAATCTACATCAAAATGTGCTTGGCTGTGTTCAAGGAGAAAGGGGAGCTAGGACCAAGATTTGTGTCACATTATCTTGATGAACTACCCAGAGAGCTCTACTCACCGTGCTGCTAAACATCCACGGAAAAAAGTTGGCATTACTGGGACGGCGGAGATAAACAATGAGAAACTGTCCACTTTGAAAACAAAGTTAGTCAGCGTGTTTGCCACGAAATTTGCATTGGACCTGGATACAGATACTCTCCGTGACTTCCTGCAAGGGAAAATGAACCGGGAGGTAAAATGCAGGAAAATCGAGACGCCACACAGCCGATTCAGCTCGTTCTGTATTACTGCAGAATGGAATGAGTGGAAGGAGATGTACGACCCTCAGTTCTGGCCCGCCGGGTCAGTCGTCAGACAATACTTTGAGCCTCGCCGACCAAGAGGAGTAGCAGGCGGGGTGAAGATCCCTTCTCTGCAGAGAGAGGGGAGGACGCGACCGGGAGCCGGAGCGCCGTCAGCCGCCGCGGATGTAGCGGTGGAGGTGACAAGTGACAGCGGGGAGACCAGCAGCCCTGTCGGGGATACTACGGACGCATAATGCGGGTTGTATCCTACAATTCCCGTGGCCTACGACTAGGACAATCGGCTGCCGACAAAGCGAGGCGGCTGGTGGTGGATACACTGTTGGATGACTGTGATGTCTTGTGTATACAAGAGTCTTGGATGGCCAAGCAAGACTTGGATAAACTAAACACCTTGCACCCAGACTTCCACGGTGCTGGTGAATCCACCACGGACCTGAGCATGGGAATTCACCGAGGTAGGATAGCTGGTGGAGTCGCGATTTTATGGAATGTTAAATATGACCCTATGGTTAAAATTGTACGTTTAAATGTTGACTGGGCCATTGGGCTTGAGTTTAACTGTAATGGTAAATGTTTTGTTATTCTTAATATTTATACGCCTTATGAATCCTATGATCATCTTGATGAGTTTGTGAGCAGGCTTGCATTTATTCAATCCTTTATTGAGGATAATAATTCGTCATGCATCTATGTTCTGGGGGACTATAATGCTGACCTGACAGATAGTAGGTCTGTATTTGCTAAAAACATGGAGAGGTTCTCAAATGAAGCCAATTTAGTAATATCAAGTAAAATGCTATTGCCTGACACAAGTTTCACTTATGTTAGTGAAGCATGGAATACTACTTCATGGTTAGATCATGTGGTTTCCACTGATGATGCTCATGCATCGATAGAAAGCATGGAGATTTGTTATGGGTTGGCCACATCTGACCACATCCCTCTTGCCATGATATTAAATATAGATAATGTTCCAACGCTTGTTAAAAATGAAGAAAACACTGAGGTTAAAATGAATTGGGGTAAACTATCTGAAGAAGCTGTCCTCAAATATTGCTCATTTTCTAATGAATTATTGTGTAATATGAATTTGCCTATGAATGCCATTTGCTGCACCAATATAAACTGTGTGGATTCTTCCCATGGTGAAAGTTTGTGTTGTATGTATAATGCATCTTCTTTGCATCCGCAAAGAAGACTTGTCCATCAGGAGGCGGTTGGTGATATAGAGGAGGTGGTGGAAGCAGTCCAGGGCCTGAAGGAGGCCACCCAGGAATTGAATGGCGTTTCGCGCACCATCCAGGAGCTGAGTGAATCAAAAGATACATTTATTTGGTTCGATCAGGTGGACAGCATCCTTGGCCACAAACCGGCAAGTAACCCTGAAACCCTAGAATCAGAGCCCTGTCATTTCTTTTCACATTTCAACAATGGCTCGAGGCGGAGACAGCGGGTGTGAAGAGACTTCCCCCTTCTCGGGAGACACGGAGATCATCTACCCAACTGGAACTATTTGGCCCATATTGGCTTAGAAGTCAGTGACGTGGTTGTCATAGAAAATATCATTTCGTAAAAGTAAGAAGAAGCTGGACCAAGCCACCGTTCAGAGAGCCAGCCTGATAATCCGGTGAGTATTAATTTAAGGTCAGTCACCTCACAATTCCTGTTGCTGTGCCAATTAAGATGTGTTTAACAGAAAGCAGACACTGTCAGAGCCCTATACACCACCATCTGAAGAAACAAATTCAGCTGGCTGAGATTGCCATCAAAATAAAAAAAATCACATGCTGGAAGAGGTGGAACAAGACAAAAAAAGAAAGGCTGAGCAACATGAGCTCGACATCAGATACAAGCAGCTCAAAATGGAGAAGCTGGGGCTGGAGATCCAAGCCCTTAACACACGGGTGACTAACAGGTCATTTTGACCAATTTTGAGATCGCAAAGTGCAATAAGGCCGACACTGCCACTGAAATCTAGCCTGAATCAGATCTGAGTCACATCAAAAGTATAGGCTATGATCATCATTCCAATGCACATAGTTAGCATGACTGTAGTCTCTCAAGAACAGCCTCAGAGAAGCCGACCGATAGGTGTCGCCCTTTCTTCTTTGACGATGGGTTCCCAGATTGGCATGACTGTAACCCAATGTAGTAACAATTTCCCCAGGCTACACCAGCTGAATAAAGATATACAGGGGGTCCTCTAAATGATTTTTGTTCTCCTTTTTCTCCTTGTTTTACATTAACCAATTGAAACCTGAAAACCCCTTGACTAAATAAAAAGACAATGCATGTCATCTCTCTCTCATTAATGTACAGTATGTTAGCCTACAGTTATCCATGCACTGAAATAGTATGGGGCCAATTACAGTTTCATTTCGTTCTTAATTTGAAGGTAAATTCAGCCTACTTCTGAATGTGGTTTATCTTTAATCTCTGAGGGTATTTTGCCTTTTCCGCAATGTATGTGTCAGATGTGAGATTCTAGGGCATATGAGTGTTAAGTATTTGTTAGTAGTTATAGTTTGAGTTCCTTTTAATTAGGTAATTTCCTCTGTAATTTCCTGTAATTTAATTAGTTGTGAAGAATTATACACAAAATGAAACTATGTGCTTCAATTCCATGATAAGATAGACACACATAAGTCAACCGTTGTGAGCTTGTACAGTAGATCACACTTGGCTGCGGCGCCGGAAGCTGCCTGCACATTCTGCGCAATGCACGATGGGATGTTGTAAAGTTGTGAATATGCGAATGTTAGTTTCAGTAATTCATCTAACCTGAAGTCACACCAGACACCAGTGACACATCTGTTCTACCCCACAGGTCCACGTTCAGGACCCTGGACGTTCCCCGACAACCCCCGCCCTCTCAGCCTTCTGTGGAACCGCCCACGCCGCCTCCCGCATTCTGCCACCTTTGCACAGGATGCAACAGAAGCTACGCCACCGTGGGCAATTTGAACAGACACATGACAGCCAAACACACAGAGGTTGCATTGGGGAGAGACGACATGGCCGTGACAACGGCAACATGGCCGCGACAACTGCACTCTTACACATATCCCACAATATTCTGCTAATTTTGTTATTCTTTATCGCATCAAAGATCTCACACAATTCACCATGAAGTAGAAGTATTATGTGTTGAAAAATATAAATACTCAAGTAAAGTAAATTGTAGGCTACTTAAGTACAGTACTTGACTAAATGTACTAAGTTAGTTTTCCACCACTGGTTTTATGTTATAACCGCTGCTCACATAGACTTGTTGTTGACGTGAGCAAGCGTAGCGTATAGAGAGTCCATTCAGCTGAAACGTTTGCAGCTTGTGGCGGCTCCATCATGGCGGCGGCGAAGCAGGTGGAGAGTGGAGACCTTGCAAAGATTGTGCAACTTATGTCCATCTGCAGAGAAAAAGACCAGGAGTACATGGACCTCTTTAAAGAGAAGGAGCAGGTGGCTGATGGTGCTAGAGCCTGACCGATGCAAGATATTTCACAAAGCAAGATGGCTGCCGCCGGGCAGCGTCGGTGTGATGTGGGAGCGCTTGCCCGCATTAAACCTACGATTTATCACACTATGGATGGAGATACAATAGTTGAAGATGAACTATTGAACTTTCTTCTGATAAAGTCGAGAACGCTAGATCAAGACAACATTATCAAGATAGTTAAAACTAGCTTCAGTTCACAACGGATTGAAGCCTCCAGAGACACAATGGCTGAGCTGTTTCCTGATGCTAAACGCTCGTCAACTCACAGAAGGGAGAAGAAAGATGAAATCTACATCAAAATGTGCTTGGCTGTGTTCAAGGAGAAAGGGGAGCTAGGACCAAGATTTGTGTCACATTATCTTGATGAACTACCTCCCATTTCATTCAAACATGTGGATGTATCTGCGCTACTTGGAAGAATGCAGCAGATCAACAAGGACATGGAAGATCTGAAAACGTCACTTACTTCCCAAGCGACTGCATGTGAAACGCTGCTGGAGGTCTCAGGCTCCTTTGACCGGCGACTGGTGGCGGTGGAAAACACGGTTACTGTTGCTGGGGCAGGAGGCGGCTCTTCAGTGGCTGCTCACCTGGCGGTGGCTACTTCTCTTCAGCCTGCGAACGAAGGCTCCTCAAGCAGCGGGCCTGAACTGAGCCCCAACACTGCAATGGTGGAGGAGGAGGCTGGGCAGCGGGGGCCTTTCCCCTCTACCCGAAAATCTCCGATGAGAGGTAGGGGGGCGTCGTCATCTGAACCCCCTGCTGTGCTCCCTTCTCAGGGGAGTGCAATTGCCCAAGGGAGGACGGAGTCCCACGGCTGGAGTACTGTGGTGAAGCGTGGGAAAAAACGGTCTGCAGCCCCAGAGAGCTCTACTCACCGTGCTGCTAAACATCCACGGAAAAAAGTTGGCATTACTGGGACGGCGGAGATAAACAATGAGAAACTGTCCACTGTGAAAACAAAGTTAGTCAGCGTGTTTGCCACGAAATTTGCATTGGACCTGGATACAGATACTCTCCGTGACTTCCTGCAAGGGAAAATGAACCGGGAGGTAAAATGCAGGAAAATCGAGACGCCACACAGCCGATTCAGCTCGTTCTGTATTACTGCAGAATGGAATGAGTGGAAGGAGATGTACGACCCTCAGTTCTGGCCCGCCGGGTCAGTCGTCAGACAATACTTTGAGCCTCGCCGACCAAGAGGAGTAGCAGGCGGGGTGAAGATCCCTTCTCTGCAGAGAGAGGGGAGGACGCGACCGGGAGCCGGAGCGCCGTCAGCCGCCGCGGATGTAGCGGTGGAGGTGACAAGTGACAGCGGGGAGACCAGCAGCCCTGTCGGGGATACTACGGACGCATAATGCGGGTTGTATCCTACAATTCCCGTGGCCTACGACTAGGACAATCGGCTGCCGACAAAGCGAGGCGGCTGGTGGTGGATACACTGTTGGATGACTGTGATGTCTTGTGTATACAAGAGTCTTGGATGGCCAAGCAAGACTTGGATAAACTAAACACCTTGCACCCAGACTTCCACGGTGCTGGTGAATCCACCACGGACCTGAGCACGGGAATTCACCGAGGTAGGATAGCTGGTGGAGTCGCGATTTTATGGAATGTTAAATATGACCCTATGGTTAAAATTGTACGTTTAAATGTTGACTGGGCCATTGGGCTTACATAACTGTAATGGTAAATGTTTTGTTATTCTTAATATTTATACGCCTTATGAATCCTATGATCATCTTGATGAGTTTGTGAGCAGGCTTGCATTTATTCAATCCTTTATTGAGGATAATAATTCGTCATGCATCTATGTTCTGGGGGACTATAATGCTGACCTGACAGATAGTAGGTCTGTATTTGCTAAAAACATGGTGAGGTTCTCAAATGAAGCCAATTTAGTAATATCAAGTAAAATGCTATTGCCTGACACAAGTTTCACTTATGTTAGTGAAGCATGGAATACTACTTCATGGTTAGATCACGTGGTTTCCACTGATGATGCTCATGCATCGATAGAAAGCATGGAGATTTGTTATGGGTTGGCCACATCTGACCACATCCCTCTTGCCATGATATTAAATATAGATAATGTTCCAACGCTTGTTAAAAATGAAGAAAACACTGAGGTTAAAATTAATTGGGGTAAACTATCTGAAGAAGCTGTCCTCAAATATTGCTCATTTTCTAATGAATTATTGTGTAATATGAATTTGCCTATGAATGCCATTTGCTGCACCAATATAAACTGTGTGGATTCTTCCCATGGTGAAAGTTTGTGTTGTATGTATAATGAAATTGTAAGAGCCGTTCAGGAGGCTAGCAGGTCTTTATTCACCCGCCCTAGGAAGGCTAAGAACATCAAGCCTGGGTGGAATAAATGGGTTGCTTGCCACCATGCAGAGGCCAATGAGGCCCATAAGGCCTGGGTAATAGCTGGTAGGCCCAGACTGGGACCCGTCCTAGAACATAAAAAGAAAACTAATGCAAAGTACAAATATGCATTAAGGTACATAACTAAGCAAGAGCAGGCTCTGGAGGTAAAGTCCCTAAACAGGGCAAAAGCAGCTCTCCCATGTAACATAGAGGGGGTAACAGATCCAGTTGGCATTGCTGACCTCTGGAGGCAGCATTATGAAGCGCTTTTCAATAGTGTCAAAGGTGAGCCTTATCATGTAGGCATAATGGAAGAACAAAGCACTGTTTTTAATATCCATGAGGTTTTTAAAGCCATAGAGCAAC
Organism: Nannobrachium achirus; assembly: GCF_963921795.1. Classification (NCBI taxonomy): domain Eukaryota; kingdom Metazoa; phylum Chordata; class Actinopteri; order Myctophiformes; family Myctophidae; genus Nannobrachium; species Nannobrachium achirus. The sequence goes on along the minus strand of NC_137821.1, from coordinate 54,093,506 downwards.
TTGCTGACAGAAAATCCTGTGGTCTGGATAACATAACAGCTGAGCACTTAAAGTTAGCTGGTCCAAGATTGGCAGTGTTGCTGTCTCTCTGTTTCACAGGGATGTTGACTCATGGTACTTTACCTGACTCCATGCTGAGTGTAGTTCTGGTCCCTGTAATAAAAGATAAGGCTGGGAAAGTAGGAAGTAAAGACAACTACAGACCCACAGCTCTAGCTAGTATACTGTCCAAGGTTTTGGAAAAACTACTTCTGGACAGATTAAGTGTATATGTCATAGTATATAAGAGAAACAGCACATTCGAGACGCGGAGCACTCGAGATGCGGCACGGGGCGGAGCAAGCGGTCGCCACAACAACGTACTCCAGGCGGTGCGCCGCTCTATTGTCCACGACACTGCGAGCGGCTACCGAAGCCCCCCTGTATCCACGAAGCCCAAACGAGTTACGAGGCCCCCCTGGGTCCACGAAGCCCCAAGCGGCGCGAAGGCCAGCGGACCTTGGTCCTGCTCTTCGCCCCCGAGCGCCGCAGGCGCGAGTGGCCGCGAAGAGCGGGCCAGGGCCGCGCGGCCGGCGGAGCGCCGCGCGAGTTACGAAGCCGTGGTGAATGCAATCGTTATATTTATGCCCAGGCCGTAAGGCCTGGGCAAGCGCACGTTAAACGCCCTGTCCAAGTGACTACAATGGAGCTAATGGCTAGGCTAGGCTAGGCTAGGCTAGGCTAGGCTAGGCTAGGCTAGTAAATAAAGAGTAAACACTTCCGGTCTGCGGCGAGTTCAAAGCGTGACGTAACTCTCTTATCCAGTGGCTGACGTCGCCATCTGGTGGTGATTAGTGTGTGGTGAACGTCAAAACGAGTGCTCCTTGACAACTTTTACTGGTTTCTTGAACATACTGTAACATATATATAACTACGACTGACAATCAGTTTGGCTTTAAGCCTAAGCATAGTACAGACTTGTGTATTTACGCTCTGAAAGAAGCAGTGGAGACCTATAGAAGGCAGGGATCTACTATGCTTGTTGGATTTATTGATGCATCCAGAGCCTTCGATTGTATCCATCACTATAAGCTTTTTAATAAGCTCAAGCTTAGGGGTGTGCCTAGCTGCTTAATAAGAATTCTAGTTTATTGGTATTCTCACCAGAAAATGCAAGTTAAATGGGGAAGCACCTTATCCACCCCCTTTCAGGTAGGTAATGGAGTCCGACAGGGGGGGATTTTAAGCCCCGCCCTTTTTAATTTATATATGGACGACCTGTCTAAACAGCTGGGAGGGTGCAGTACAGGTTGTATGATCGGAGAAACCCTTATAAATCATTTTATGTACGCTGACGATCTAACTATACTTTCCCCGAGTAGCAGTGGGTTCCAACTGCTGCTCAATATCTGCACTAATTATGGGATTGACTTTGATATTAAGTATAATGCTAAGAAGAGCATGGTCTTGATCTGTAGAACAAAGGATGACTTAGAAATCAAGGTTCCTGCCTTTTACCTGTCTGGCCAAACAATGTGTGTGGCAAAAAGTACAAAATATCTTGGGCATATTATTACAGACACCCTAGAGGATGATGAGGATATGTCAAGACAGAGGAGAATGCTTTATGTACAAGCAAACATGTTGGTTCGTAAATTTCACCATTGTACTACTGATGTTAAAGTAAACCTGTTTAGAGCTTACTGCACCCCTCTCTATACAGCCCCTCTGTGGGTGAAGTATAAGAGAGAGAGCTTACGGAAGCTGCAAGTAGCCTACAATGACTGCCTTCGTATACTGTTGAAGAAACCCAGGAGCACAAGAGCCAGTGAGCTCTTTGTTACGTTGGGTCTTACCACCTTCATGGCTCTGTTGAGGAACCTGACTTACAAGTTCATTTGCAGGATGGATCGCTCATTGAATGGATTAATTGGACAGATGGCAGACCCTGGCCGTAGCTCTGTCAGGTACACGTCCTCCATTAGAGGACACTGGCATGAGTGCCTCTTTAGCTCCGGTGGGGCTCGGTGAACATTGAAACAGTATGAGTGCCTCTTTAGCTCCGGTGTGGGCTTGGTGAATGTACTCTCTTATTTTCTTTTCTTATCTTTGTAATGTGTTGTCTTTACCCTGTGGGCCCTGAGCCTGTAATAAAGTTTATATACTTTATAATGGTGGGATGGCTCAGGGTACAGCATCTTGCAATGGGCCTGGTGTACAAGATACACTGCTCCAAAAGATACCCATGTAGCCTACCTGTCAACTAGGCCTACTTCCAAAACGTAAAAAACTCCGCAATCGCAACACCAAAGGCAGCTCCACTAATCACGCTCAACCCAGATTCGGCACAAGCATAGGGTCAAATTCATTCTCCTGCTATGCCACAAAACTCTGGAATGCCCTACCAACGGCCTTAAAGGAGTGTAAACCCTACTCTCCTTTAAAACCGCTATAAAAGAACATTTACAGGTGGCTGCAACTCAAGACAAAGCCTAACCCCTACCCATTTACTGTAAATTATACTTTTAAAAGTTATATTTCTGATGGCTGACTGTTATGTTTTTTTTTTTTTGCCTAGTACAGTGCATCTGTCATTTTATGACCTATGATTTGAGTCCTAAAGGACCCCAATGTACAGTAAACAAGCCATTGTGCTTTCTTGGGTTTAAATCCTATAATAATAGACCTTGTAGCATATCCAAATTGTACTGAGCTGTGCTTTTCCTATGCAAACTGCCAATAAAGTTTGTAAATGTTTTCATTTCACCGATGAGAAGGTATGCATTAAGTGCCATCTAGTGGTCAAAATAAAATAGCAAAGCATAACACTATTGACAAGTTGACAACCCATATTGTGCTGTAATATTCTGTCAACAATCCTATGTCTTAATTGTTTTGTGTAATGGATGTCACTATGGTCAATGCTTTTATAAGCAGTTTTTAGGTGCCACTTTCACTTGCTTAAACAAAATTTCAGTTCAGTTACACTGTAAATTAATTATATATACTAGCCTACAGCCCCTTGGTGTGAAGCAGACAGACTGTGATGTTGCTCTCTGTGGAACTGCCCCCCTCCCCCTCACTCCATCTCTGCTTGCAGGCAGTTGGGACTGGGAGTGCGCTGCTTGTTGACGCCCATTTGTGATGTAAATCGCATCACAGGACAGCCGCCTACAGGCCAAAATTTGGGAAAATATTTTAAACATTTGGGGATTATGAGAAGTAGAGACACATCTGAAGGTGATAAAGTTGATGTTGGGCAAGGTACATGCGTTATTGATTTTTGTATTATGTTTTTTAGACAATTGAACAGCTGAACGTGGAGTTACAGGGGTGCATCTCTCCACTCCGACATGTCTCCTTTCCGACATGTCTCCATTCCGACACTAACCCTATCTCTACCCCTAACCCTAAACCTTAGGCCCATGGGAGTGTCGCCACTCCGACCTCTCAATTCCCCTGCTAATAATGGATGTTAATGCTAACCATTTTTCCTAGTTGGTTTTAAATGGCCATGTGCCAATATTGTTTTTTTTTTTCAAATATAAAGATGCAATCAAGCAAGAACCCATTGTTGTCACTGTGTGTGACCCATTGCCTATATGAATGTTATTGATCTAAGAGGATATTGCGCCTGAGAAGTCAAAGTGCGGCGGTATTAACACAAAGTTAGGGTTATAAGCCTATAGGCAAACGTACTGCTGACAGTTCACACAAAAAAAGAGAAATGTGTGCTGAACGTCTAAATTATTGTTTGGTTAACAATGCATGTCAACCATGATGTCAACACAAATCAACACTGACAGCCACATGAAAGGCCAATGACTTCACCATGACTAGTGTGAGGATTGGACACCTTAGCGGCTGGATTCAGTACAGATCCAACTATTAGGTTGCAACCAGAAGTAAAGGTGTATTTATTGACTGCCATCCTGATTACCTCCAAACATTTCTGCCCCCAGTTGGAACTAATTAGCTGTTGAGTGGCCAGCTCAACAAGACAGGACACAATTTAAACATGTTCAGTTAATTAAACAAGAAAAAGTACTGTAGGTTGTGATGCCCACACACTAGACAATACATTGAGTACATTGAGTTGCTGCCATGCATTTAGCTTATTAGACATGTGCATTACATTTATGTTGGTGTCACTGTCTAGTAGTTTGGTGTGCTTTTGTTTTCAGTGCAATGCAGTGCAGAGCAACCTCCACCCCCAATGTTAACCTAGTATCAAATATAACTTATATTTTCTTTCTACAGCCAAGTAGAAGACAATCATTTTCAAATAGGTTCATGTCAGGTCTGCTTCCAATATGTGAATTAATAGGCCCAATTACAAGAGTGTTGAATTTTATTATTAATGTAGTGTATGTAGTGTAATGTCTCAGTTTGTTATTTTGATTGATCATAGTTTGTGAACTGTCATGTTGGTTTATTTGTGAAATGAAATGGATCAGTGTCTTGAACGTTAAGTCCATATGGGCTGCCTCTGGGGTAACATCCCAGTGTGTATTTATTTGGCATATCGGAAGTCTAAGTTCCTCTGGTCTCATCCTCCCAGACCTAATACCTAAGTTAAATAAAAAGGTTACCGTTCCGGACCTGTACAGGCCATCGGTCGGTAACCTTTACTCAAAGCAACAAACAACTTCACACACTGCAACAGACTGTGTCACTCCCTGACTGTCAAACCATGCTAGAGTGAAACACTGGAGTTTATATACAGCCAGGGACTAACAGGACACAGGTGAACATTATAGACAATCAACACGTGATTGGCTATGAGTCTATCAGGACAGACATGATTGGCTAACAGTTATAGGACACACAGGTGAAGATGATAGCCAATTGTGACAAGACAGACAGCCGCTACAAGCGGTCCCAACAGGAAACACCAAGTCCATACTTCAAAATAAAAGGAACTAGTATACAGGGGTCTTCAACAAGGGTCTGTGACCCCTAGGGGGTCCTCAGAGTTACTACAGGGGGGTTCTAGATTTGAGAACCACTGCTCCACACAACTGCTAAACCAAAGTGTGGTATAAGACGTGGAACCTGTTATTAGAAGATTATTGGACATTAAAAAATATATATATATGAACGAGCAATTTTAAGAGTAGAGAAACTTCACAAACTGCATGCATAGCATGAGAACCTCTTCCCATTAACGCCTCAGTATCATTTTGAATACCGGATTTCTACTTGTACAGAGTACATCTACGTTGCAGTATTGATACTTTTACTTAAAGGAGTAGTTCACCCTCAAAATGACTTATTTTCTATTGATTGCTCACACATTGAGACTTCAATAATACTTTTGGTTTTGTGCCACATTCCTAAGACAATACTTTGACCATTGATTCCGGGGTAAATTTATATAATACATTTTTGTGTATACTAAAGAATATAGCTGCAAGCAGTGATAACGGGGCCAAGCAGAAAAAAGAAAAAAGGGAAGAAGGGGGGCAATTGGGAAAGGTGATTAAACAAGGTGCGTGAGCATAGTAGCAGACGTGAACTGTGAATGACATACAGTACTTATGAACGTTAATTAAGGTGTTAGAAAAACACACACAAAAAGACAAAAAAGTCAGTGCGTTGAATAGAGTAAGGTGCAAACTGTCATACAAATCCCTGTGAGGCTGTCTCCCTGTGGACTTGTATGGGAGTCTGGGTTAGAGCTTAAAAGTTCAGCCCGAGCCCGACGGGACCCGACGGGTCGGCGCGGCGCGGGCTGGGCCGGGCTCAATTTGTCACGTCGGGCTTTGGGTCGGGTCGGTCTTTTATAATCCGGTAGGCAAGCGCAGCACGGTAACGTGATGTCTCTGTGACTGTGTAAGCTGCGCTGCACCGCTGCGGCGCAACTTGACACAGTTGAGCGTGTGTGACTGTATGTGCGCTGCTGCGCAATGTTCAGACAGTTGAGCAACGTTCAGTTGAGACGCAGGGGCGGCTCCTCTATATGGGCTAGAGGGGCTTAGCCCCTCCTATCTTATGGGGGAAATATCCCTTAAAAAAATCAAAAATAAAAAGTTTTTTTTTTTTTTAGAAGAAATATTATTTTTATATGCTGGTGGAACCTAAAGCAGTAACAGCATCAAAAAGTTACAAAAAAACACCAAATATGTCCAAATGGGCTGAGTTCTTTTAGCCCAAGCCAGCTTTCATTGACTATCATTGAAGAATGATTGACAGCTTAGTGAGCTTACATGCCACGCCTGCTTCATATTCTTAACATTGTGGGGCTAGTTTCTGTCAGCCCAAAGAACACGCCCAGTTCTGTGACATCACTGTGTGATTATCGTTGAGCTGGGTGATTGACAGCTGGCATGCCACGCCTGCTTCATTTAGTCCCTGTTTGGGCTAATTTCATTCAGCCCGTAGGACGTGCCCACTGCAGTTCCACCATGTGACTGGCTTTTAATCAATGTCTGATGTCTGTGTTTGAGGAAGAGAAATACAATGTCGCGGGACAATTCAAATGGACTTATTATTTACTTTTTAATCGATTTTCTGTCATGTTCGTGGGAGAAAAAATAGAAGTCAAGAGACTGGTGGTGCAAATACAAAAGGAAAGACCACAAAAATCATACATTTGGTGTGAAATGCTTGCCTTTTGGAGGAGAGTGCACAGTGGACCCAGTCATTCTAAAGGTATCGTGAATTTCATTTATCTGACAAAGTTAAGAATGGTCGCTGCTTTAATAACATTGGAAATGTGCTGTGGATTAAGCTGCCTGTCTTTAGATGCTGTTGTCAACGTGACTGCGTGCCTGTGTGTGTGTGTGTGTGTGTGTGTGTGTGTTTGTTTTGATTCGTGTCTGTACCGCGTGCGTTTGCGTTGGTACCGCTCGCACGCGCGTTAGTGTGTCACACAGTGTGTGTGTGTCTGTTTGTTTTGATTTGTGTCTGTACCGCGTCGGTATTGCGCGCATTTGTGCGTGTGTTTTGGTGCTTCGGTTTGTGTCAGTGGCGTGGCACGGTGAAGAGAGAGAGAGAGAGAGAGAGAGAGAGAGAGAGAGAGAGAGAGAGAGAGAGAGAGAGAGAGAGTGGCACTTTAAAAGCAGTTATATGGAAAGGGAGACAGAGATTATTTTGTATCATAATGTAATGCTTTGGCAATATAAGGTCCACCTCAAGCTGTAATAATCAAACCTTTTCATTAGTTGTCTGGTTCTGGTCTTATATTTTGTTTAAAAAGTACATGATGTTCTTGTGTGACCCTTAATTTAGGATTGTGTTATTCCTATGCTTAAAATGATGAGTATTGTCAACTCCACCAATAATGATGATAGTTATCTGCACATACAAACATAATGTTCACTGGAGCAGTGGAACCCCTGTTTGTTGTGGGCACTTCTGTTCATGTGCATCTCTTGCTATAACAAAGTACAGTAGTGTCATTGCTGTAACTTGGCATCTGGAATGTGATGTTGCTGCAGGGTGAACTATGGCTAGCATATAGTATAATATGATGCTGTTGCTGCAGAGTGAACTATGGCTAGTAATAGTATATAGTATGATGGATTTATTGATGTAGCAGAGTGGCTCACTGCCTCAGCCTGATAGCCTCAAAAGTCTAGTATTTCCCTCAGTCCATAGGGATATCCCTTTGGATCAATGGTTAAGATATTGGACTTCCACACGCGGGATACCCGAGTTCGAATCCCGGGCGTTACATTAGCCCTACCACCCAAAATCACCAAGAGCCGCTACTGTGTGCTCCCGTGTGTGTGTGTGTGTGTGTGTGTGTGTGTGTGTGTGTGTGTGTGTGTGTGTGTGTGTGTGTGTGTGTGTGTGTGTGTGGCGGTGGCTGCTATATGGCCAGTGGGTGCTTCTCGTTCTCGCTGTGGCAGAGCGGAGCAGAGGAGATCGTTGAAACCATTCACAGACACTTTTGGATTTCCTAATAATATTATAGACGTAGTGTGAATGTTGTAGCTATAATAGCCTGTACGCCTGCTTCCTGATTTAGCGACGGCCGTCAGCTGTGTTTTCCAGCGAGGCTCCGATGTTTTTTTTTCTTCCATAATTAGGACGGTGCTTGCTACAATGTCTTTTATATATAGGCTCTATAAAGACAGTTGGAAAATGGTAGAATGACACTGTTCTTAACGAATCACCAATAGTGTATGAGGGAAAAAAGGATGCTGCTGTCTGCATCATATAAGATTGTTGTTTAGAATGTCGGTCTTCGGGCTGGGCCGGTCTCCAATTGTCAATTATGTATCGGGCTTGGGCTCGGTCCGGGCTGAAATTCTGTCGGGCTGGGTTGGGCCGGGCTCAGTTTTTTAGGCCCGATTTAAGCTCTAGTCTGGGTCACTGTGAGCAGATGTGACTTAGACACTATAGTGTTCTGAGGGAAGCATTCCATTTCAGTGTACAATTATGTGACCCTGTTTCATGTTTAATATTTCTAAAATAAAATAAAATATCCCTTCTTAAATTGTCACTTTGGAAATAAGTCTCGATGTATAGACATGTCACGTGTGTTTGTGACAAGATTTTCAGGCCGCTTCGTTGTCTGAAAATATCCATGTATGAGAAAGTAAAACATCATACAGCATATTATGTACAGTATAGTCAGTGAATCCACAAAAGAGCAATGATATGGTATAAATTAAATAGAAAATAGTGCATAACTTAAATTAGTTTAGGAAAATGACAATGGTGATGAGCATAATGGGATGTAAATCAAGGAGACCAAACCAAGGACTGAGGAGCAAAACATTGCTGTATTGGGCAAGACTTTTTACAATATTTACACGGTAAACAGACACAAAACTAATTTTGGTGTTTCAAAGAAAAAAAGGGTGAGACAAACCCCCACTTAGAATACAAGACAGTCCCACTGACTAACTGTCTAACTTAATTCAGCTACTATACATGTTAACCCATTCAAACCTGAGGGACATTCTATAAATGTCTTCTAAATCCCAACAGTTTTCTGAGATCAGTGGTGCTCAAACTCTTTCATGTCAAGGACCCCCAAAATGATATGTATTATGTCTGTGGAGACCAAATAATCAGGCCAGCAGTAGGGTAGGTTAGTCTTTACTTGTCAGCTGCAAACATGACAACAGGAGCTGCATACATTCTCTGGCAGCAGAGCCACACTGGAATAAGACACCCCCCCCAGCCCAGCACTTAAAGGAACAGAGACAACTTACACACATAGCAAGAAACAGTAACTATGTATGGTTAATACACAACACCCCTTTCCCCCAGTTAGACCCCAAAAACAAAGTCAAAAACTAACTGTACATTAGTAAACACACAATAACCCTTCCCCACCCCAAAGTCAGTACTCAAAACGTTTAGGACACATCCTGGCTCTTTTAGGGCGCTGTGGCACTGACACTACTGGGGTACTGGCAACAGTTCCTGGTGGAGGCTCTGCAGCCGATGATGAAGCTTCCATGGCCAGCTCCTCCCCTGGACTGTCTGGCTCTGGATGATGACGTGGCCCGATGGGCCCATCCTCTTCACCCTGCGGAGCTCGTTGAGGGCCTCCCGGGGCGGCTGCTGTAGCCCCTATCGGTGTGCGTCCACGCAGCTGATCCACATGTCGTCTGTGTCTTTGCCCATCTGGAGTCTGAACAGTGTATGACAATGGTCCTGTGACCTGCTCCACCACTGCGGGCATCCATTTATCTCCTCCTGTGTAGTTCCGGGCAAACACAGTGTCTGCCGGCTGAAAAAGCCGCACTGTACGCTGGCGCTTATCAGCCAATTCCTCTTGCTTTGTGCGCATGTCATTGTGAAAATCTGGATGCAGATGATCCAGTGCAATCGTCAGCCGCCTACCCATCAGCATTTCAGCGGGACTTTTCCCGGTGGCTGAGTTTGGTGTAGTGTGCTGTGCCAACAGGAACCTGGCTAGTCGTGTCTGCCATTCCCCTTCCACCAGCTTTGTTAGTGCCTCTTTCGTTTTGTTTCTGCACCATCCTCTCAGCCTGGCCATTTGATGAAGGATGATATGGTGCCGTTGTGACATGGCGAATGCCATTTCTGCTTGCAAACGCCTTGAACTCACTTGAAGTGAACGCTGTTCCATTGTCCGAAACCAGGATTTTAGGGACCCCATGGGTCGCGAACAACAGCCGTAATGTGTTGATCACTGCACTGGATGACATGGAGCTCATAAGCGACACTTCCAGCCACTTAGAATGAGAGTCCACCACTATCAGAAAAACCTTTCCGCGGAATGGCCCTGCAAAGTCAATATGGAGCCTTGACCATTTCCGTGTAGTCCATTCCCACGGGTGAAGAGGGGCCTTTGGTGGACTATGTCTTGTTTTTTGGCATGTCTCACAGGTTCTGACCACCTCCTCTATCTCCTTATCCATCCCAGGCCACCAGACATAACTTCTTGCCAAGGCTTTCATGTGCACTATTCCAGGATGTGCGTCATGTAACATTTTCAGTACTTCCGCTCTCGCTGCCCCAGGAATCACTACACGACTCCCCCAAAGGACACAGTTCTTGTGTGCTGACAATTCATGTTGTCTCCCAACAAAAGGCTTAAAGCACTCCTCCACTACTTCAGAGGGCCATCCATGCAGTAGCCAGTGGAGCACACGTGACAAAACAGGATCCTTCAGGGTGAGATTCCCTATCCGCTGGGCCTGCATCGGGCCCTCAGGCACCTCTTCTAGTAGCAACACCTCCAGGGGTGGTGGTGTTTCAGCCACTGGACGAGCTAGGGGCAAGCGGCTCAGTGCATCAGCATTAGCTAACATCTTTCCAGGTCTGTAATGTAGTTCATAACCATAAGCCCCCAACAACAGGCTCCATCTCAGCATACGTGGAGAAATCATCTGGGGCATGGGTTTGGAGTGATGCCGCAATCCCAACAATGGTTTGTGGTCAGTGTAAATAGCAAATCTCCTTCCCAACAAGTATTGGCTGAACTTTTTGACTCCAAATACAATGGCCAGAGCCTCTTTGTCAATTTGGGCATAGTTGCGCTCTGTTGATGTGAGTGTTCTTGAGGCAAAACAGACAGGTGCTTCTCGGCCCTCAGAGTCTACATGACTCAGTAAAGCCCCCAGGCCATAGGGTGAGGCATCGCACACTAAAACCAATGGCTTGTTCTCATCATAATGAGCCAATACAGCTTCATCCTGCAGCAGCCCCTTAGCATCGCTGTAAGCTCTGTCATGAATGGCAGTCCATTGCCATGCTGCATTGTGATCAAGCAGCCTGTGAAGTGGCTCTAAGGTCGTGGCCTTGTTGTCTAGGAAACAACTGTAGAAATTCAAAAGCCCCAAGAACGCCTGAAGTTCCACTTTTGACTTTGGGGTAGGGGCATTTCTGATAGCTTCTACTTTTTCTGGAGTCGGGTGCACCCCATCTTTGTCCACCCTGAACCCCAAAAACTGCACTTCAGTTGCAGCAAACACACATTTCTCTCTTTGAAGGCGCAGATTCATCTCAGACAATCTGCACAGCACTTCCCGTAATCGTGTGTCATGGTCTTCTTGAGACTTGCCAGCTATCAGTATATCATCTAAGTACGGCTGTACTCCAGGAATGCCTGCCAGCAGAGTGTCCAGGAACCTTTGAAAAATGGAAACAGCAGTTGACACTCCAAACTGCAATCTCGTAGGGCGGAGAAGTCCCCTGTGAGTATTGATTGTTAGCAGCTCTGCTGATTCTTCATCCAGTACCAGTTGTTGGTATGCTTGTTTGAGATCTAAGGTGGTAAACACAGTCCCCCCTGCCAGTGTTGAAAACACCTCTGACGCAGTAGGCAAAGGATACACATCGGGTGTGACAGCTGTGTTCACGGTGCCCTTGTAATCTCCACAGATTCTTATGGTTCCATCTTTTTTTTAAATGGGCACAATGGGGGTGGCCCATTTGGAGCTCTTTTCTGTCTCCCACTCCACAGTTCCAGTTCCTGGAAACTCGACAACCTAAAAACCTAAAACTCGACAACTCAGCTGCTGGGATTGCTACTAAAACTCGACTACTCAGCTGCAGACCAAGAGTGTGACTCCGGACCGGGACTCCATGAAGCACGCCTGTGGACCTGCCTGGATCTCTCTGTGTCTATCTCTTGCTCTCTCTTTGTTCCTTACTGTCCCCCCGACTCGGTCGAGGCAGCACGGCTGTTCACCCCAGAGTCAGGATCTGCCTGACGTTTCCTCCTCCTTAAGAGGGGGTTTTTCGTTACCATTGTCGCAAATTGCTTGCTCAGGGTGGGGGCCTCGGGCCTGTGAGGTATCCGCTCGAGTTCTCTCGAGGGGGTACCTCACAGGTACAGGTTCTGCTCGGGTTCTCTCTCTCCTCCCCCCACCCCCCCTACCCTTACCTCCCCTTCCCCTCCCCCTACACGCGCATGCGCATGCAGCGCCTGTGTGTGTGTGCGTTCGTTCGTTCGTTCTAGTACACACGCATGCAGGACCTGTGTATGTGTGTGCGTGTGCCCCTTGTTGTCTTTCCCTTGTCTCTCCCTTGTTTCTCCCTCTCTCCTCTCTCTCTCTCTCTCATGGCTCTTTAGCCTTTGTAAAGTGTCTTGAGATAACTTGTTATGATTTGACACTTTAATAAAATTGAATTGAATTGAATTGAATTCACAGGATTGAGGACTCCTTGCTCCACCAGCCGATCCAAAGCCTCATCCACTCTTTTACGCAAAGCAAAAGGCACAGGTCGCGCCTTGAAGAATTTGGGTGTTACAGCAGGGTCCACTTCAATGGACACAAGTGGCCCACGGCAGGCCTCTAATTCCCCATACACCTCTTTATAATTGTCTATCCAAGGCAGGCTGGACTGTACTCTGTGTACTCCACACATCTTAATACCTAGGGCCTTGAACCAATCCCTGCCCAGGAGACTGATGCCCTGGCCCTCCACAACAAACAGCGGGAGTGTTCTTTTGAATGCACAATATTCAACGCTCACAAAGATTTTGCCCAGTACCTGGAGCCTGGCCTGAGACCACTGACGTAGCACATTGTTGACCCGGTGAATTTTCGGAGGCTCCTCTGGCCAGAGCCTATTGTATGTTTCCTGACTTATCAGTGACTTTCCAGATCCAGAATCAACTTCCATGCATAATGGGGCCTTGTTTAACAGTACATTGGCCATGAAAGGCTCTTGATCTTCAGACCGTGGTCCAGGCTGCATGCAGTTCACCATGTATTCATCATTGTCCTCCAGTGACATGGCATGTGCGTGCTGTTCTAGAATAGTGTTTGCAGCAGCTCCCTGTTGACTTTTCTTCATGCAGACCCGAGCAATATGGCCCTTTTTCTTACAGTAGTGGCAAACGGCTGAGATGAACTTGCATGTGGCAGGAAAATGCAGACCACCACAACGATAACATTTTCTCTCTGTGTCCGCTTCGACATGCCTCTCTTTACTCGCTGTGTGGCTTGTCTTGTGTACCTCCTCGAGGCCCTGTGGCTGACTCACTGACTCTGTGCGCAATTGACGTGCATTCTTCAAAGCAGCCTCTGCCACTAAAGCTTTCTGCTCAGCCATTTCAAATGTTAAGTCCTTTTCTGCTAACAGCTGCCTCTGTAGGGACTCATCTATAACCCCACAAACAATACGATCACGGAGCATACGTTTCAGTTGGTCTCCAAAATTACAGTGCACAGATAATTTTCTCAGCTCTGCAATGTAAGCGGTTATTGACTGTCCAGGCTTCTGCTTACAATTGTGGAAATGAAAGCTCTGCACAATCTCAGAAGGTGTTGGGCTAACATGTTCATTCAGGGTTTTCAGCAGGTCAGCATAGGAGATTTCTTTAGGCTTGTGAGGGGTCACCAATGAGCGCAGAGTGGAATATGTAGCAGCCCCACATACACTGAGTAATATTGAACGCTTCTTTTCCTCCCCATCAATGTCATTAGCATCAAAAAAACATTCCAGTCTCTCTGAATACTCCTCCCATGAGCTGTTATTATCACCTGAGAATTCTTCAATGCGTCCCAAGGAAGCCATTGTCTTTGTGCACTGCTCCAAAAAGATCCAAACTTCAAGGTCTTGACACTGTGTTCTCTCACTCCAGCCTTGTGCACCCCCCAGCAGTTCCTCTTCAGCTAGCTAGTTAGCCTCCATGCAGTTGTCTGACTTGCTCTAGTCATAACAAAACAAAAAAACAGCGGGTTCATTCTTCTGTCCGCACAGAGTAAAAAAATATCCGCCTCGTCGCCAGTATTATGTCTGTGGAGACCAAATAATCAGGCCAGCAGTAGGGTAGGTTAGTCTTTACTTGTCAGCTGCAAACATGACAACAGGAGCTGCATACATTCTCTGGCAGCAGAGCCACACTGGAATAAGACACACCCCCCAGCCCAGCAGGAACAGAGACAACTTACACACATAGCAAGAAACAGTAACTATGTATGGTTAATACACAACAACAAGTATGATTGTGTGCCCATCCTATATTAAGCATATTAAGCCCATGCCAGTGGGAGCAGAAATGTACCCATTCAATGCCCGCATGGACTACGAGAAATTAATTGTCTGCGTTAGCAATTATCCATGTATTTTTGACAAAAGTCATCCATATTATCATTCCAACACGCACCACCATAGGGCTTTGGGTTGAATATTCAGCGTCAGCAGCTGGTCATCCATATATATATCTCATTTTCAGTGAGATACATATAATGATAGTTTTACTACCACTTCATTTATTTTGTAAAGACATTTTTATTTAGACAAAAGTCACAAAATTTTAAATTTTACAATATAACAAAGACAAACAAATTCATGATCACTGCAGACCGAAGGCTCAACGCATTGTAGTGTAGTGGACTACAAGTGTGCTCCGCCCAGTTTCGCCGCAGAACGGCGGTTCTCTCCTATTGGTTGGCAGCTGAACCCTGCCTTCTGTCTCATCAAGTGCAACTTGTCTGCTCCCTACTGCTCGCCTACAACTGTCTCTGTGCGAGTCGTGAGCAAGTTGGACGCAACCACACAACACCACACGACCAGCACACGACTCGCACTCGACTTCAAACCACTCGACTTCCATCCGGAATGCATTGTGCTGTGTCTGCCCCCCGCCTCCCCCCACGAAACGCACTCGTCTTTGTGCCTTCAGGTGTGTAGCCGGCCTTGGAGTGCAGTGTCTGTATGTGAAGCTGTGAGAAGCCATGTGCCTGTAAGTTTGATCTACTCTGCATTTTATCTCGTGTTGCATTGATGAATATATGTTTTGGTGACATTCCTGTAAAGATGTGACATTTTGCAAGTTAAAAAGTTACGTTTGTTTGGTTAATTGATTGAATGCCTGACTGCAGCTTGTAGATCGGCTAATTTCCATGCTGTTTTGTTTCATGTTTTGAGACTTTGACTTTTGTTACAGTTTTACCACTAAACTAAAACTAAAAAAAAAACTACAGAGATGAGGAAATGTATTCTTAGGCTGTAACAATAATGTGGGCATTTCTCTATAACTTTTGAAATGAGGTAAAGCTCTTTATAAACAGGCCATGCCTCAAGGAAAGGTTACACTTTTTGCTTATGTTGCCCTGGAAGCAAGACAAAGTGAGTTTGCAGTAAATTCAAAACATCTAGACATATTTCAGGATGTCTGCTATCATTTGAAATTATAAGAAAGTGTCTATGACAAAGGACCATAAAAATATGACTTATTAAAAAAAAGTGGTCATGTGGTTCAACTTGCCCCAGGTGAGGGGTAAGTTGACCCACGTGATGTTCTAAACTTGTATGTATACTTATCAGAAATATTTTAATAACACATTTCCCTTTAATAGTCTTGCAAATAGGTTATTTAAACCATAAAAAAAAACTATTAAAACCAATTAAATAAAGTTTGTTATTCAGAACCTTTTAAATCATTCCCAGCCAAATTTTCCCCTGCCCCTGGGTCTAGTGCCAGCGTGGATCGTGGTTGTCCTCACCAGCTCACGATCAAGGAGTCAGTGGAGGCTATGAAGCGTCCAGTTCCAGTGCCCGACCCCGCTGTCCAGGATCCTGCCCCAGAGAGCGGCGTCCGACTCGGAGATGTCCTTTGGCAGTGACGAGGCTGAAGACCCGGTCCCCGACCCCGCCGCCCTTCCACTCCGCGGCCGTGCTGAGGTCCTCGCCGAGCCCGAGCCTTGCGCGGACGACCCGTGCATGAGAACGAGTCCGATGTCGTGTTGGATTCGGATGGTGACGAGGAAGGACTCGCTGAAGCGCCATTGCTCTGTTCACCCCCCCTGAGACGCTCCACGAGAGAGACCCAGCTTGGGAATACGCTGAGAGCCCGTTTAGCTCTCAATCCGACCCATCCACTGATGTGGTGGTCGAGGGGACACAAGGAGTGTGGTAAGAAGCATTTTATTTTATTTTTATCGTGTTTGTCTATCTTTTTTACGTGTGGAGGAGCAAACAAGTTGGCAATCGCCAGGCTTTTCCCAACGTATACTCGCAGCACGTTCTCTCAGACACACACACACACACACACACACACACACACACACACACACACACACACACACACACACACACACACACTAAATATGTCTTTTTAGACACAATAACCCAAGATGCAACGCAAATCTTTCATGGGCAGATGTGACTTATCGGGGCTGGTGTAAATAGTAACAAAGTAATTGCCGGCTTATTGTGTCTAAAAAGGACATATTTACATTTAGCCACTTGTACACATGCCCCGACCCACTATAATCAAAATAATAAAATCGCTAAAAATATATACATTTTAACACTCATCTTTTCTTTCATCTAATTACAATCTAAAATATGAACCCTTGTTGTAAAAAAACAAAGTTGTCCTTTAAGAATTTAACCATTACATTATGCTATACTACGCTACCCAGCATCCGCAAAGAAGACCTTGTCCATCAGGAGGCGGTTGGTGATATAGAGGAGGTGGTGGAAGCAGTCCAGGCCCTGAAGGAGGCCACCCAGGAATTGAATGGCGTTTCGCGCACCATCCAGGAGCTGAGTGAATCAGACCTCAACGCTGTCCCTTTCAGAATCAGAAGTGGCTTCAATGAGGGCTGCCTTTGGCTGCCTAGTCTGCCAAGGTGGGTACATTTATTTACTAGAATGACATAATAAAAGTGGTTCTCAACTTTTTCATGCCACCATTCCAAAATAATCACATCTGAACTGGGGACCCCCCGCCCTGACAAGCACATGAGTTGGACTCTGTTCCACAACTCAAAAAATGGCAGATCTAGCAATCTCAGAATGACTCACGTTTGCCAGGTGTTTGTGAGCATGTAGATCGTCCCGTTTCAAAATTGTTGGGTCTTAATAGCGGGCAATATTTAATGGTGGTGTTGATTGTTAGAAATATCATTTTATTGTAAATTGCAAATTTAAAATCCTTTAACTCTCGTCCTCACAGGGACTGCAGAGGTGCAAATGTTTGCCAGTTGCTGTAAGAGCCTGATTGGGTGCAAGGTGTGCGTGCAGGAATGCCTCAATGGGTGTGTTAACTGAGGTCTGTCTTCTAGCTGATACTGTGTGTGAAACCCTAGGAGAAGTTGTTCTACTGATTATTGAAGTCATGGTTTAGCCAAAGTTGCAGCCATCGATTACTTTCTCCATGAAGCTTTGATACTCAAACAAGTGTTGGTGTAATCTAAGACGAGCCTATACTCATCATTCTTTCCATTGAGACTATTTTTTTCCTACTTCTCTGGAGGAGACGTCTAAAGATAAAAAACACAAGACTCAGTGTAGGACAAGAAGATCGTCTCATCTTGAATTACAGACTTGTTTTTGTTCAAGTCTTCATGGAATGAGTAATTGATGGTCATAACTATGGTCTTACTTGAGATTTTGCACTAAAGTAGATGCCTGCCTCTTAAAGGAATAGTCCCTAAAAATGACTTTCCTATTGATTACTCGAGGCATATGGAGACTGACTACATTTCTTGCATTTGTTTACAATACATTTAACCCATTGATTCCAGATGGGGACTGGAATGCAACCAGAGTGTGTGTGACAGAACACCCCAGTTTCACTGCCCACCTGGTTAGCGGTGTGCTTGCAAGCTAAACTGGAGAAAGCAGCCGAAAAAGGTTTCTGAAAATCTCCACACACACACACACACTCACACTCACACTCACACTCACACACACACACACACACACACAGCAATGTGGGGAACGTGGAGCTAACGTCTTTAAAGGACAATTTTTTTTTTTTTTTTACAACAATGGTTCATATTTTAGATTTTAATTAGAAACAAGAAAAGATGTGTGTTAAACATTTTTAATTTACCTCTTTCTATTGTTTTAGTGATTTTAGTGGGTGGGGGCATGCACAGAAGTGGCTAAATATGACCTCTTAGATACAATAAGCAGGCAATTTCTTGGTTACTATTTACACCGCCAGCCCCCATAAGTCACATCTGCCCATGAAAGATTGCGGTGCATCTTGGGAATGGGCTTATTGTGTCTAAAAAGACATATTTAGCCACTTGCATGCATGCCCCGAACCCCGATGTCACCTGTGATGCCACTCACTGGCATCACTACAGTGTTGCCAGTGAGCCTGGCAGCAACTATCTGTTCCATTTTACCCCAGAAAAAGGGACTAAAGCCACATGCAGAGCAAATTGCCAAGGTCCTTTTTGCATGGCTGAGAGAGAGAGGGGTTTTGATAAGACCTTAAGGGCCATTGGAGGGGACTCAACAAATGTTAAGACTGGTGTCAAAGCTGGAGTAATGCGGAAGCTGCACTAGCAGAAAGCAGGTCTGTTTGGTGTGCAACCTACACACTGGTGAACTTCCCCTCCGCCGGCTCATTGTTGAACTTGATGGTCCTAATCTGTCAGACAACACATTTTCTGGACCAATAAGAAAGCTCCTTAATTCAGCTACAGAGTTGGATATCAATCCAGAATTCACCCCGATCTCTGTTAGCCCTCCCCTGATTGAGCTGCCTGCCAAAGTCATTGAAGATCTCTCGACACTATGGCTATCATATTGTTTCTGCAATCAGGGACGGAGTGGTTCCTGCAAGGCTGGGTCTGCTGGAGATTGGGCCAGTAAACCACAGCCGCTGGCTCACCACAGCAAACAAACTTCTCAGACTCTGGGTGTCAAAGCATGGATTGAGAGGAAAGAATCAGAAAAACTTGCACTCGTGGAATACATTGTGGGAGTGTATTATCCGTGTTGGTTCAATGTGAAGGTCAAGGATTTGTGGATTTAAGGGCCTAGGCACATATGTGACTGAGTGTGACACAGGGGCAGTCATTTCGGAAGCCACTACTTTAGACCACAGCTGAAATTACTTCTTTTTTTTTTCACTAAAATGTGATAAAGCCACAAAAGCATTTCATAAATATCAGGCTACATTTCACTTAAACGCCAGAGCTTAACTCTGCATGTAAATAAGACTTTTTTTAATTAATGTGAGAGATCATGCAGGTCATTGCAGGTTAGAAATTTATTTAGAACTTGAATATCTCAAAAGTAGTAATTCAGCATGGCATCATTCTATAAGCCATATCTTCAAAACTGTTGGGTCAATCAACCAATATATCATTTTGTAGCTATGATTCCCAGCTTTCAAATGAAATGAAAAAATGAAAATGAAAAAAAAAATAAAAAAAAAATCAATGACTAGCCGTCAGCCGTGCTGGGACACATATTGTTTCAGCTGGACTGCCTTAAGTCACAGAGGGAGGTGGTACTGGACATTGTAATGCCAACAGTGAGAGGATCTGCTTGGTATGCACAAAGTGAAGCCATCCTCCAAACACTGCTGTGCTAACCCTAGACTTTCTTCTCTTTCCGGATGGTGAGAACAAAACAAACAAGCCTATGATTATTATTCCTTATAATAACATGTTTTCTCCTCTCTCTCTCTGAGGAGGAGCAATTCTACATCAGGAGGAGGACAGACCAGGAGCACCGCCCTCCTCCTCCTGGCCTCCTTCAGTGCTGCCAGAGGCTGACGTGGTCTCCTCTGCTGCGCTGCCAGTCCGTCCTGAAAACACATGTGCAAATTGAATCTGTGATATTAAAATTCTAATGCCATGGGGAGCTTGCCAACTGTGAGCTTGTAGATCGTATTTTAAATGGTTTATCGTTAAGATTTTTTAATATATATATATATATATATATATATATATATATATATATATATATATATATATATATATATATATATATTTTTTTTTACTTTAATTGTTTTTAAATGCACTTAATGATTAATAAAGTTGTTTTTCTTTCTGTGTCTTTTGTTCTTGGAATATTATTTTTTTCAAATATACATTTTTAATCATTCTGAATCTTAATTGTCACATCGCATATTGTATGATGAATATAGGGTTGCAATGCCTCCCATTGGGATTCAATACATCAAAACAGTTTGTTGCTCCTTTAAGGCTTACTTGACCCCCATCACTCACACACACACACACACTTTGTTTACTGTGAACATAGAATTGCCTCTCAAATTATGTTTAGAAAGCAGGTTATGGCCCGGACCACTGGCCTAGCGTTCCTGGCACCTAGGCTCCATTGCAGCCTTGACAGCATGTCACAGGTTCGAGTACCGATCCCAATCCTTGTCAGTTGTCACTCCCTAGTCTCGCGTGGCCATGACTGTTGACTCCGCGATTTGGAAATGCTCCTGTCAAACAGTCTGGGGTAACGTAAGAAGAACGATGAGTACCCGGTTAAAGCGGAAGTGAAGTCACTCCCCATCTCTCTCTCTCCCCATTTCCTGTCTGTATACTACTGTAAAGCCCCACATATCTTGTAAAAAAAGAAAGCAGCTTAGAGGTGCCTGGTGGCCTGGAGCAGGCTGGAGCACAAGAACCTTGTCAACGTTCCGCTCTGCATCCACATGTGCCTCAGTTTACCACAATTAGAGATAACGGTGATTATTTCTGCGTGATCGCCATGGTCCTTACAATTTCAAACATTTTCACCAAATAGCGGAAATAGCAGATCTACAAGCGCACAGCGTGTTGCGTTCCGACGTGCTGTGAGCTTGTAGATCGGCTATTTCCATGGACAGAGACACAACACACACACACACACACACACACACACACACACACACACACACACACACACAATTTAAGCATGGAAATTACGCGCACACTGACCTAAGGTATGGTAGAAAAACATTATACTTACATTCTCAGGGGCTTTTTTGACAGTGAAATCCTCGACACAAAACATGTTGCGCTCCACTTGAACGAGTGGAAGAGGTCATCGTCTTCACACTGTAATGTCATAGCTCTATACTGTATGGAGATCCATGTACTGTATATGGAGATATGCTGTGAGAGCCCAAACATGCTTACCAGTTATTCGTTATGTGAAAGTCCTAAGATGTCTTTGACATCTGACATCATACCCTTTGTCCATACATGATGTGACATATATGGATTCTGTTAGTGTGGCTCATGTGGCCTCCATATTTGGGCATTCCCATATGAAGTTCTGTTAGATATGGGCTTAATTATGACATCAGGAAACTCCATATATGGGCATCAAAGGGATTCTGTTAGTGTGACATCACAGTGAAGCCAGAGCAGCCCAGGCTGTGCCTGTAGCAGAATTTCAGGCCACAGAGAGTCGATAGGGCTCAGCTGAGCCGGAGTGCCAGAGACACATTAGTCTGTGGGGAAAGCCAGGCCGGGTGAAGCCAACTCAACTATGTAGAAATCCATGCCGTTACGCCACATCTCCAGTATTCACTTGATTATGCTTGTAATAGTACCGAAAATAGCCGACCTCCAAGCTCGTCGTGAGCTTGGTTGGAATATTGCAATAGAGAATGTGTCTGGATTTGCATGATGGTTGGGCATAAAAATCACCCAGTGTGAGTTCATTTCACCAGTAAGACGCCCTAAGGGCAAGAGGCCAGGTTGTGCTGAAACATCAGAGCTGCTTAACATGGCACAGTTCATTGAAGCAGAAGTTAATAACTTTTAGAAAGTTTGTACTTCTACCTTCTGGGAGAAGTTACAGTGAACGAAGTGGAAGTACATCAGGTTTCAAAAATCATTTGTACCCGTGTCCACTAAATTATTGAATGAGGCTCTGAAACAGCACTGACTGAGAGTACTGATTAATCACTGTGCACTGTAATGTGCATGTGTCCCCCTCTGTGTTATGTATTTCTATTATGTATTTTGTTACTGAGGATTTGTGTGTGGCTGTAGCAGGGGTGAAAGCCCAAGACAAATTTCCCTTGTGGACAAATGAAGTTTACCTTGACCTAACCTTGACAGTTACTGCACAAGTTCTGATAGTATACATGTCTCTAAATCAATAATTTCAGATAGCAGTCTCACATTAGCTGAGGGTCCCAGTCACATGGCGGCAGTCGGTCCTGTTCTCCCGGGTCCCAGCCAGGCATGGTGGTCCGATCAGGTTTTTTGGAACCGATCACCGAGCACCGATCACAAAAGTTTGATCACCCGATACCGATCAATCACTGATCCGATCAAGTTATTATTTATATATTATTTATATTTTCTAAATGTTAATGTTTTAACTTTCATTCACTCATGAATTCATTTATATGTTTGCCTTATAGTTATTTACCAGCATTACAATGTATTTATTATCATAGCAGTAACTAATTATTCCTTCAGCACTGTGGAAATCAATACCCCAAAATGGCCTCAAGTGGGCATCCAAGAACTGACAAGAGCTGATGGTTGAGTTCAGTCATATTAAAGACATGTTTATTAACAGACTGAAAAATAGAATAGCACTGTATAATACGGCTTTGATCGGATGCACCGATCCGATCGGATCGGTGAATTTACCTTTTGATCTAAACCACCGATTATCGCCGATCACGCTTTGATCGGCCTGATCCGATCCATTGCCGATTGATCGGTAACATCTCTACTTATATTACAGGTGTTAAAGGACAAACCCCTAAAACACTTCTAGGCTTGCTTTCCTACTTAATAATGATACAAAAAGACTGTCCATGGGGTCTATTAGGCAGAAATGGCCCTGTTGTCCAGTTTCCCCAGCAGAACCCAGCAGCTCTCATAGCATAGAGTGGAGCTTATAAGCCTATCGCTTTTACACTATTTGTTGTGGTCAAACGTGTTTTTATCAATACAAACACATCCATGTCATCGTTGTCCCACACAAGCCCTTTTATCAAATGTCGTATCGGAAATACAATAAAGATGGCGGTGCCTCTATTGTCCATCCAATATGTTTCACTTTGGTGATTGTAAATGTTGCCATGCATTCGTTGTTTTGACAAACTGGACTTTACAGAACATCGGTTTGAACTATTAATGTTTAATATCAAACTGAGAAATCATTTTTGCTCTATTCCATAGAATGGCAGCAAATTGAAGTTGCTTCGAGGGCCGCAGCACTGTCCAGGACACGTACAGTATGATCAGAGAGCAAGAGTGGGAGCCAGCTCTTCACATCACAATGGACCTACATTCTGAGGTCAAGGACAGAGAAGCGGCTGTCATTGGATTCTACAAGATAAACAGAAATAAATGGGCTGCAGAAATTTCCTGTGAGGTATAAATATTTATTTTTAAATATAATATCTATATATATATTAAAATTTGATAATCAGATTTTCAGTCACAAATTACAGATTGAGATCCCATGAAGAATGCGAAAATAATTTAAGGGTTATTGTTTCTGCAGTATAGGGTGACTGCGTCTGCAGTCATTGTGTTAGTAATATGATTGTCTAACCTAACGCGGACATTCTTTGAGATCACGCTGGGTCCTCCGCCGTCTCGAAATGACGCGGAGGGGGACATGACTCCTGCTACTATCCGCTTTGAGTAAATGGAGAAGTGATCCGCGGTGGAAAACGAGTGATAAATCATAGCGATTTTACAATTATAATGGCTAAGCCTATAAACAAAACAGTTCACATGAACAATACTGATGTAAAATAAGATATCTAAACGGCTACATTTATTTTATATACAATTAAGTGAACCAGCACAGTTATAGGGGGACTTGCACAGGCTTTATTATTATTATTTTATAAGCCTTGGTTTCCGAGGCTATAATGTGAATGTGTAGCTATCATATGCCATTTGCTCAGGTGAGCAAAGCCACCTCATTTTTGTATTAGACAGAAATGTAGACAGGTGCAGTTGTTTGGGGAAGTTACAAGCCTTCAACAACATTCATTAAAGTTGGCAATTTCAAGTAGGGCAAGTAAATTCTGTTCAGTTATTCATCCATTAGATTGGATTAAATTGAGGAATGCATTTTGGTGCAAATAAAACAAATATCGTTTTGTTGACCAAATCAAAATCTATGCCACTAAACCTTAGAAACATGTGGGCCAACTAATGTCTCTGAATATACATTTCATTATGTCAAACTTAACACTTTTCTTTTGTGTTTGTGTGTGATAGGTGATCGGGCTCTTTTTGAGCTTTGCCATGCAAATATTGCAGACTGGATTACACATGAATTTTGGTATGTTGGTCGGTGTGCTTTTCCCTCCAAGTCTGCCTAATGTTTCCATGCTGTGCTATATACAGCTCTGTCTTAGAACCTAAAGAAGCACCTTCCCAAATTTAGCTTGACTTTCTATCAGTCTGTATGCAGCAATGTGACTGGTCAAGAGAAGTGTTTCAGTTATCTTTTTATTATGAAGCAATTTCATGGAAACCATTCTGGTGGTAAATCTTATGCTTTGTCACCACGCAGGCACTTCAGACATAATAAGGCTGTTTGATGAAGATAAGGGACACCTCATTCCATGTACATCGCAGCCACTCCTTGACTCGGACCTGTTCTTGATGGCTGGCAGAATCGTTGGCCATAATTTCATTCACGGTGGGCCGGGCCTGGCAGGGCTAAGTCCAGCAATCGTCCACGTTCTGCTAGGGGGCCCTATTGAGACGGCAACCTTGGAGCTGGAAGATTGCCCTGATTTTGATCAGAGGGAGACAATAAAGTTGGTAAGAAGCAGCAGTGTACAGTAACAAAGTACATTTACTTGAGTACTGCTACTTGAGTCCTTTTTGCAAGCTGCTGACTAACTGCTACATCTTTAATCAAAATATTGTTCTTTTGACTCAGTACAGGAAGGGGCTCTTGAGACTGAACGTACAAAAAAAGAAATTAACAACTTGCGCTCTGTTTAAAATATACGGGTATCTGGTCTACAAGCACTCAGTGCTTTCACAGAGTGATGTGTAGGGAGCTTGTAGATCTGCTAATATCTTTTAATATTTTGTGCTAAAATAAATTAATTTGGATGTTTGAATACTTAAGTATTTACTTACCACTGTTAAACGTTGTCTTTGGAAAAAGAGGACTAATATGGATCTCTCTCTCTCGCCTCACACAGCTTGAAGGCCAGGAGGAGCTTTCTGAGGACAGAAATCGGATGTCCGACACCTTACTGACATGTTTGATCTACCACCACCAGACTCTTCTGCAACAAGTGGTAAGAATA
The DNA here is from genome assembly GCF_963921795.1 of Nannobrachium achirus. Classification (NCBI taxonomy): domain Eukaryota; kingdom Metazoa; phylum Chordata; class Actinopteri; order Myctophiformes; family Myctophidae; genus Nannobrachium; species Nannobrachium achirus. The sequence goes on along the minus strand of NC_137821.1, from coordinate 54,068,125 downwards.
GAACATAGAAACATGAATACATTTGACAACCAATGTTAAGTAAAGCATCACAACTGAAATATTGAAAGTTATAGTAGTATTTGCTAGAGAATCACAATGTTTACTTATTTATATCCATAATAAATCATTTTGCACATTTTGAAACATGCACTATTGACACATTTCACACAGATTTTATTTCTTTGCTAAATAGTTACTATATCGATTGTAAATCATTGAATCGTATCGTATCACCATGAATGAACCAATATTGTACATGTATCATCAATTATGTATCTTGCGTATCGTTGTTAAAATGTATCGTTACACCCCTACTAGTTGTTAACCAGTTACTCAATGTAGTGAGGCTAGTTATGCTGTGACCAGTCTAATTGGAACCGTTTTAACTTTTAAAATGAGCTTCTACAACAGAATGACAGTATAAAGAATACTTATTACAGGTCAAAAGCAACAATATGAAATGCAAACTCACCTAATAGAAGTGTATTTAAACAGCATTGTTTTATTTTATTGTCTGATAAAGAACCAGCTTTAGTGTCATCAGCTACCATATTAATTCTGGTGCTCATTAGCTACCATCTACTATCTTTTGCCCTAATTCTCCTGTTTTTTTAAATTTGTGTTTAATGTTAAAATGCAGGTTCTGGGTAGAACCACTTCTCAAATAAGGCAGCTGAGGAAGGGAATAAAAGAAACCGGAGTGTGGCCAATACTGTCAAGGGCTAAAGGATGTAGCTGAATCTGTCTTCCCAAGGGAAGTCCCAATCACTCCCCAGGTATGATCCTCCTGAGACTCAGCTAATTGGTTTTTGTCCTCTGTAGTGCACATTGGTTTTGAGTGAATGCCTCCCTTACTATACATGCCAGTGAGTTGAGTCCTGTTGTGCATTACAGAGGACATCTGTAGCTTTCAAATGATGTCACATGTGTGGGGCTTTGCCCTGGGTTCATTGGAAATGGGAACATGACAAAATGGCTGCCCTAACTTCAAGTAGCTTTTATGGAAAGAAGAAAGGTAAGCATGATATTAATATTTTAAGTGCATTTTGATTGTTATATGTTGACAATCAATCAATAATGATTTAGCTAGGGCGCCCGAGTCGGCAACCTTCGGGGTCACCACAGCACCAGAAAACACCCACAAAACTCTGAAAAGTGATGACTCATCACTTTTCATCACTAAAGTCGATGGGAGCCCAACTTGATTTGGTCGCTGTGGCGACCCCATAGGTCGCAGACTCGGGCGCCCTAGCTAAATCATTAGAGCATGCCCTGAGCTACATCTGTGCAAAATGTTGCACTTTTAGACTGATTAGCACGAGAAAAAAAACCCTAAAGCCTCCGACTAACATGAATGCTCACCCATACATGCATCGTTTTCTGAGGCCATTTCTTGCCCAAGGAATGTTTTTTGTGCAAAACAAATGCCTGCAATGGATTCAGCATCATGACAAACACCTAGTTAGACCCCTCAGATCCTACTTAAATACCCAGAAAAAAAATGTTTTTCTGGGTATTTTCCTCCTGTATCGAAAGTCAATGGGAGCCCAACTTGATTTGGCGGCTGTGGCGACCCCGAAGGTCGTCGGCTCGGGCGCCCTAGCTAAATCATTAGAGCAAGCCCTGGGCTACATCTGTGCAAAATTTTGCGCTTTAAGACAAATTTGCACGAAATTAGCATTTGCTCCCCTTAAATCCCCACACTACTAGGCATACATTGAGTACATTGAGTTGCTGCTATGCATTTGGCTTATTAGACATGTGCATTACATTTGTGTTGGTGTCTAGTAGTTTGGTGTGCCTGTTTTCAGTGCAATGCAGTGCAGAGCAACCTCCACCCCCAATGTTAACCTAGTATCAAATATAACTTATATTTTCTTTCTACAGCCTGAAGTACAAGACAATCATTTTCAAGTAGCTTCATGTCGGGTCTCCTTCCAATATGTGAAGGCCCAATTACATTAGTGTTTCATTTTTATTATTAGTGTAGTGTATGTAGTGTAATGTCTCAGTTTGTTGTTTTGATTGATCATAGTTTGTTAACTGTCATGTTGGTTCATTGTTTGTGAAATTAATGGATCAGTGTCTTGAATGTTAAATCCATATGGGCTGCCTCTGGGGTAACATATCCCAGTGTGTATTTATTTGGCATATCGTAAGTCTAACTTCCTCTGGTCTCGTCATCCTAGACCTAATACCTAACAAGTAAAATAAAAAGGCTACCGTTCCAGACATCAGTCGGTAACCTTTACTCAAAGGAACAAACAACTTCACACACTACAGCAGACTGTGTCACTCCCTGACTGTCTAACCATGCGAGTGAAACACTGGAGTTTATATACAGCCAGGGACTAACAGGACACAGGTGAACATTATAGACAATCAACACGTGATTGGCTATGAGTCTATCAGGACAGACATGATTGGCTAACAGTTATAGGACACACAGGTGAAGAGGATAGCCAATTGTGACAAGACAGACAGCCGCTACAAGCGGTCCCAACAGGAAACACCAAGTCCATACTTCAAAATAAAAGGAAATGGTATAAAGGGGTCTTCAACAGGGGGTCTGGACCCCTAGGAGGTCGTCAGAGTTACTACAGGGGGGTGCTAGATTTGAGAACCACTGCTCCACACAACTGCTAAACCAAAGTGTGGTATAAGACGTGGAAAAAGTGAAACCTGTTTATAGAAGATTATTGGACATTAAAAAAATATATATATATGAACGAGCAATTTTAAGAGTAGATGAACTTCACAAACTGGTGCATGCATGCAGAGTGCTTAAAAGAACCTCTTCCCATTAACACCTCAGTATCATTTTGAATACTTGTACAGAGTCACATCTACATTGCAGTATTGATACTTTTACTTAAAGGAGTATTTCACCCTCAAAATGACTTATTTTCTGTTGATTACTCATGCATGGAGACTTGTGTTCAATAATACTTTTGGTTTTGTGCCACGTTCCTAAGACAATAATTTGGGTAAATTTATATAATACATTTTTTGTGTTTACTAAAGAATATAGCTGCAAGCAGTGATAACGGGGCCAAGCAGAAAAAAGAAAAAAGGGAAGAAGGGGGGCAATTGGGAAAGGTGATTAAACAAGGTGCGTGAGCATAGTAGCAGATGTGAACTGTGAATGACATACAGTACTTATGAACGTTAATTAAGGTGTTAGAAAAACACACACAAAAAGACACAAAAATCAGTGCGTTGAATAGAGTAGGGTGCAAAATGTCATACAAATCCCTGTAAGGCTGTCTCCCTGTGGACTTGTCTGGGAGTCTGGGTCACTGTGAGCAGATGTGTATCATAGTCGCGTCCGCGGTGGAAGGCTTTACACCGACCACCGCAGTGTAGTCTTTTCGAGTCTTTTTGAGTCATGAAACTACAACGTTACATCATTCCTCACGGTGTAGAGCTTTCCACCGCGAGTTCCAACACATCTCTCTGTTTTTACTATCAGACAGACAGGCTCTACACCCCGTTCACTGATTGGTCGACCTGAACCGGTCTAGACGGTGTAAAGGACTTCACCGTGGGCCGTGACTATGATGGCCTGCACTTATTTTCTGACTTGAGGTGGAAAGCTTTCCACCTCAAATGTGCGGTGGATAGGTCTCCACCGTACACTCTGATACGGGCTTTAGACACATAGTGTTCTGAGGGAAGCATTCCATTTCAGTGTACAATTATGTGACCCTGTTTCAAGTTTAATATTTCTAAACTAAAATAAAATATCCCTTCTTAAATTGTCACTTTGGAAATATGCACAAGTCTCGATGTATAGGCATATCACGTGTGTTTTTGACAAGATTTTCAGGCCGCTTCGTCGTCTGAAAATATCCATGTATGAGAATTTTAGGTAAGAAAAACATCATACAGCATATTATGTACAGTATAGTCAGTGAATCCACAAAAGAGCAATGATATGGTATAAATTAAATAGAAAATAGTACATAACTTAAATTAGTTTAGGAAAATGACAATGGTGATGAGCATAATGGGATGTAAATCAAGGAGACCAAACCAAGGACTGAGGAGCAAAACATTGCTGTATTGTGCAAGACGTTTTACAATATTTACAAGGTAAGCAGACACAAAACTAAGTTTGGTGTTTCAAAGAAAAAAAAGGGTGAGATAAAACCCCCACTTAGAATACAAGACAGTCCTACTGACTAACTGTCTAACTTAATTCAGCTACTATACATGTTAACCCATTAAGACCTGAGGGACATTCTATAAATGTCTTCTAAATCCCAACAGTTTTCTGAGATCAGTGGTGCTCAAACTCTTTCATGTCAAGGACCCCCCAAATTATATGTATTTGGCCGCCGAACCCCCATCTCTTTTTATCTAAATAAATCCAATAAAGTCATGTACTTGTGTAAAATAGTAATAACATATTACTGTCATAACATAAATCATATATACTGTTGTAAAAGAAAAAGTAAGAAAGAAATATCATAGTATCCAGCAACAGACTCTGCGATATCCCCCAAAAATTTCACACAAGACTATTATGTTAATACAAGTCATAAAAAAACAAGAACATTATAAAATGCATATTTCATCAGGAAATACAAGATGTTGTCCAACAAATCCCAAGAAAATCATAAAACAAGTAAAGTCATACTACAGACATAAAGAAATCATAAACAGAAAATGTATGCTAAAACACTCCTTTATCTGTTATGGAGCAAACCTGTTACATTGAATTTAGTCTATTTACAGTATCTACCTACACTGCCAAGTGCATTTACTTTCCCACCACTGCCTACAGTGAGTTTGGTCTTTTTACAGTATCAACCTGCCGTGCATGCATATAGTGAACATGGTTCTTGCATGTGAATGGACATGAATGTTACTCTGCATTCATTCTGAAGATCCATTTGTATCGCGGTGTCCCTGCATTAATGGTGAAGATCCATTTGACTTGATCCACAGAGCATGCGTCATCTTGGGTTGTCCTACACGTCTGTATCTAAAGGTTGAAATAAAGATACATTTTAAAAACAGGATACTGAGTCATTGAACATCATGCTGTTTATTATTTTATCCACAGGGTTTCTTTAACTGTGGAATATGAAGAAATGAATCCCCATTCCCCCCACTCATTCAGAGTGTTGCCATTCATTAACTCTCCCCACGCTTTGAACGATAACGCTCGCCCCATTTTTTACAGAACCTCGATGCCAATACGGCGCTCGTTCGGTTCGTTCGTCTGATGACTGTAAGCTGATGAGGGGTCGCGCGGCCGTTTACTGTAAACACATTTTCCGCTGTGATGGTGTAAAAAATCCATTATGCGTTAGATCAACGGAGAACAATTCACTTCCTTGTTGATTTCCTCTGGCCCGGAGGCTCTGTAGCCAGTGACTGCTCTGAATGTACGGCAACACATAGCAGGACAATTCACATTCATTCTCGCATGACGCCGCCCTCTGCTGCCTGGCAGACCAAAGTGCACTATTGCACAACCAAAAAAAATAAAAATAAATAAATAAATGTCTGTCTGTCTATCTACTATAACGTCGCAAAGGTAAGCCGCTTTTTGATGGCGCCAGACCCAATAAATAAATACATAATCTGGCAGTAGGAGAGTTAAGTTCCATTTTCATTCCATCTCAACAGATCACACATATCTTTGCTCACTGGAATTTCACTCAACATGTAATTCTTGGCTCTGGTGCTACTAATGTGTGTCTGATGGCAACAATATGGTAAGAGAACCCTTAAAGCACAATTAAACTTTGGTATAGATTTAGTTTATAAACCAATAAGGCCAAAAAAGAAAAGGGATTTGTAATGTTATTCTTTCAGACACACATACTGTATACTTCTGGCCTGGGTTTGGCCAAACCCGCCATTGCTTCTCCGGGTGAAACAACACAAGCTTTCTCCATTGGAATTGCATTATGGAAGGTACACGTTGTTACATTTTATGGGTTAATTTCATCATAGCGCAACAGATGGTGAAGTATTGTAGTGCAGGTAATTGCAACAACCACCAATCTATTAGATGGTTCTAAGAGGGAAAACGGGACCGCCAGATATTCTAAACTTTCAGCAATTTTACCAACCATGTATTCAACTCATACAGTGCCAAACGACTTTCAGAGCAACTTTCTCACTATGGACTTCCCTGCCAAGCGACTTTGGGTGACTTTTACTTAGAAAAAAAAAAAAAAAAAAAAAAAAATGTTTTGAATATATATATATTTTTTTTAAAATTTTTTGGACCCCATTAAATCTAGTAAACATGATTTCAATCGCGATTTTGCATGTTCCACCCCCCATACAACCCCATCTTTCAAACATGGCAGCCATGTTTGTTTACATCTGAAGAAAACATAATGGCTATTTTCTCAAGAATGCCTGAACGGATTTCCAATCTGATTTTTTTGTTTGAAAGCTGTGAACAGCCTGCACAAACATGGTGCATGATCTGTGCATGGGCGTGCATGATCTGTGCACTATAAATTACATGGAAGTCTATGGTCTATTTATGGCAATAATAGCGTAAAAGCCCATATTTAATTGGCACCGAGCGAGTTAAGACACATATCAGAGTTTTTGTTGGGCCAAACAAGGGAATCACGTGACATTATCCCCTTCGCCTATTCGCTCATTCTAGGACACGTGTAGGCAGAGGAATACATAAACAGAATCTACTTTGTTCATGCTTCTTTGTGTGTGATATGTGTGACTTTGAGATATGTTTTTCAATGGGGAGACTATTTTATCTTTTTTTTTTACAAGAAAATAAATAAATAAAAAGTGATAAAGTACCGGTACCTATAAATCTGAACCTGAACACATTTTCCAGACTAAATAATTTGACTGAATGAATTAAATAAACATGCCCACTCATCCCAATAAGAAGTTACGAAACAAATCCAACAAATCAAGTGTTAGATCTGAAACTGAACAAATGACATTCATAATGTCAATATTCTATAATAAAACCAAATTAAATAATTGGACTGAATCTTGAAAGCATGCATATACTGTACCATTGTCATAGTCATCAGAGTGATCGATTACTGAGCCCTGATTGGCTCCCTGAGACTGAACTGCCCTGTAAAGATAAATATTTACCAGAATTAAGTAAAAATATTCTGAAATCTATTATATATATATATATATATATATATATATATATATATATATATATATATATATATATATATATATATATATAAATTGCTGTCATGATTATTAATAGACCGAGTAATACTGTACTTACCTGACACGCGGCACTGTAAAAATAAAGAACAGAAAAGAAAGACAGAAAAGAATTATAATAAACATTACAATTGCTATGCCATGGAAATCAAAAGTATAATATAAAGAGTGTTACTCAGTGATTGAGCTCAAACTTCTGTTATGTTATGGTGAGCTTGCAATTGTGAGCTTGCAAATTACACTTATTTTGAAACATGCCTACTCATCCCAATAAGAAGTTACAAAACAAATCCAACAAATCAAGTGATAAATGGCACTCCTAATGTCAATATTCTATAAACCAAATGAAATAATTGGACTGAATCTTGAAAGTATATACTGTAGCATTTTCATAGTCATCAGAGTGATCGATTACCCCATAGACGCTTGTGTCACCACCTGAAGGTAAACAATAGTAAGCATTAATGTGGTGCTTTATTGTTGTTATTTCAGGTTTCTCTCCAGCTTTAATAAACAGAAAATGCATTTTTAGGTGGGTGGCCAATCTTCAGCCAATCCGGAGAGAGTACCCATTTATCAGCTTTAATTTGAGTTATTTGAGTTCAAGTTCAAATATTGTCTGCTCATTTCTTTGTCATCACTTCCAAATCTACTTGTTTATCCTGCAGTACTCAGTGAGTTCTGTCTCCTGATTGGATAACATTGGTGTCCTGACCTGAAAATGCAGTTCCTGTTTAATCAAGAGATGTATGTTACTGAACAAACACAATGAGCAATCAGATTATAAAGCCATTTAACACTTATTTTAACAAATGTAAATTATCCTAACTTTAATTATTCTGCTATTTAAAAGAACAAAAAAAAAACACAAAACAAACTAATAGATTTCAATACTTCAAAAAGATACATTAATTCTTTAATGAATAAGGGTTTATTTTTTTTGAAGTTAGCAAAACTGACCGTGCTGCAGTGGGCAGTACACATCATCAGGAGCCCCACTTTGATTGGTCCCCTGGTCAGCTGAGCCCTGATTGGTTCCCTGAGACTGAACTGCGCTGTAATAAAAAAAAAAAGAAAGAAAGAAATATATACATACACACACACACACACACACACACACACACACACACACACACACACACACACACACACACACACACACACACACACACACACACACACACACACACATATATATATATATATATATAGCAGAAATGAAGTGCACATCTATAGAAATGTATTAAGTAGGAATCTATGTTTATTAATACTGTACTTACCTGACACAACATGGACCTGTAGAAAAAAAAGAAAGAAAGAAAGAAAGAAAGAAAGAAAGAAAGAAAGAAATCTGTATAAATCTTTGAACATAACTGCTAAGCGAGCTGCTGATAGATTGATCAATTGAAGTCGTTGTGTTGTCCTTACCTTTAGATGCTCTGTTTCGACACAGCAGGAGCAGAATGATGGTCAGTAGAATCACAACCAGAAGTCCCACAATCACCCCCACTGCAACAGGAGAAATCTGTTCCACAGGTCCAGGCACTGAAGGTTCAGCAGATCCAGACACCGAAGGTTGAGTAGGTCTTGTCACTGAAGGTTGAGGCACTATGACACAGTATGACGGCAATGAAAACAGCATTTAATCTCATAGCAGACACTGGAGGTTGAATAGATCTAGTCACTGAAGGCAATATGATGCAGTATGAGGACAATGCTAATAGAGGTTAGAATTAGAACACCACATTTTGTTTACATTAGCATGGCTATAGGCTATATTCTCAATATTACAGTCCCTATGTATCCCCCCATGTACAAATACATACATGTACTCACCAATTGTGACTATTGTGACTCTATTACTGTAATCAGTGTAGTAAGCCGGTTGCCCTCTCTGTCCTATGCACTCATAGACTCCTCCTTCTGACACACTGATTGATCCATCATCTTTCTTGGTGATCTGGCCATGTTGTTGGAACAAGAAGTAGCTCCACTCCCATCCAGATGAACCTTCCACAGAGCAGTACAGTGTCACACTGCCCCCTACAGGTAGGTCTGTTTGGTCAGCTTTCAGTGTGGCCTTGGGTTTCTTACCAGTTGATCAGATTAGGAAGAATAAAACTACAACAGTCAGTTCCTGGAAAAACTGTGTGGACTACAGTAGCTGATAACTACACTATATACATGGATATGTCATGAATATAAATAAATATGTATATTACATAATTCAATGTATAGAAAATATATTGATGCAGAAAGTGCGGAGGATTTCAATAGAACATATAACGATTCATTATTTTCATTTTCATCAGGTTTTGTTCATCAGAAATTACAAATACATAGGTATTTTATGTATGCAAATGTCAATGCAATAGGCCTATCTCTCACCACCTTTAATATTGTGGTAATTAATGTGTGCAAGGACTGAAGGATAATATTTGAAATTCTTTCCACTTTTCCTTACAGGATATTTATGTATTTAAAATGTTCATATATGAGTACTATGAATGATGTTACATAATGGCAGTGATGAAATATATGACTTACCTGATACAATCAAAGTGACTTTATTACTTTGTTTTGTAACCTGGCTGTTTGTTTTGAGAACACCAAAACACTGGTAGTCACCACTGTGCCAGCCTATTGTTTGACACATTTTAAATGTATCCAGATACGAGTTTGTGACAAATAGACGACCATCTTTGTCAAGTCTGTACCACCAGTCAGTCTTCTCTCCCTCTCTCATGTCACATATGAATGTAACAGACTCTCCAGCAAATATCTGGGACCAGTTGGGCTCCAGGGTCAGAACAGCTGGTCTCTCTACACAAACACATAAAACACAAACACACACACACACAAATAGAATAAACACAAATGCTACAAACTGACTTGTGTGTCACTAAAATCACAGTAACAAGCAAGTTGAGTAGATGCATATAACAGTAAACTGACACAAATATATGTAATAATTGAGAGAGGATGAAGTATGTGACAGGTGCAAATATTGAAGAGTTTAGATAGAAAATCAATCTTCACCTTGACTGTGTCCAAAGGAGAGGACGGTACTCAGCACTGAAACATAATTTGATGAGACAATGTCAAGTTAAGCATAAATATCAAATTGTAATGATTCCTAATTAACACAACACCAACAGACACTGCCCTACAGTCAAATTTGCAGTAAGTGGGCAAATAATTAAACTCCAGGGTTCCATCTGCAGGCTGTAAGTGATATGGCACTAATTGTATATTTGCTCATCAGTCAGTGTTCATTTTGACACTAAATTGTAATAGTTTTAGTCTTAGTCTTTTGGATATAATTCTATTTAATTTAGTTATAATTTAGTAATTTGAACTATTTTAGTTTTAGTCTAGTTTTAGTTGACTACATGTAATTAGATTTTAGTTAACTAAATGTGCAGTTGATTTAATTGACCAAAAAATATTTTGATCATGTCGTTGTAGTTTCTGATTTACTTAAAAACACTTAGTTGGAAATATGACACCTGTGCGCAACCAAGCTTAAAATGACTTACTACTATAGACCTATACCCTATCTATGCACAGTTCACACAGGAGGCTGATTTGTCCCTAATAAGAATATTGTATTTTTCAGTTGTCAGTCAAAGTCATGCTGTAGTAGGCTAACCACATATGTCCAAAGGATTCAGGATTCACATTCAACAATAGCAGATCTACAGGCTCAAAACGGTGCCACTTTGCTCTGTGTTTCAAGCTTGTAGATCTGCTACTTTCAATGATTTTGTGTGACGCTGTAGTATGATTAAATAGGGTGCTAATTTACAACAAAAAAAAACACAAAAGTATAAAATATGAAGATAAGAGGTTTGCGCCCAACAGCAACGATAAGGTCACGATTCTCACACAAAGCCACACACAGACAGATACACGTGCACACACACACACACACACACACACACACACACACACACACACACACACACACACACACACACACACACACACACACACACACATACTCTAGTTCAATAGAGCTACTAGTCATAATAATAGTGATATATATAATGTTATATATATGATATCTATAATAGCAACCACACAAACAAGGTCATTTTAGGCCAACCCTGCTCTATTCTAGCTTGCTCATCAGCCAATTTTGCACCACATTTTTAAAACACTTAAAATATAATAGTATTATAATAGTGATATACTGTATACTCACAGAGGAGCACACAGGGTGAGATGAGACCCATCCTCTCCTGTGATGAATGACTCTGAACAACCTTCTATTTCCTGATCACAGTGAACTTATAAGTACTGTTGTGGGGTGTGTGTGTGTGTGTGTGTGTGTGTGTGTTTTGATTGATTGATTGAAGACTTTATTAGAAGTTTGCATAGGAAAAGGTACAGTTTCATGACGGTACAGTTCACTGGTACAAGGTCTACTAAAAGGAGATCCATGAAAAGACTAAGCTTATTTCCACTGGAAACCATTGAAGTATCTCATATAACATTGAATGACAGACAAATAGAACACAGTACTATGCAGTAGATATGTAAAGAAAAACAAAAAAGAAAACAGTAAGTCTAAACAAACAGTATATACAAAGAAGGGGCATGGGAGGGTAGGGTTGGGCTAGGTTCATTTTTTACCAGTTGCGAACGGCTGCTGCCTGTAAGTGGTTTTTCAGGGCAATTTTAAAGGATGCTAGTGATCCACACTCCTTTATGGCCTTCGGTAGGCTTTCCACATTTTGGTGGTATAGCAGAAAAACGAGTTTGACCCTTTGTTGGTTTTGACTCTGGGTTGGAAGTGATCTGTGGCGCTGCCTCTGGTGTTGTAGTTATGGACATCCTTAATGTTTATAAAGTATTTTGACAGGTACTTGGGTATCATAGTGGTGTAGTGTATCTTGTACACCAGGCCCATTGCAAGTTGCTGTACTCTGTCATCTACTCTGAGCCACCCCACTCTTAACTGGTGAGTAGCGGTGAGGTGAGTCTGATAGGGAAGGGTAAGCAGGACCCTAATTAGTTTATTTTGGGCTGTTTGGAGTTTAGTTTTAAGGGCTTGTGGGGCGTCACGATACCATACGTGAACTCCGTAGTCAAATAGGGGCTGGATTATTGCACCAGCTATGGTCTTCAGTGTGTTGAAATTGACCATTGGGGCGATCCTCTGTAGGAAGCGAGTTCGTTGGTTGATTTTATTTATTACTTTAGAAGTCATCTTTTCGCTGGAAAGATTAGCTTCAAGGATACATCCTAAGTAAGAGATTTTGTTTTTTTGTGTTATGACCTTGTCACCCACTTTGATTGTGAAGTTATCAACTTTTTTGAGGTTATGATGTGTTCCAAAGAGGATGGACTCAGTTTTTCCCAAGTGAATTGATAATTTATTATCGTTAAGCCATGTGCAGATCTTACTTAGTTCAGAGTTAAGTGTCTTTTCAACCTGCAAGTGGTCCTTGCCCGAGACTAGGAGAGCTGAGTCATCCGCGAACAGGAACAGATTGCAGTCGCAAGCAGATGCCATGTCGTTCACGTATATTAGGAACAACAGAGGCCCCAGTATGCTTCCTTGAGGAACACCACAGCTTACTGGGAGGGGGGGGGGACAGGGTACCGTTAATCTCCACCACCTGTTCCCTCCCCACCAGGTAAGATTGCATCCAACTCACAGCTGCGCTGTCAAGACCGATGGCTTTTAGTTTCTCAATCAGAATAGAATGATTTACGGTGTCAAATGCCTTCTGGAGGTCCATCATGACCATGCCGCTATATTTGCCGTCATCCGCTTCGCGTTTGATTTGGTCAGTCAAATAGAGAAGGCATGTGTCAGTGGAATGAGATTTTCTGAATCCAGATTGGAACTCGTAAATCAGATTATTCTCATCAAGATATTTTGCAATCTGTTCGTAGACTATTTTCTCCATGACTTTGGATATGGAGCTAAGAATGGAAACGGGGCGGTAGTTTCCAGGGTCTAGTTTGCTACCTTTTTTATGCAGGGGGGTTACTTTAGCTAGTTTGAAGTCCTGGGGGACATGACCCTGTTCAATGGAAAGGTTAATTATGTGGGTAATGATTGGAGCAATGGTGGCGGCTGAATCTCTGAGAAATCTAGCTGGAATTTTATCAAGGCCAGTGGCCTTGTGTTGAGGTAGGGCACTCTGTGTGTGTGTGTGTGTGTGTGTGTGTGTGTGTGTGTGTGTGTGTGTGTGTGTGTGTGTGTGTGTGTGTGTGTGTGTGTGTGTGTGTGTGTGTGTGGTGCCGTGGGAGGGTTCAAGGGTGTGAGAAACATGGTACACTTTGTGCCATGAGCTCAGCCTATTCAGATCTGCTCTTCCTTCCTGTTTTTTCTTTTTAAATAGAGGCCGAAATAAAGATGCATGGCTTAGAAGTAGAATTAAATATCTATACTGCATAAAAATAGTATCTTCAAGACATAGGCCAAATGCATGGTCATTCACAAATGAAGAACTGAAAAACGTAAACTCAAGATATGACAAATGATGTCATTCTGACCTTGGTTCTGATTAAGCCATTCTACTGATCATTCCCACAAAGTGTCATGAAAATCCACCTGTACGTTATTGATGGTCATTTTGACATTTAATCCCCAAAAGTAGATCATCTCTTTGGGCCAGCTTACTGATCATTCATCAGTTATTTTGTTGACAGACTGACATCATTTGATCTTCATGAAGTGATTACTGTGATATGTCCCAGACCGTAAAGTAATCCGTAACTTTTCCACAAGGAATCCAATACATCAAACCATCATGTCTTCTTGACAAGTTGCATGAAAATCCACACATGCACAGCAAGAAATTATGTTCCAGTCTTTTGACTTGGTAGTGAAATGCTCCTACTTATAGGGCAGTGGTTCACAAACCTTTCAGTTCGAGACCCAAAAAAGAGATGAGATTATGTTTCCTCAGGAAACATATTTTTTATGACAGCACCACCAGCTCGCTGTGATTGGTGTACTTTTTTAACTACAACCATAATGACCAAATGGATTATTTCCAATTCTTTTACAATTTTAATGTTGCTTTGTTCTCTTTGCGTTTGTTTGTGTGTGCATGCATGCATTATATGTATGCATACTCTGTGCACCAAATACCACCATATATTGACACATTAGAGTGGAACAATGCAGCGAAGAGACTAGATAACCAAAGAGCACAGAGGAGTGCAGAGTGTCACAACATGAGGAAGACATGACGTCTCACTACAACCACAGTGCTGTGCATCTCAGCACTGTTTGAAACAGGAAACATGTTTGTCTTCTTTTGCTTCCCCCTACAAACCTACAGTATTATTCTATTTGCAACAACAGGCAGAGCAATCAAGTGATAATTACTGATACTCAAAATGTAATTAAGTACAGTTGCAGCACTCTAGTTAATGTACCTTGTTGTGGTCCACCACCACACCATGGACATGTGGCCAGACACTTTAATGCCTTGTCAATTATGTTTGATGTCTGATTATTAAGGTAGTGAGTAGTGGTATTATGTTTGATTCAAGGGCACAGATACAATACTGAGGAAACAATTCTAGCATATTGTGAAAGGACTCTGTACTTTAGGCAAATTTGTTTATCTTTCTCACTCTTCTCTGTCTCTGTTTTGGTGCTTATATTTGGGCATAAGACAAATGTGCTTCTCCTTAGTTTGTGTGTGTGTGTGTGTGTGTGTGTGTGTGTGTGTGTGTGTGTGTGTGTGTGTGTGTGTGTGTGTGTGTGTGTGTGTGTGTGTGTGTGTGTGTGTGTGTGTGTGTGTGTGTGTGTGTTTGTGGTGGGGTGGGGGGATTAATGGGTGTGAGAAAGATGGTACACTTCGTGTGTGAGAGATAAAGTACAATTTGTGAGCTCAGCCTATTTTCAGCAGCATTGTTTTGACTTAAAAGAAGAAATACATGTCTTGTACTGCTTACACATTGTATCTTCATGACACGGCCAACTCCATGGTCATATACAGTAAAAAGAAAACTCAAGATATGACAAATTACATCATTTTGACATTGATTCTTTCTGACTACTGATTATTCATCAGTTATTTTTGTTCATAGACTGACATCATTTGAACTTTATGAATTCATTTGACAGCACAGTGTGACATATCCCACCTTCCACAAGGAATCCAATGCATCAAACCTATTGTCTTCTTGACAACTTGCAAGAAAATCCACATATTCTTGAGTTATTTTGTTCACAGACACACACATACACATTGTTCCAGTCTTTTGAATTGGTAGTGAAATGCTCATACTTTATAAAAACACTAGAGCTATAAAGCATGACGTTTACCACAAGAGAAAATGTATCTGTATTCTGTAAAGTTATTTTTTTTTTAACAAAATAAAGACTTCAAAAAGAACAGATCTGCAAGCACAGTGATGAACTATATTTGATATTGTTTGAATAGCCAACCAATGTGCTAACACAGTACAGTATACCTCCCGGTTTTAATGGGTTAAACAGCATTATTTGTGAAAACAGACAATATAATATACAGAATAATATAATAATAAACATGAAACACTGAAGACTAGGCTGACATTCAGAGCCTGACCACAAAGGAAACAGCCTGTGTGTCAAACCACAGTCACACAAACAGCCTCCATCACAGCAGAGCATTGATACTATTTTAGTTGTATGTGAGTCTGTTAATGCAGGCATGAGTTTCTCTGCATGCATGTGTTCACTCCCACTCGCCAGATCAAAGCACAACCTGTTGTCCCAATAGGCAGTGGCGTCAGTTTAGCAAAAGCTAGGGTATGGCAAAGACGGGAGTCCTCATGCGCACGGCCGCAGGGCGCAAAAAAAAAAAGAAAAATGGTTTTGTCAGATTTTTCCCAGGGTTTCTACGGTTTCTTGGGCTGGATATGGCAGCCTGGAATGGTTGTTGAAGTGCAGTTAAACTTGGCATGTTAGTAAATGTGCCACAATTAACAATAATGCATTGCACCTGTGCAGCTGACCTGCAGAACCTGGGAACAGGGGCGGACCGCCCGGATAAGCTGGGTAAGCGGCCGCTTACGGGCCCGCGGACCGCGGGGGCCCGGCCGTCAACTATGGTCAGATCACATGGATCTTTAGTTTATTAGGATTTGGAAGCACTTTGCGTGCTCCACCTCTAGGTGGGGCAGGCGGGCACATTTAAAATGTTATCATCATCAACAGCAGCCCATCAGTGCACACTACGTCATCATCAATCACTGCCGAGCGGCAATTCTCAAAATTGGGAATATAACATTTTGTCAAGATGGGGAGAATACAAGTGTGGAGGATATAATTTAATACTGTTAAAGTGACCATTTTGTTAAATTTTGCATTTGTAGTTGTCAGATTGGCAAGGCTGCGCCGTGTCTTGGCTGTACTAACAACAGGGGCTACACATGCATGAATTTGTTTTGTATAGTAAGTAAGTTATTTCCATCGCCTCATGGACTAAGAGATTACAGTATTCACAAAAAGGACATAATTGTCACCATACTATGAATTGACAATGACAAATGTAAATTAATAGTCTCGATGTATGGCCATGTTACATTTGTTTGTGAAGTGGAGATTTTCATCCCGCTTCGTGGTCTGAAAATCTCCAAGTATGGGAATTGATAATATTATTTATATTAAAAACAAAACAAAAAACATAACAATTAGTTAATGAAAATGCCAACGGTGATGAATGAGCACAATGGGAAGTAAATCAAGGAGACCAAACCAAGGATTGAGAAACAAAACATTTCTGTATTGTGCAAGAATATTTACAATATTACAAGATAAACAGAAACAAAACTAATTTTGGTGTTGCAAAGAAAAAAAGGTGAGCTCCAGCTAGAATACAAGACAGTCCTACTGACTAATTGTTCAAAACCAAAGACCTGCCTATCACTACTCTATCCCTTATACCTGGTGTGTCTAACATGAATTCACCTACTGTACCTATGTTAACCCATTAAAGGAGTAGTTCACCCCAAAAGGATTTTTTTCCTATTGATTAGTCATGCCATGGAGAGTAGAGTTCAATAATATTTTTTGGTTTTTGTCACATTCCTAAGACAAAAATTTGATTAGAGTAAATTTACCCCCATTCATTCCGGATGGTGACCCGTTTCGAAACGGGTCACCATCCGGAATGAATGGGGGTAAATTTATTGTTATCACATTTTTGAAAAAACCAAAAAATATTATTGAACTCTACTCTCCATGGCATGACTAATCAATAGAAAAAAAAAACATTTTGGGGGTGAACTACTCCTTTAAGACCTGAGGTCTTAATACTGTCATAAAAAGTATACTAACAAATATCATAGTATCCAGAAACAAACTACCGTATACAATATCCCCCAAAATGCCACAAAACACTATTATGTTTATGTTAATATACGTCATACAAAACAAGAACATTATAAAAGGCATATGTCATCAGGAAATCCAAGATGTTGTCCAACAAATCCCCCAAAAAACATAAAACAAGCAAAGTCATACTACAGACATAAATAAATAATAACCAGAAAATGTATGCCACTTCTTTATCTGTTATGGAGCAAACCTGTTACATTGAGTTTGGTCCATTTATAGTATCTACCTACACTGCCAGGTGCATTTACTCTGCATGTATGTACAGTATTTTTACTCTACTGGGGTATTTCCAATTTTCAATAGGCTACTTTTACTTCTACTCAAATACTCAGAGGCAAATATTACACCTTACTTCACTACAATTGTTTGAAAACTTGAATTAGTCTACTAGTTACTTTGTAGATTTTAATTATAATTTCAAAACATACATTAAACACTTTAGGACTATATATATATATATATATATATATATATATATATATATATATATATATATATATATATATATATATATATATATATATTTCGGGCATTTGATCTACAAGCTAACAATGCGTCGCCATGCAACACATTGTGAGAAATGTTATATTTGAAAACATAGGCATTGAAACATTGAAAACACATTTTAGGACATTCTGCCTAACATGTGAAATGGGACATTCTGCCTAATCTGTACTTTTTAACTTTTGGTACTTTAAGTAGCCTACATTTTGATACCAATACAGTACTTTTGTACTTTTACTCAAATACAGTTTTAATTACCTTGCCTTTCCTTGTAACAGTCAGAATTAAAAAATGTGAATATCTTTTCCACCACTGCTTACAGTGAGTTTGGTCTTTTTACAGTATCAACCTATACACTGCCAAGCCAGCCATTACATTGTATATTGCTATTTATATTTCTAGGGTCTACATTAAGCAGGACAGCTTTGCCACCTCAAGGGTGCTCTGACTCCATCAGGTTGAGTTCTTTCTATAAGCACTACAAAACACATGAACCCTAGCATACTTATTCTCAGGGGGCGAATATAGAAGATCTACAAGCTCACAATGCATCCCAGGGCAACATGTTGTGGTGGGAGTAGATTGGACTTCCTCCATGTTGTCTTCCTTTCGCCACGTTTTAATGACATCTTCAGTTACCATCCTGGAACGATAACAACAGCATACCATGTAAAGAAGAAAGTGACAAAAACAACCTCAAACCCAGATGCACAGAGAGGTGATAATGCAGTCTGGTACAGTAATAGGCTACTGAAGTGGAAGTCACAGCCCATAAAGGGGAAGCACATGTAGACATGCAGTGTTTCTGTGGCTGTTTCCAACAGTTTTTCTGCTGGGTTAATCAATATTGTTTCATTTCACGTTTACAACAGTGTGATGATATGATAATGCTTCATAATAACAACAAAGTAACAGCATCTTTATTCTCAAAACTCCTTCACTGCTTAACTAACAGCACAAGATAGGTAGTGTCTGCATGTCTACGTTACCCTGATAAGAACTAGATGCGCGCGCAGGTCGGTACCAAAATTAGCCAATGAAACCAGCGCTCCCCAAAACGATAGGTTTGGGGATTGGTGGGAATCATTTAGTCTAATGTTTGTAAACAAGAAACGGGTCTATAGAATCTTACCGAGCCGACGGCTGATCCTGGTTTGACCTGAGAGTAGATGGAGTCTTCAGTTGTCTCTGGAGCTGCTGATTCAGAGAATGGAAAATAGTTCACAGAAAATATTAGCAGACAATATGCATTTGACAGTATGTATATTCTCATTATTATAATTATGATTAACTGTTTAATTGTGTGGCTTTTAGGCCAGCTATGACAAAAAAAATTACCTACACAAAGAAATGACCAATAATCAAAATCAATAATTTACGAATAATCAATCATGCCTTGTATTAAACACACAAGGCTGTAGTGTTGCATGTCTTTTCAGAACTAGCTGTGTTTTCCTATTAAGTTTCACTGGAACAGATGCATTATTGAGGAACAGATCCTATCATATTGTGTATTAACACTGTATGTGTGTAGGTATAAGTATTATGCATTCCACCTACCTTTCTTTTTCTTGGCTTTGGCTTTGTATTGGTGGTTAACCTGGGCGTAAGTCGCATCTGGGTCTCCTGCTCCTTACACAACACAACACAACACAACACAACACAACACAACACATTGCATGTCAGAAGTGCATTGTCACACATTTCAGAAGTGGCTCAAAACGTCCATTCCTATACGTACCGGTATATGGAAGTTATGTGTCGTGATAATATCATTTTATATATATTTATATTATTTTTATTTTATATGTATTGTAATGGAACAATGTAGTCTACCTGTGGAGGATCCAGGCTTCACTTCAGAATACAAAGAGCTCTCAAGTGGATCAGATTCAGCACGCTTCTCTGTGAAGGAAACTCTCTATTAGGAACACTGTTTAAGCCACTGTAGTTACCTACTAATGATTGTACACTGTTAGTAACACCTTTATTTATGATTAGCTCACTAGATAAACACATTTTATTTTTACATGGTGAGGATCACATGTATATCGTTGCTGTCTGGTGGAAAGCCTGTTTGTCCAATACCATTCCTTTTATAATATTTTTTAAAGATCTTAAAATTGTGAAAATATCAGATCAACACGCTTCACTGCGATGTGTTGTGAGCTTGTAGCTCAGCTATTTTCACTACTTTTGTGTGACACTCTAATTTATGAAAAAAGGTAGACTGTTTCTGCCCGACAGCAACGTTATGTTAAGGAACATCATAATTTAACTCCACCATGTTTTTGGTTTTACTCACCCTTCTTTTTCTTGACCATGTTTTTTATTTCAATCTGTGAATATGTCACATCACCAGACACAGCTGCAGGCTCATCTGTAAGAAAAAACATTGTTTGTTTCATTGTTTGTTTTGATTGAAGTCCCATTCTCATAGCAGAAATGTCTGTGTCGGGTTATTGATCGGCTGTTATGTGATTGATTGATTGTGATTGGATTAAAAGCTTACCATGCTGAAGTGGGGAGAGTCCATCTTCTGGACTTCCTCTGTGGTTGGTCCTCTGGTTTGATACAGAGTCCTGATTGGTTCCCTGGGACTTGACAGATCTATTTCAAGATAAATATTTAATAGCAAACAGGGTCTATTCTACATGGTAATTTTTTAAGATGAGAAGATAGTTGGTTAGTTGACTGGAATGTTGTTTTTAATTTGTTGTTTCTTAGTCAATAAGTCACCTTTTTCATAGACATTAGTAAGTTGAGGCCCTTAGCTAATTCCCAGTTCATAAGCTAGCACAGATGATACAAAGCAAGTGATCCATCAGCAGTCAGTGTGATGTGACACAGGTGGTAATGTTTTAACATTAACCCACCAGTCTAGAATGTAGGAAGTAACATAGACATAATGCTCAGGCTGGTTTTAGGCCTAGACTTGTTTTGTGCCTTTTCCTGCAGCCACCAGTGTTGGGTTGGCAAAACCACACTATATCCTTAGTTGGCAGTGCCCCTACCACTATTATGAATGAACTCCCCCATCACCTGTTAGTATGTAGAGACTATCTGTAGAGAATTGACACTTCCAGTTGACTAAGGAGATTCTTCATATATGGGACAGTTCTAGAAACAGAGAGCTGTACCTACCTGACACAACATGGACCTGTAATTTAAACAAGAGCATAATATGTTAGTGTTTTATGCTACCAGGTCTTTGCTCTTTAAGTCACATACTTTTTTTGTTTCACTAATACTATTTGAGTGGTTTTCACCTTTGGATGTTCTGTATCGACACAGCAGGAGCAGAAGGATGGTCAGTAGAATCACTACCAGAAGTCCCACAATCACCCCCACTACATGTGGAGGAATCTGTTCCACAGGTCCAGGCACTGAAGGTTTAGCAGATCCAGTGATCGAAAGTTGAGTAGATCTAGATCTAGACACTGAAGGCTGAGTAGATCTTGTAACTGAAGGTTGAGTAAATCTTGTCATTGAAGGTTGAGTAGGTCTTGTCACTGAAGGTTGAGACACTATGACACAGTATGGTGGCAATGAAAATAGCATTTGAAAGAAATAGATTAGTATTAGGCTTTCCAGAGAGACCTTTTCCCAGAGTGCTGCTGTGTAGCTTTTTTTCTTCCAGACCCTAGTGTAGGTTAATTCTCTACCCCCTTATTTTACAAAGTACTCACCAATTGTGACTATTGTGACTGCATCACTGAATTCAGTGTAGATAACCGGTTGCCCTCTCCGTCCTATGCACCTGTAGACTCCTCCTTCTGACACACTGATTGATCCATCAGGGTGATGAACTTTCTTGATCTCTAAGTATGTGTCATGTTGGTACCAGTAGTATCCCCAGATCCATCCAGATGAGCCCTCCACAGAACAGCTCAGTGTAACACTGCCCCCTACAGGTAGGTCTGTTTGGTCAGCTTTCAGTGTGGCCTTTGGTTTCTTACCTGTCAGATTAGGAAGAAAACCTGAAGAGTAGTACACCATGCACATTTTGCCAATAAACCAAATGGCTAATCACATCGACCTTGACCATCCATTTCTATCTAACTCCTAAAAAAAAGCACCCCCTTAAATAAAAAAAAGAAAAAAGCACCCCCTTAAATAATACCAATTGGTATTATATCATTGTTATTGTTCATTAGTCACCTTCACAGAGAAGTATAATTGGTGGTCTCGCTTTGAGCGTCCTGCCAGCACGCTGAGCATGGGTCCTGCAGAAAGCCTATGGTTCCTCAGGGAAGAAGGGCAAGAAACCACTCTTCTAGGGGTGTTGTCCTAACCTGGGTTCCAGCCTGCTACGTTACGCTCAGTGGATTGGTTTTGTCACTTCAAATTGACAAACCCAATCCACTGAATGTAGCGTAGCAGGCTGGTACCCAGGCTAGTGTTGTCCTCCTGGGACAGCCTTTGACTTCACCAGTCTCACGGAACTTGGTCCTAAGTCTGGAAATGGTACTAATAATGCTGTCTCTCAGCTTCCACTTGACTAATGCACAGGCCTTATCCTGAAGGGAAAAACATGGCATCTTTCCATTGGGACAGTGTCGATGCTTGGAGCATACATAAATGCAGGACCGATGCTCAGATGCCAGTCACACACCCAGCTAGGCATGTGCAACCAGCTCGCTCAAAATGAGGATGATTACTTTATGAATGATGTTACATATAATGGCTGTGATGAAAAATATGACTTACCAGATACAACCAAAGCGACTTTGTTACTTTGTTTTGTAAACTGGCTGTTTTTGATAACACCAGTACACTGGTATTCACCGCTGTAGTCTGGCGTTGGTTGTTGCAATGGAAATGTATTCGAACCAGAGTATGGGAGAAATGCACTACCATCTTTGTCAAGTTTGTACCACCAGGCAGTCTTCTCTCCTTCTCCCATGTCACATATGAATGTAACAGACTCTCTAATACCGGTAAATATGCGGGACACGTTGGGCTCCAGCCTTAGAACAGCTGGTCTCTCTACACAAAAACATAAAACACAAGTAAAATGAAACCAAATGCTACAAACTGACTTGGCTGTGACAAAACCGTAATAAGCAAGTTGAGGAGATGAAAGTAAACTGACAGAAATATTATGTCATATGATTTTGACTGAAACTAAGTATTTTATAGAAAATATATTTTCACCTTGACAGTATCCATAGGAGAGGAATGTACTCAGCACTGAAACATATGTGATGAGAAAATATCATGTTAAGCACAAATATCTGCTTTTTAGTTATTCCTATTAACACGACACTAACAGACAGCTAACAGTCCGTTCAAGTTAAATAAGAACTTGAAACAGCTGATGATGCTCAACCAAAAAGAGTAGTAGGCCTATGTTAAAAATGTCTCTTTAATAAACAGAAAAAACTTTTTCAGGTCAGGACACCAATTTTATCCAGTCAGGAGAAAGGACTAAATACCAGAAAGATGCCCTAAAGGTCTTTGCACACTGCTGCGTTTTTCGGGCCGAATATCGGGGGGAATTTCAGAGCGCGTTGCACACTGCTGCCCATTATGTATTTATTTTCGGAACAGGGTTGATTTTTTCTGATTTTCGCAACTGTCGCCACTTTTTCCCTTGATCTCTCTTTCTTCTCTCTCTCCTTGGCCTGAAAAATTAGAGGATTTCGGATTTCCAAAACGGAACGAGAAAACGCAGTGCAGTGTGCAACCAGCTTAAGGGCGAGAAGCGACCTCGCCCCTACAGGGCGAGGTCACACACATTGGTGAGT
This sequence comes from Nannobrachium achirus, assembly GCF_963921795.1. Classification (NCBI taxonomy): domain Eukaryota; kingdom Metazoa; phylum Chordata; class Actinopteri; order Myctophiformes; family Myctophidae; genus Nannobrachium; species Nannobrachium achirus. Next base: position 54,044,317 of record NC_137821.1, on the reverse strand, counting down.
GCACAAGGGTGCTTTGGCATGTATACCCTTCTGCTGAGCTGGTCGAGTCATCACTGTGATCAGTGTGATGTCAAAACAGGTAGGTCAGCTATATCATATATGGAGTCTGTGAGGTCAGATGTAGAGGTATTGATCAGCTCCATTATATCCATCCATAATCCAGGTGATGAGAGTCAGCGGTCTTGATTTGCAAATTAATTCTGTCTTGGCCATATGGAGCATCCTTATATGGGCATTGCCAAATATGGGCTTAATATTGATGATATCAGGGATCTCCATAATATGATTTCCAGAACAGGCTGTCTTGGTCTATATATACTGTATATTGGAGCGTGACAGTCAACAATGTGATGTTAGAACATGTCAGCTATATTATTACGGTAAGCTACATTATGGCGTCACGGACTGACTGACTCACTAACAAACAGGATCTGCCGGTTTTCATAGTAAACTGCGACCTACAGTCGCAATAACTGGTCAGCTTCAAATTTGTAGTGTTTTAGTTCAAATATTCTGTTCTTTTTTCTTCTTTTTTATTACATTTTTGGTTTCTATGTTCATCCTGACCTGTATCCTGTTCCTTCTCCTGATTGATGAAAAAAAGAAAAACTTTTAAAAATGTATTTTTATTTTATTTACTTATTATTTGGTAGGTCGTGATGGCGTTGTAATGACAGACTTACACTTAGCTCAGCTGCGTGCAGAAAATAGCCAATCTTCGAAACGCAATATCTCTTCTCCACTATATTCCCTTTTCTCTCTAGTTTTAATTTGTTGACAAAATTGTCAGTATATAGCTTCAGTATCATAGCTTAGTTTTTATTTAGTTTTTGTCTGTGAAAAAAGGAAGTGGACGAATATTTGTTGTCATGGTTTCATTTGACAAAATGAACATTAAGTCCCTTGACTTCAATTAGACAATTAAGTTAAATATTTCAAAGCGTATATGAGAAAAATTATGCCAAATGTCAGCGTGCATAAACATTGTAGTGCTGATTGATTCAACAGTAGCTCAGACAGACAGACAGACAGACAGACAGACAGACACCTCAGGGTGACTTGCAACCTCAGGGTGACATGCGACCCTTGGCCATCTATCTGGCCAGTGATGTACCGGTATATGGGACCAGTTACTCATATATGGAGACCCCTTCATTACAGTTATGTTATGTCAAAACATGCCCATATATGGATATTATCAAATATGGGCATTCCCATATATGTCCTTAATATTGATAACATAATATCCTTAATAATGTCCTTAATATTGACAATATAGGAATCTCCATATATGGGCATAAAACGTACGTAAGTAATGCCAAGCAGGGCCTTGGTGAGTTAGGGCCTTGGTTTGATGCCAGTGGATCTCCATATGTGGGCATAAGGGGGTAACGTAACATTCTCATTTTCGGCCTGGGATTTGTGACATCAGAAATCTCCATGTATGGGCATAAAAGGTTTTTGTTCTTTTTCTGGGAATGACCATATATGGACTTTTTATTTTATTTTATCCTTTATTAATGATAATTATGTATCCATATACATACAATATATGCTATGCCCATTAACTCTCCTACTGCCAGATTATTTATTTATTTATTGGGTCTGGCGCCATCAAAAAGCGGCTTACCTTTGCGACGTTATAGTAGATAGACAGACAGACATTTATTTATTTATTTTTATTTTTTTTGGTTGTGCAATAGTGCACTTTGGTCTGCCAGGCAGCAGAGGGCGGCGTCATGCGAGAATGAATGTGAATTGTCCTGCTATGTGTTGCCGTACATTCAGAGCAGTCACTGGCTACAGAGCCTCCGGGCCAGAGGAAATCAACAAGGAAGTGAATTGTTCTCCGTTGATCTAACGCATAATGGATTTTTTACACCATCACAGCGGAAAATGTGTTTACAGTAAACGGCCGCGCGACCCCTCATCAGCTTACAGTCATCAGACGAACGAACCGAACGAGTGCCGTATTGGCATCGAGGTTCTGTAAAAAATGGGGCGAGCGTTATCGTTCAAAGCGTGGGGAGAGTTAAGGATGGGTATCGTTCACCTTTTAATCGATACGATACCTTTTTCGATACCTGGGAATCGATACGATACCTTTTTCAATACCATTTTCGATACTTTTTATTTATTATTATTATTATAATTATTATTTGCCTTTTTCTATGGGCTATTGTATAGACGTTGGATCATTATCATAATGATAAACATTAAAGGCTATTCTTGGCTATTTTCACAGTAACGAGTGTAGCCTACTAAAGCAGTCATTAAACTTTCAGTAGCCCAACTGTTACAGATGCGACCGGCAAGGGGTGCATTCAAAAGTATCGAAACAAGGTATCGTTCGTTTTTACGTAAAACGATACTCGATAGTATCGACGTCAGTGAGTCGATACCATTAAAAGTATCGCCGACGATACCCAACCCTAATGCCCATACATGGAGATGGGCATAAAAAAAACTTACGTTAATTAGTAATTCTCATTTTCGGCATGGGATTTATGACATCAGAAATCTCCATGTATTGGCATACAAGTTTATTTTTTTGGGGGATTGATATGGACTTTTATAAGTGATGTCATGTGACATCCTTTTTATGCCCATATATGAGTCATTCTGAACCACATCACTGTGACTCACTGACATCACGTGACATCACTTCCTGTACAGCCAGACAGTCAGACAGACAAGCTATGAGGTTTTTCAGGGTATAATGCGACCTTCGGTCGCAATTACCTTTAGCCTGTTGAAAACGTTTCATATTTATTGCGACCGTAAGGTCGCAGTTTAGTATGAAAACCTCCACCGGCCGTCCGTCCGTCCGTCCGTCCGTCACACACGTCACACCTTTGCCCTGCTCAATGTATACGTGTAACGCCTGATACTGAGGTGATGTGTCACTGTGACATCACAGATACTGAGGTGATGTGTCACTGTGACATCACAGGTGAGATCGCAGTGATGTCAGATACTCAGAGCAGGGATCTCCATATTTAGGCATAAACAGGTGACATCACAGTGATGTCAGATACTCAGAGCAGGTATCTCCATATATGGGCATAAAATGGATTCTGTTAGGGATCTCCATACTGTATATGGGCATAAAAGGGATTAGTGATGTCAGATACTCAGAGCAGGGATCTCCATATATGGGCATAAAAGGGATTAGTGATGTCAGATACTCAGAGCAGGGATCTCCATATATGGGCATAAAAGGGATTCAGATGGAGATTCAACTTCAATGAGTAACAATGGCAAACTGTCAACTGCCCGTATGTCTTGATAATTGGTAAAACAAACTTTTGGCCTATTTGTGGCTTATCATCACATCCAACCATCTTAAGATACTCAGCTAGTGGGGAATGCTCTCTTCCCTGGTGAGAATTGCCCCTTTATATAGGGCTTGTTTGTGTATTGTATGACATCACGCCACATCATCAGCTGTGGACTCTGTGATGTCATCGTATCTCCATATATGGCCATCTCCGTATATGGAGATATAAGTCGTCCATGCCCAGGTATGGGCTGGTGAGGTCAGACTTTGTGTGATGGGTAGGTTATCTCCATATATGGAGATTCAACATTCCAGGTGTAACTATGGCTGCCCGTATGACGTGAGAGGTGGAGGCTGTGATATTTGTGGAGATAAGCGACCAACGGTCGCTTATCTCCCGATTAGGGAGTCTTACTGGTGATAGCATTTACAAGCTTAATATCTGAGGCTGCGCAGTGCGCACCAATTTTTATTAATAGTTTCAGACTTGATGATGCAGGAGAATGCATTTAAAAGGCTTTGCATTACTATTCTAATATCCAAACAAAGTATTTCAGTTATCATCATCATAAAAGTTAGGCATTTAGCAGACGCTCTTCATCCAGAACGATTTAAGATACTGAAGATAAACACATCAAATTCATCAAATGCAGAGAGACAGTGTAGTGAGTGACTCCGTAATCTAGGATGATAGGTAGGACTAAACCAAGAACATATCATTTATGACTATGACATAATATTAATTTACTCTTGTTCAATAGAGCTACTAGTAATTGCGACCGTAAGGTCGCAGTTTAGTATCAAAACCTCCACCGGCCGTCCGTCACGTCACACGTCACACCTTTGCCCTGCTCATATCTCCGCATCAGTATGACATCACACTGCTGACATCAGTATGAACCTTTGTGTACGTTGCTGTGGCAACAGTCTGTTGTTGCTGGTCTGTTAGTGTACGTTAGCAACCACCTTAGCAACCATGGTTTTACCCTAGCAACCAACTGTTTACCCTAGCAACCAACTGTTTACCATAGCAACCATGTTTTTTTACCCTAGCAACCAACTGTTTACCATAGCAACCATTTTTTTACCCTAGCAACCAACTGTTTACCATAGCAACCATGTCTTTTTTACCCTAGCAACCAACTCTTATATTGGTAAAACAAACTTTTGGCCTATTTGTGGAGATAAGCTGGCGATAAGGTCTGAGTCGAAGAAATGCTTCTTTCCTGGCAAGAATTGCCCCTTTATACTGTAGGGCTCGTTTGTGTATTGTATGACATCACGCCACATCATCGGCTGAGGACTGTGTGATGTCATCATATCTCCATATATGGAGACATAAGTTGCTCATGCCCAAATATGGGCTGGTGAGGTCAGACTTAGTGTGATGCGTAGGTTATCTCCATATATGGAGATTCAACTTCAATGAGTAACCATGGCAAACTGTCAACTGCCCGTATGTCTTGATAATTGGTAAAACAAACTTTTGGCCTATTTGTGGAGATAAGCGACCAACGGTCGCTTATCTCCCGATTAGGGAGTCTTACTGGTAATAGTGATATATACTCTAGTTCAATAGAGCTACTAGTAATAATAGTGATATATACTCTAGTTCAATAGAGCTAGTAATAATAGTGATATATACTCTAGTCAGGCATTGACACTAAGGCTTGCCCACCTGCCCTCGGCAGGTAAATAAAACGTCAGGGCAGGTGAAGTTGGCTTTCAGGTTGCCCAACAGGGCAAGTGCTCATTTGAGAGGGGACACAAATGTCTATTCACGTTATTCCTGGCCCCGCCCCCGGCTTCCTGTTCACATCCTGAAAGAAAATAAAAAACATCATTTGGTTTCCTGTGTCCTTGCATTAAAGTGTCAGTAGAGGCGCTCTGGGCTCTTGGCTCTGAATGAACCGGTGTTGCCATGTCTGCTTATAATAAGCAATTTGTGTGGTTGTTTATTGGGCTTACTTTCTTTTTTTTTTTTTGATTAGTATTTTATTGGGTTTTTTTCTTTTAAAAAACAAATACACCAGCCCAAGGGCTGACATAACAGGCACAACTTGATTGGCACAGGCGGATTACTGACAGATTACGGTCATTACAATGAGCCAATAACAAAACAAAACAAAACAATAACAGGGCAAGAAAACAATACAATAACGAACAATACCAACTCTAGACAACAACAACAAAGAGAAGGGGGGGGGGGGGGGGGAGGCTATGCAGTTCATATATTTAACCCGTTTGAGCGAGCAGGATACTGTGTTAGGGGCTTACTTTCTAATATTTTTTAAACCAGTGGTTCCCAAATCTTTTCATATCAAGGACCCCAGTGTAACATATTTGTCCACAGTTGCAGAAAATGCTGAAAATATGTGGTGCGTGCCAGGGACCTCCACACAGATTTATGTTGTTAAAATCTTTCAAAAATATTAAAATTTCTTTTTTTCCCCTCAATAATTTTTTAAATAGCAAATATACAAGCTCACAATTTGTGCGCTTGCTGATCTGCTATTTTCAATTGTAAATGTAAAGTAGATCCTAGTTGCTTCTGTTGGGCTTATTTCTTTGGCAAAATCTGGCAACAGACAATTCCGTGTCACTTCCTTACTTGGGAGGAAGTGAAAAGATGTTTTTTTAAGCACACACCCTCTGTAAAAGAAAATGGCAGCCTCCATAGAATGGCCAGGAATATCGTGAATAAACACAACACGAGATATCTGTCTAAACACCTGAACGTGGCCAGTGCGCTGTCTTCTGGTCTGTGGAATGTAAAATAAGAGCACTATTTACCTATAATGTGCTGTTTTTACTGTTGCTACATTTAAAAATATAAAATAACAAGTGTGAAACCATAGACATATTCAATCATAGCTAAAGTATTTGGTATTTGGATTTGGATGTATTGAGGTATGACATTTTATCACACAGCCCCAGAAAGTAAAGAAATAAGTGTTAAATTGAGCGGTAATTAAAATCGTACCTATCATTTTATAATGGACGATTTACTTTTCGGGCAAGTGGGAATTACCTTCGGGCAAGTAGAACATGGTCTGAGACCTTAGTGTCAACCCCTGCTCTAGTAGTATAGTTCGATAGAGCTACTAGTAATAATAGTGATATATACTCACAGAGGAGCACACGGGGTGAGATGAGATCCATCCTCTCCTGTGATGAACTAGCCTAACTCAGCTAGACTAAGTCTGCCATTGCTAACACAAGGCAACGCAGTATGATATTGCCTGGCTATGCGAGGCTAGTGATGAACGACTCTGAAGAACCTTCTACTTCCTGATCACAGTGAACTTATAAGTACTGTTGTGGTGTGTGTGTGTGTGTGTGTGTGTGTGTGTGTGTGTGTGTGTGTGTGTGTGTGTGTGTGTGTGTGTGTGTGTGTGTGTGTGTGTGGTGGGGTGGGAGGGTTAAAGGGTTGCGAAACTTTGTGCTATGAGCTCAGCCTATTTCAGCATATTCAGATCTGTTCTTCCTTCCTGTGAACAGGGGCCTAAATAAAGATGTGTATGAACACATCATATAGCAGTTCTAAATAGCATGGCTTAGAAGTAGAATTAAAGGCTTGTACTGCATACAAATTGTGTTTTCAAGACACAGGCCAACTGTTCTTCATTCACAATGAAACAGAAAAAATGAAAACTCAAAATAGTTCTAGGACCTTTTTCTTATTTCCACAACTCAAAGGTATATTAATGACAGTTCAATGTTGAAAATGGTTGGTATTCCTCTTTAAAGGGCCTACACCATGCTTTTAAAACTATATTTTTTGTATAAATATATGCTCAAAATTGAGTCTTAGACAGGTTTTAACCCTCAACAAACACTCTGACCATTCTTTTTGTTTGTTCTAGCTCTACTATAATGAGGCTCTCCAGCTGCAATACCAAAACGGCCTCTGTTTGCTCAGGGGCGCATCTAGTGGGGTTTTTCCAGAAAAAAAAAAAGTTTTTTGAAAAAAAAGTTTTTGAAAAAAAAGTTTTTTGAAAAAAAAGTTTTGAAAAAAAAAGTTTTTGAAAAAAAAAGTTTTTTGAAAAAACATTTTTTTTTTAAAAACATTTTTTTTTGAAAAAAATTTCTTTTTGAAGTTTTGAAAAAAATATTTTTTGAAAAAATATTTTTTTTTGACTCTGCATTGCATTTAAAAAAAAAAAAAAAAAAGTTTTGAAAAAAAAAAAAGTTTTGAAAAAAAAAAATTGAAACATTTTTTTTTTTGATTTTTTTTTTTTTGACTGAAAAAAAAAACGGGAATCCGTGTGATGGCTCAGACAGGAACAGGGAGAACACAGCTGAAGGCACTCACCAGAGGGATATTAGGGTAAGACTTTGACATTTAGAACCTGTATTTAATTATAACAGGGTTGGTCTCTGTGTTGAATTTAATTAGAACACTTTGTTAGCTTAGTATCTATGGGGGTTTTAGCAGCCACTCCACTGTTCTCACCTCTGCCTAAGCTGATTGGCTCACCACTGCACACTCCCCTAAATATGCTAACCAAGTGGCATATAAAGGGAGACAGTGGAGACACACTATCACTGATGGCTCAGACAGGAACAGGGAGAACACAGCTGAAGGCACTCACCAGAGGGATATTAGGGTAAGACTTTGACATTTAGAACCTGTATTTAATTATAACAGGGTTGGTCTCTGTGTTGAATTTAATTAGAACACTTTGTTAGCTTAGTATCTATGGGGGTTTTAGCAGCCACTCCACTGTTCTCACCTCTGCCTAAGCTGATTGGCTCACCACTGCACACTCCCCTAAATATGCTAACCAAGTGGCATATAAAGGGAGACAGTGGAGACACACTATCACTGATGGCTCAGACAGGAACAGGGAGAACACAGCTGAAGGCACTCACCAGAGGGATATTAGGGTAAGACTTTGACATTTAGAACCTGTATTTAATTATAACAGGGTTGGTCTCTGTGTTGAATTTAATTAGAACACTTTGTTAGCTTAGTATCTATGGGGGTTTTAGCAGCCACTCCACTGTTCTCACCTCTGCCTAAGCTGATTGGCTCACCACTGCACACTCCCCTAAATATGCTAACCAAGTGGCATATAAAGGGAGACAGTGGAGACACACTATCACTGATGGCTCAGACAGGAACAGGGAGAACACAGCTGAAGGCACTCACCAGAGGGATATTAGGGTAAGACTTTGACATTTAGAACCTGTATTTAATTATAACAGGGTTGGTCTCTGTGTTGAATTTAATTAGAACACTTTGTTAGCTTAGTATCTATGGGGGTTTTAGCAGCCACTCCACTGTTCTCACCTCTGCCTAAGCTGATTGGCTCACCACTGCACACTCCCCTAAATATGCTAACCAAGTGGCATATAAAGGGAGACAGTGGAGACACACTATCACTGATGGCTCAGACAGGAACAGGGAGAACACAGCTGAAGGCACTCACCAGAGGGATATTAGGGTAAGACTTTGACATTTAGAACCTGTATTTAATTATAACAGGGTTGGTCTCTGTGTTGAATTTAATTAGAACACTTTGTTAGCTTAGTATCTATGGGGGTTTTAGCAGCCACTCCACTGTTCTCACCTCTGCCTAAGCTGATTGGCTCACCACTGCACACTCCCCTAAATATGCTAACCAAGTGGCATATAAAGGGAGACAGTGGAGACACACTATCACTGATGGCTCAGACAGGAACAGGGAGAACACAGCTGAAGGCACTCACCAGAGGGATATTAGGGTAAGACTTTGACATTTAGAACCTGTATTTAATTATAACAGGGTTGGTCTCTGTGTTGAATTTAATTAGAACACTTTGTTAGCTTAGTATCTATGGGGGTTTTAGCAGCCACTCCACTGTTCTCACCTCTGCCTAAGCTGATTGGCTCACCACTGCACACTCCCCTAAATATGCTAACCAAGTGGCATATAAAGGGAGACAGTGGAGACACACTATCACTGATGGCTCAGACAGGAACAGGGAGAACACAGCTGAAGGCACTCACCAGAGGGATATTAGGGTAAGACTTTGACATTTAGAACCTGTATTTAATTATAACAGGGTTGGTCTCTGTGTTGAATTTAATTAGAACACTTTGTTAGCTTAGTATCTATGGGGGTTTTAGCAGCCACTCCACTGTTCTCACCTCTGCCTAAGCTGATTGGCTCACCACTGCACACTCCCCTAAATATGCTAACCAAGTGGCATATAAAGGGAGACAGTGGAGACACACTATCACTGATGGCTCAGACAGGAACAGGGAGAACACAGCTGAAGGCACTCACCAGAGGGATATTAGGGTAAGACTTTGACATTTAGAACCTGTATTTAATTATAACAGGGTTGGTCTCTGTGTTGAATTTAATTAGAACACTTTGTTAGCTTAGTATCTATGGGGGTTTTAGCAGCCACTCCACTGTTCTCACCTCTGCCTAAGCTGATTGGCTCACCACTGCACACTCCCCTAAATATGCTAACCAAGTGGCATATAAAGGGAGACAGTGGAGACACACTATCACTGATGGCTCAGACAGGAACAGGGAGAACACAGCTGAAGGCACTCACCAGAGGGATATTAGGGTAAGACTTTGACATTTAGAACCTGTATTTAATTATAACAGGGTTGGTCTCTGTGTTGAATTTAATTAGAACACTTTGTTAGCTTAGTATCTATGGGGGTTTTAGCAGCCACTCCACTGTTCTCACCTCTGCCTAAGCTGATTGGCTCACCACTGCACACTCCCCTAAATATGCTAACCAAGTGGCATATAAAGGGAGACAGTGGAGACACACTATCACTGATGGCTCAGACAGGAACAGGGAGAACACAGCTGAAGGCACTCACCAGAGGGATATTAGGGTAAGACTTTGACATTTAGAACCTGTATTTAATTATAACAGGGTTGGTCTCTGTGTTGAATTTAATTAGAACACTTTGTTAGCTTAGTATCTATGGGGGTTTTAGCAGCCACTCCACTGTTCTCACCTCTGCCTAAGCTGATTGGCTCACCACTGCACACTCCCCTAAATATGCTAACCAAGTGGCATATAAAGGGAGACAGTGGAGACACACTATCACTGATGGCTCAGACAGGAACAGGGAGAACACAGCTGAAGGCACTCACCAGAGGGATATTAGGGTAAGACTTTGACATTTAGAACCTGTATTTAATTATAACAGGGTTGGTCTCTGTGTTGAATTTAATTAGAACACTTTGTTAGCTTAGTATCTATGGGGGTTTTAGCAGCCACTCCACTGTTCTCACCTCTGCCTAAGCTGATTGGCTCACCACTGCACACTCCCCTAAATATGCTAACCAAGTGGCATATAAAGGGAGACAGTGGAGACACACTATCACTGATGGCTCAGACAGGAACAGGGAGAACACAGCTGAAGGCACTCACCAGAGGGATATTAGGGTAAGACTTTGACATTTAGAACCTGTATTTAATTATAACAGGGTTGGTCTCTGTGTTGAATTTAATTAGAACACTTTGTTAGCTTAGTATCTATGGGGGTTTTAGCAGCCACTCCACTGTTCTCACCTCTGCCTAAGCTGATTGGCTCACCACTGCACACTCCCCTAAATATGCTAACCAAGTGGCATATAAAGGGAGACAGTGGAGACACACTATCACTGATGGCTCAGACAGGAACAGGGAGAACACAGCTGAAGGCACTCACCAGAGGGATATTAGGGTAAGACTTTGACATTTAGAACCTGTATTTAATTATAACAGGGTTGGTCTCTGTGTTGAATTTAATTAGAACACTTTGTTAGCTTAGTATCTATGGGGGTTTTAGCAGCCACTCCACTGTTCTCACCTCTGCCTAAGCTGATTGGCTCACCACTGCACACTCCCCTAAATATGCTAACCAAGTGGCATATAAAGGGAGACAGTGGAGACACACTATCACTGATGGCTCAGACAGGAACAGGGAGAACACAGCTGAAGGCACTCACCAGAGGGATATTAGGGTAAGACTTTGACATTTAGAACCTGTATTTAATTATAACAGGGTTGGTCTCTGTGTTGAATTTAATTAGAACACTTTGTTAGCTTAGTATCTATGGGGGTTTTAGCAGCCACTCCACTGTTCTCACCTCTGCCTAAGCTGATTGGCTCACCACTGCACACTCCCCTAAATATGCTAACCAAGTGGCATATAAAGGGAGACAGTGGAGACACACTATCACTGATGGCTCAGACAGGAACAGGGAGAACACAGCTGAAGGCACTCACCAGAGGGATATTAGGGTAAGACTTTGACATTTAGAACCTGTATTTAATTATAACAGGGTTGGTCTCTGTGTTGAATTTAATTAGAACACTTTGTTAGCTTAGTATCTATGGGGGTTTTAGCAGCCACTCCACTGTTCTCACCTCTGCCTAAGCTGATTGGCTCACCACTGCACACTCCCCTAAATATGCTAACCAAGTGGCATATAAAGGGAGACAGTGGAGACACACTATCACTGATGGCTCAGACAGGAACAGGGAGAACACAGCTGAAGGCACTCACCAGAGGGATATTAGGGTAAGACTTTGACATTTAGAACCTGTATTTAATTATAACAGGGTTGGTCTCTGTGTTGAATTTAATTAGAACACTTTGTTAGCTTAGTATCTATGGGGGTTTTAGCAGCCACTCCACTGTTCTCACCTCTGCCTAAGCTGATTGGCTCACCACTGCACACTCCCCTAAATATGCTAACCAAGTGGCATATAAAGGGAGACAGTGGAGACACACTATCACTGATGGCTCAGACAGGAACAGGGAGAACACAGCTGAAGGCACTCACCAGAGGGATATTAGGGTAAGACTTCGACACTTTAGAACTTGTATTTAATTAGAACCATTCAGTGAGTTAAAACATCAGCATGCGAACCATTCAGATCCGGAAATCTGAGCTATCAGTCGGGGCGGGTGGGGCTCTTAGCCATGGTAGGCAACCCACCTAGGAGAAGGTCACTCTGAGGTAAAAACCAGGACTGTGAGAATTTGCGACCCCACAGTCCTTAAACTAGCATTGTAAAGCCAACCATGAAGAACAAAGTCATCCCAAATCCTATACTTCCAGCGGCGGGAGTCCGCAGGAGCATCGCGGCGGATGGTGGTGCTGGTCCGCCTTCCGGAGGACATCATGACGACAGGACCTCAAACCCACGGGAACGAGGGAGGGTTCTGTCTGACCACAGCATCCCACCCAATGCACTCATGCGTTGTCGGAGACCATTTGTAATGGGGACCTTCAACGCATGCACAGTGAGAGAAGAAGCTAGACTGGTGGAATTGGCACATTGTGCTGAAGAACAGGGGGTAGAGATCCTGGGAGTCCAGGAACACAGAAGAGTCCACACTGACGACCAGATAGTTTACCACACAGTGGAGAAACGCACGTTCATCACTGCATCTGCGGGGCGAAACGGGGCCCAGGCTGCAACAGGGGGAGTAGGGCTATTGCTAGGTTCTCTGGCGCGCAGGGCCCTCCGACGGGTCCACAAGCACACCGAAAGGATCCTCATGGCTGAATTCGCAGGTAACCCAGTAACAACAGTCTTAGTGGTGTACTCGCCCACTAACACGGCATTACCTGAGGAGGTTGAGAAGTTCTATGAGGACCTCACAACAGCAGTCCGAGGTGTCCCAGCGCACAACTTCCTGGCAATCCTTGGCGACTTCAACGCCAGGATTGGACAGGAGGATGCACCATTCCCATACCATGAGTCTACCAACCGCAACGGCGCATACCTCACAGCCCTTCTCATGGAACACCAGCTCCTGGCAGCGAACACCATGTTCCGGAAGAAAACAGGGAAGAGGTGGACCTTCCAGGACCGAGCCTCGGGTATGCAACGCCAGTTGGACTATATCCTAGTGAGGCAAAAGTGGAGGAATTCCATCCTGAACGCTGAGCCATACAGCACGTTCAGCTCTGTAGGCTCTGATCACCGTGTGGTCTCCATGAGGGTGCGACTGAGCCTCAGGGTCCCAAAGCCAAGCCCCAAGATTCGGCATGACTGGAAGGCATTCACGACCAATCCGGGCCTCCAAACCAGGTACACGGAGGAAGTCAGGAAGCGCTTTCGGCAGCTGGATAGGGGAGAGGAGCCCAGCCGTGAATATGGGAGATTCATCACAGCGAATGAGGAGGCGACCAGACTGTGCGTGCCAGTGCTGAACAGAGTAAGAGCACCACCACGGTCCAGACACCCGAAGGTTGTAGCAGCACGAGGCAGGATGGAGGAAGCACGACTCAACTTTGAGCGTGAGCCAACAGAGGAGGGTCGCGAGACACTGAACGAAGCCAAACAGTCTCTCTTCAGCACCTACGACACCATCAAAGGGGAAGAAGTGATGGAAAGTGTGCGAAGAGTGCAGGCAGCGCAAGGTGAAAGGCAATACGGGGAGGCCTGGAAGGTAATAAATGAGATGACAGGGCGGAAGAGGGCCAAGGAGGGCCAGGTGGAGGGACACAGCCCAGAGGAGAGGGTGGCAACATGGTTCGACCACTTCCAGAGGCTCCTGGGAACATCAGTGGAAGAGGGAGAGGAGGAAAATATACCGACAGTCCTCCAGGGCCTGAACATCGACGATGGACCCTTCACAATCAGCGAGCTCGCCAGGGCAAAATCCACCCTAAGAGAGGGAAAGAGTGCTGGGCCGGATGGCATACCCCCAGAGGTCTTGAAGAACTGCGACCTAGACAACCTCATCCTAGACTTTTGCAACAATGCTCTACAGCACAACAAGCAACCTGAAATATGGTCTCTGTCTAATATCATCCCGGTGCCTAAAGCTGGAGACCTCTCAAAGCCAGACAACTACAGAGGCATCAGCCTGACATGTATCACTGCTAAGGTCTTCAACCGAATGATACTGAACAGGATACGGCATGCCATCGACCCTCACCTGAGAGAGAACCAAAATGGTTTTCGAGAGGAGAGAACAACCGTAGCACAGATCCTGGCATTAAGGAGATTAATAGAGGAGGTGAAAAAGAACAACCTAGCAGCTGTACTGTGCTTCATTGACTTCAAAAAGGCTTTTGATTCTATCCACAGAAGCAAGATGGTGAAGATCCTTGAGGCCTACAATGTCCCTCCCAACATTCTCCGGGCTATCGAGACCATGTACGCAAAAACAAGGGCCAAAGTGGTGACCCCAGATGGCAGCAGTGAGGTGTTTGACATCCGAGCTGGGGTAATGCAAGGAGACACCCTAGCCCCCTACCTCTTCATCATAGTTCTAGATTATGCGCTCAGGAAAGCCATAGGGGGACGGGAACAAGAGCTTGGCTTCACGCTAACACCAAGGAGGTCAAGACGGCATCCCGCAGTAGTTCTGACAGACCTGGACTATGCGGACGACATCAGCCTGCTCTCCGACAGCATGGAACAAGCACAAGAACTCCTGAACAGGGTGGAGATAGAATGTGCCAAAGTTGGTCTCAGGCTAAACGCTAAGAAAACTGAGGTTATCACCTATAACCTACCTGATCACTCACCTCTGACAACAACAGAAGGAGCTGTGTTGAAGGAAGTCAAGGACTTCAAGTACCTGGGCGCATGGGTCGACTCAACTGAGAAAGACCTTAAAGTAAGGAAGGCACTCGCTTGGAGGGCCCTGAACGGCATGAACAGTGTATGGAACTCTAACCTCCCCCGCCAAATCAAACTTAGCTTCTTCTTTGCAACGGTGGAGTCTGTTCTCCTCTATGGCAGTGAATGCTGGACCCTGAAGCCAACCCTGCAGAAGTCTCTAGACGGGTGCTACACTAGAATGTTGCGTGCAGTACTCAACATCAACAGGAGTGCACATGTTACAAACGAGAGCCTGTATGAGGGAATACCAAAGGTAAGCGAGAAAATTGCCACCAGAAGAATGAGACTAGCAGGACACTGCCAAAGACACCAGGAGCTTCCAGCCAGCAAATTGGTACTGTGGGAGCCAACACACGGGCACCGGCCGCGAGGACGTCCCACAAAAACATACGTGGACGTACTCAAGGAAGACGTAGGGACACAGAACACCAATGAGCTGGCCAGATGTATGGAGAACCGAGATGACTGGAAACAACGATGGAGGGCTCGTCTGAGGACGACCTAGATAGATAGAACATGACCTGTACTTGCCCGATGGGCAAGTGCCTCTGAGACCTTAGTGTCAACCCCTGCTCTAGTAGTATAGTTCGATAGAGCTACTAGTAATAATAGTGATATATACTCACAGAGGAGCACACGGGGTGAGATGAGATCCATCCTCTCCTGTGATGAACTAGCCTAACTCAGCTAGACTAAGTCTGCCATTGCTAACACAAGGCAACGCAGTATGATATTGCCTGGCTATGCGAGGCTAGTGATGAACGACTCTGAAGAACCTTCTACTTCCTGATCACAGTGAACTTATAAGTACTGTTGTGGTGTGTGTGTGTGTGTGTGTGTGTGTGTGTGTGTGTGTGTGTGTGTGTGTGTGTGTGTGTGTGTGTGTGTGTGTGTGTGGTGGGGTGGGAGGGTTAAAGGGTTGCGAAACTTTGTGCTATGAGCTCAGCCTATTTCAGCATATTCAGATCTGTTCTTCCTTCCTGTGAACAGGGCCCTAAATAAAGATGTGTATGAACACATCATATAGCAGTTCTAAATAGCATGGCTTAGAAGTAGAATTAAAGGCTTGTACTGCATACAAATTGTGTTTTCAAGACACAGGCCAACTGTTCTTCATTCACAATGAAACAGAAAAAATGAAAACTCAAAATAGTTCTAGGACCTTTTTCTTATTTCCACAACTCAAAGGTATATTAATGACAGTTCAATGTTGAAAATGGTTGGTATTCCTCTTTAAAGGGCCTACACCATGCTTTTAAAACTATATTTTTTGTATAAATATATGCTCAAAATTGAGTCTTATGCTGCATTCACACTACAGATATATAGTTGAACGTTTTGCTTGCTTGGTCAATGTTATCTCAATGGAAACCAGCTTTAAAGATACAAGACACACACCAAACGAAGGTTTGAAAGCTTTAAAGCTGGTTTCCATTGAGATAACATTGAATTACCAAGCTAAACGTTCAACTATATATCTGCAGTGTGAATGCAGCATTAGACAGGTTTTAACCCTCAACAAACACTCTGACCATTCTTTTTGTTTGTTCTAGCTCTACTATAATGAGGCTCTCCAGCTGCAATACCAAAACGGCCTCTGTTTGCTCAGGGGCGCATCTAGTGGGGTTTTTCCAGAAAAAAAAAAAGTTTTTTGAAAAAAAAGTTTTTGAAAAAAAAGTTTTTTGAAAAAAAAGTTTTGAAAAAAAAAGTTTTTGAAAAAAAAAGTTTTTTGAAAAAACATTTTTTTTTTAAAAACATTTTTTTTTGAAAAAAATTTCTTTTTGAAGTTTTGAAAAAAATATTTTTTGAAAAAATATTTTTTTTTGACTCTGCATTGCATTTAAAAAAAAAAAAAAAAAAGTTTTGAAAAAAAAAAAAGTTTTGAAAAAAAAAAATTGAAAAACTTTTTTTTTTGATTTTTTTTTTTTTACTGAAAAAAAAAACGGGAATCCGTGTGACGTCACACGGATCAACTCTCAGAACAGCACTGTTCTGAGAACCTGTGGAAAGCTTTTCATCTCTGTCTGTCTTACCAAAACCAGAGAAAGACACAATATACAGAAATAGGACTTTGTGAGGATAGAAGGTGCCAGTGGGACCCCAAAAAAAAAAGAAAATTCATGGTGTGGGTCCTTTAAGCATTGACCTTTCAAACACAACATTAAGCCATTCTGCTGATCATTCCCACAAAGTGTCATGAAAACCCACCTGGACGTTATTGATGGTCATTTTGACCTTTGATCCCCAAAAGTAGATCATCTCTTTGGGCCAGCCTACTCATAATTCATCAGTTATTTTGTTCACAGACTGACATCATTTGGACTTTATGAATTCATTTGACAGGACAGTGATGTGTCCCGGGTGATAAAGTATTCTGTCACTTAACTTTCCACAAGGAATCCAATGCATCAAACCTATTGTCTTCTTGACAAGTTGCATGAAAATCCACATATTCTTGAGTTATTGTATTCACAGATGTACACCTACACAAATTATGTTCCAGTCTTTTGACTTGATAGTGAAATGGTACTTTAGTGCAGTGGTTCACAAACCTTTTAGCTCGAGACCCAAAAGAGAAATTTGATGTTTCCTTACGACCCAAACTAGTGAAATTAGTTGATCTACAAGCTCGTTGTGATGCAATATGGAGCTTGTAGATCTACTTTTATATACATGAATTTACAATGAAATTATTTTTTCCTGTTTTTTTTTGTGAATTAAAAAAAAATCTAATTAAAATCAAAATGTACCAAACATCACGTAGGCCTATGGGTTATGATCCACTGTTTGGGAAACAGTGCTTTAGTGAATAATAACATTATAGAGCGCTATAAACCATGTATCTGAGAGAAATGTATCTGTTGACTCTTTCTCTAGTGTTCAGTTTTCTTTTTAAACATATTAAACAGCATTATGGTTGAAAACAGACAACATAATAACCAACATGAAACATTGAAGACTATAGGCTGACATTTAGAGCCTGACCACAAAGGAAACAGCCTGTGTGTCAAACCACAGTCACACAAACAGCCGCCATCACAGCAGAGCAATGGGCCTCATTCACCAATAAGTTCTTAACTTTCTTCTTAACTTGTTCTTAAATTTCTTCCTAAGTGAATTCCTAAGTGAAGTCCAGTCACATTCATGAAACGTTCTTAGGAAGGCAAAATTGTTCTTAACTATAGCCGCTTTCCAATCCGAGGGATTCACACTTTGAAGTGCGCATTTCAAGGGCTATGACGTCACTGGGCTATGATCTACTTCATTTTAACAGTTTTCTGAAAAACCTATGATTCTATATCAGTGGTGCTCAAACTCTTTCATAAGGACCCCCAAAATGATATGTATTTGGCCACTGAAAACCCATCTCTTTTTACCGTAATAAATCCAATAAAGTCATGTACTGGTGTAAAAAAGTAGTAACATATTGCTGTCATAAAACAAATCATATATACTGTCGTAAAAACAGTAAGTTAGTAACAAATATCTAGCCTATTAAACTAGAGTCCTCCTGCCTTCAGGTTTACGAGGCTCACACATATCATGGTATCCAGCAACAAACTCTACAATATCCCCCAAAAAGCCACACGACACTATTATGTCAGAGTCAGTATTAAAAATGTGAATACCTTTTCCACCACTGCTTACAGTGAGTTTGGTCTTTTTACAGTATCAACCTATACACTGCCAAGCCAGCCATTACATTGTATATTGCTATTTATATTTCTAGGGTTTACATCAAGCAGGACAGCTTTGCCACATCAACCTGACTCCATCAGGTTGAGTTCTTTCTATAAGCACTACAAAACCACATGAACCCTAGCATCCCTATTCTGGGAGCGACCACCATTCTGTGAAAATAGAAGATCTACAAGCTCACAACGCGTCCCAGTGCAGCGTGTTGTGGTGGGAATAGATTTGACTTCTTCCATGTTGTCTTCTCTTCACCATGTTTTAATGACATCTTCAGTCACCATCCTGGAACGAAACAACACAATACAATGTAAAGAAAAAATAAAAATAAAAAACTCAAACCCAGATGCGTGTCAGTGGCTACTGAAGTGCAAGTCACAGCCCATAAAGGGGAAGCACATAGTATGACGTGCAGTGTTTCTGTGACCGTTTCCTTTTTCTCCTTGTTGCTCAATATTGTTTCATTTCATGTTTACAACAGTGTGATGATACAATAGTGCTTCATAATAACCAGGCTCAGGGATTGTTTAGTGATCATGACGGTCAGGGAATGGTGATGGATGATGTCGTAAGGTGGCGACTGTGTTGTTCTGCCGGCTAGCATGTGTGCACAACAATAATAAATGGAAGAGCTCTGTTGGCATTCCAAAGAGAAGTTCTTGGTCATCTGTCCTTATAAAGAGATCTAAAGCTTGCACTGAGCCTAGGACACTACACCAGGACAAAAGTGTTTTAACAACAAAGTAACGCCTTCACTGTT
Organism: Nannobrachium achirus; assembly: GCF_963921795.1. NCBI lineage: Eukaryota > Metazoa > Chordata > Actinopteri > Myctophiformes > Myctophidae > Nannobrachium > Nannobrachium achirus. The sequence continues at coordinate 54,024,986 of NC_137821.1, read as the reverse complement.
TAATTAACAGCATCTAGATGGTAGCGTCTGGATGTCCTATTATAGAATCTTACCGAGCCGACGGCTGATCCTGGTTTGACCTGAGAGTAGATGGTGTCTTCAGTTGTCTCTGGAGCTGCTGATTCAGAGAATGGAAAATAGTTCACAGAAAATATTAGCAGACATTATGCATTTGACAGTATGTTTATTCTCTTTATTATAATTGTGATTAACTATTTAATTGTGTGGCTTTTAGGCCAGCTATGACAAAATAAATTACCTACACAAAGAAATGACGACCAATAATCAAAATCAATAATTTACGAATAATCAATAATGCCTTGTATTATGGCTAAAATACACAATATTTCATATTTTACACTCGATTATGCAATAATTGTGACAGGCCTATTCTCAGTCTGATTACTCAGATTCAGCCTTCAAATAAACAAGGCTGTAGTGTTGCATGTGGCATCTCACCTACCTTTCTTTTTCTTGGCTTTGGCTTTGTATCGGTGGTTAACCTTGGCGTAAGTCACATCTGGGTCTCCTGCTCCTTACACAACACAACACAACACAACACAACACAACACAACACAACACAACACAACGCATTGCATTGCATGTCAGAAGTGCATTGTCATGCATTGTCAGAAATGGCTCAACTTCCATTCCTATACACACTGCCTGAGATCTGTGGTTGTGATAATATCATTGTATTATTATTATTTTATATTTATTGTAATGGAACAATGTATCCTACCTGTGGTGGATCCAGACTTCACTTCAGAATACAAAGAGCTCTCAGGTGGATCAGATTCAGCAGGCTTCTCTGTGAAGGAAACTCTCTATTAGGAACACTGTTTAAGCTACTGTAGTTACTGTACAAATGGTTTTACACTAGTAACACTTTTATTTATTATTAGCTCACACACATCATTTTACTTAGTGAGGATTGTACATCGTTGCTGTCGGGTGGAAAGCCTGTTTTTCCAAAACCATTCCTTTTTTAATATTTTTGAAAGATCTTAAAATGGTGAAAATATCAGATCTACAAGCTCAAAACACGCTTCACTGCGATATGTTGTGAGCTTGTATATCAGCTATTTTCACTACTTTTGTGTGACACTCTAATTCATGAAAAAAGGTACACTGTTTCTGCCTGACAGTCAGCAACGATATGTTAAGTAACATCATCATTTAACTCCACCATGTTTTTGGTTGTGTCACCTTTCTTTTTCTTGACCATGTTTTTTATTTCAATCTGTGAATATGTCACATCACCGGACTCAGCTGCAGGCTCACCTGTAAGAAAGAACATTGTTTGTTTCACTGTTTGTTTTGATAGAAGTCCCATTCTCATAGCAGAAATGTCTGTGTCGGGTTATTGATCGGCTGTTATGTGATTGATTGATTGATTGATTGATTGATTGATTGATTGATTGATTGATTGATTGTGATTGGATTAAAAGCTTACCTTGCTGAAGTGGGGAGAGTCCATCTTCTGGACTTCTTCTGTGGTTGGTCCTCTGGTCTGATACAGAGTCCTGATTGGTTCCCTGGGACTTGACAGATCTATTTCAAGATGAATATTTAATAGCAAATGGGATCTATGTGGTCATGTTTTAAGATGAGACGATAGTTGGTTAGTTGACTGATGTTGTTTTTGTTAGTCCCTAGTTCCCAGATCATGAACTAGCACAGATAGATACGAAGCAAGTGATCCAGCAGCAGTCAGTGTGATGTAACACTGGCAATGTTTTAACACACAACCCCCACCAGCATAGAATGTAAGAAGCAGCATAGAAATAATCCTCAGGCTGGTTTAAGAAACATTTATGAGGGTGCAGTAGTCACACCGAACTTTAATTCCGAAAATGCGGGCGAATCCTGCCAATGCTTTTCAATGAGAACTGATCCTTTTCCCCCTGGAATTCTCGACTAGCTACAAACCGCTCCGTTCCCATTGAAAAGAATTGGCAGAATTCGCCCACATAGTCGGAATTAAAGTTTAGTATGACTGCACCCTAAACATTCACTTGAATTCTGGAAAGCAGTTATGTATTGCTTGGTTTGTGCCTTTTCCTGCAGCCACCAGTGTTGGGTTGGCACAGCCACCCTATATCCTTTAAACACACCAGTTAGCAGTGCCCCAACCACTATTTTGAATTAACTCCCCCATCACCTGTTAGTGTAGAGACTATCTGCAGAGAATTGACACTTCCAGTTGACTAAAGAGATTATTCAGTTCTAGACAGTTGAGACAGAGAGCTGTACATACCTGACACAACAGGGATCTGTAATTTTAAAAATAGCAAAATATGTTAGTGTTTCATGATACAAACCTGTTATTTGCTCTTCAGTCTCACAACATTTGTGACATCACTATTTGTGTGGTTCTCACCTTTGGATGTTCTGTATCGACACAGCAGGAGCAGAAGGATGATCAGTAGAATCACAACCAGAAGACCCACAATCAAACCCACTACATGTGGAGGAATCTGTCCCCCATCAGGTCCAGGCTCTGAAGGTTTAGGCACTGTGACACAGTATGATGGCAATGTTGCATTTAAGCTTATAGCATAAAAAAACTAAAGATGATTCTGATCAAAAAAGAAGCCACAATTAGGCTTAGTTGTGATCTACAATACTTTCAGTAGGCCTATGTGTCACCTCTCCCAAATATCACACACTTGAGAGTGATGGTCTCTCAAATGTGAAACACACTAGACAGGCTTGCACAACTGTTTGTGTAAAAAAAAAGCATGGAAACCGATTGTATACAGATCTTTTTTTAACCAGACCCTAGTGTAGGCTACTCCTCAACACCCCCCCCCCCCCCCCCCCCCCCGCCAACACGCACGCACACACACAACATGTATTTTACAAAGTACTCACCAATTGTGACTATTGTGACTCTATTACTGAGTTTTGTGAAGAAAGCCGGTTGCCCTCTCTGTCCATAGCATGTGTAGACTCCTCCTTCTGACACACTGATTGATCCATCAGGGTGTTGATCAGCATCTTGCCTGATCAGTGTGTTACCTTGGTTCTGGTTGTATTCCCACTTCCATCCAGATGAGCCCTCCACAGAGCAGCTCAGTGTAACACTGCCCCCTACAGGTAGGTCTGTTTGGTCAGCTGTCAGTGTGGGCTTTGGTTTATTATCTGTTGATCAGATTAGGAAACCCTGAGGAAGACTGGCAAAACACATATTTTAAGGGTGCAACAATACTTGTACCGGTATCGAACCGTTCAATACGAGGGTGTACCGAACCGAATGACCCTGTACCGAACAATACAATATAATACCACTCCACATCCACATTCACCTGGAACCCCCTCAAGGACCGCAAGGGGTCCGCAGAGCCCACTTAGAGAACCACTACCCTAGAGTTTGGGTACTGTATTATTCATTGTTAAAACAAAAACATATGTAGTTATAAAAATATATTTATAAATCAAGGACATCTTGAATTTGGGCAAAATAAAAAGTAGTCTTCCTCACGGTCTGAATAATGCTAATGGTCAATGCCATGTGAAAGTTTAGGTCAATTCACTCTTTGTCAAGTCCCACCCCTTGTCGCTCTGTTACTAAGTGGGACAAAAAAGTCTACCTTCCATCCACTCCCATTGTAAAAATTTGATTTTTCATAGCCTCATATTGCTATTTAAAGAACAAAAAGAAAAAAAAACTATGCGATATTAATAAAAAAGGAACAAAAAATACAGTCGTTACATTGAAAAAAAGGGGGTTTCCCCCAAAAATACATGTTTTTATTAGTTTAATCAAAAAAGAAAAAGAAATCCAGGCAGAGGGATGAGAGAGAGAGAGAGCAGCTCCTCTAGGCTGACTTGCCCTGACCAGGAAATTGAGGAAGTATAGCCTCGCCCTCAACATAAAATTTATTTTAATTGTAATTCTGCCCATTTAAAATATGTACCCAATCGAATATCATAGTTACATCGATATCGTTCATGTGAACTAATTTGTTGAAGCTTTCATTTCATTATAATTATCAAAATCGATATGACCGCTCATCACCGCACCCCGCCGCGCCACCACAATGTGTCCGTTTTTAGTGCCTCTTCCCCGGCTGGAACTCAGCCTTCAACCGCCAGCAGCGGGGGTGAGACTAGTCACAATGCAGCATTCTAGCAGGAGATGTCTATGCAAGGCTAGTAATCCACATAGCATTTTTTTTTTTTTTTTATCATTTCAACAAATATTCGCTGTGTATTCACTCCATTGTGTTCCAAAATGTTCCTATTTATCATGACAAAGCAAAACATAAAAATAAATATAAATTTAAAACTACACTCTTTCCAATGATGTGAATGAAATATTGAGGACTTTGTCCCACTGCATAACTCCACCCCCGGTAGCAAAAGAGAATGATTTTTCTGGTTGGCCAGTCATGGGCCAATTGATCAGAAGGCTGACAAAGGGTGAATTGCTGAAGGCAGTGAAGAGAAGAATGCGGAAAGGACAGTGTGACATTTGGAGAATTTATAGGAGTATGTTACATAATTATAGCCTAATTGCAGTGATGAAAAAGATGACTTACCTGATATGATCAAAGTGACTTTATTGCTTTGTTTTATAAATTGGGGATTGCTTTTGTGATGATCACCGGTACACTGGTATTCACCACTGTAGCCTGGCGTTGGTTGTTGCAATGAAAATGTATTCTGATCAGAGTATTTGAAAAATTCACCACCATCTTTGTCAAATCTGTAATACCAGTCATTCTTCTCTCCCTCTCTCATGTCACATATGAATGTAACAGACTCTCCAAGAAACAATGGGGACCAGTTGGGCTCCAGCCTCAGAACAGCTTGTGGTCTCTCTACACAAACACTAACACACAAGTAGAATCAAACCGAAATGCTACAAACAGCCTGCCTCGTCTGTCACTAAATCACAGTAACAAGTAGCTCCTTTCGGAACCTCTCCCTCCGCTAGACAGCTCCGAGATGAGGTTCCTGCTCATAACGAGCCCATATGAGCTTTTCCGGGGATAGTCTGCCACGTTTTTCACCATTCTTACCTTCACTAAACATCATATCCTATACCCGTCTCTCACATGTCTACTTTTTTTAACGACGGGGGTAATCCAAGCGATGTGTTGAAACGATACTTTTAAATATATAGTTTTGTCAACCAGTTCCATGTTTTTGTCAGCCTGTGGCCATTTCTCGCCCGACCGCTTAGTGGCTGCAACACAGATTAATGGCGAGTCACGTGTGCACACATTGCTGCTTCTGTAACATTTCACTGGGAAAAACATAGAACTGGCTGACAAAACGAGCGATTTAAAAGTATTGTTTCAACACGTCGCTTGGATTACCCGCACCGTTAAAAAAGTAGACATGTGAGAGACGGGTATAGGACCTTTACTTTTTGGATAAAAACGTGGCAAACTATCCCCGGAAAAGCTCATATGGGCTTGTTGTGAGCAGGAACCTCAACTCAGAGCTGTATAGCGGAGGGAGAGGTTCCGAAAGGAGCTAAGTAACAAGCAAGTTAAATATGAATATACAGTATTAGTACACTGACAGAAATATATTTAACTAGAAGAAGTGCTCTTCCGAGCACAGGTCTCCACCAGCCACGCGTCCTGGTGGTGCTATAACAGGCCAATGTAAAAAGGGTGGCATGTGTTCTTCACCAATCTTAGACCTTTCATGGCGCCACCATGAGGCTGATTTCAAAAATTTGAAGTGGCATTTCTTCCTCGGCCTAGTGGGAATGTGTGTGCACGATTTCATGTTAATTGCACTCTGCATTTGTGATTTGAGGCATTTTGTCCAAAATGGACCAATCTTACAAACTTTGAAAGCCAATATCAGCCAATCAGGATGGAATATGGACAATCAGACAGATCCGTGTCGATCACATGACCGTAGAGACACTGTCTACCGATTCGCGTGATTTTTGGACAAAATCTGTAGGAGTAGTGTACAGAAATGTGTTTTGCAAACATCGGCCTCATGGTGGCGCTAGAACAGGGCCATTTGAGAAATGTGGGGCAGAGGTTCTGAATTGGCATCCAGGGAGTGTGCTTACAAAGTTTGAAACTGATGGGTGGAGTTATAGGTAAAACCACGAACCGGCCTGTTATAGCGCCACCATGAGGGCCATTTGAAAAATGTGGGGCAGAGGTTCTGAATTGGCATCCAGGGAGTGTGTGTGCTCATTTTGGCAGCGACCGGGCCAACGGCGCCGGAGATTAGCTGTACACAAACTCGGAGGACGAATCGGCCCGTTATAGCGCCACCATGAGGGCCATTTGAAAAATTTGGGGCAGAGGTTCTGAATTGGCATGAGTGTGTGTGCTCATTTTGGCAGCGACCGGGCCAACGGCACCGGAGATTAGCTGTACACAAACTCGGAGGACGAATCGGCCTGTTATAGCGCCACCATGAGGGCCATTTGAAACATTTGAGGCAGAGGTTCTGAATTGGCATCCAGGGAGTGTGTGCGCTCATTTTGGCAGCGACCGGGCCAACGGCGCCGGAGATTAGCTTACACAAACTCGGAGGACGAATGGGCCTGTTATAGCACCACCATGAGGGCCATTTGAAAAATTTGGGTTAGAGGTTCTGAATTGGCATCCAGGGAGTGTGTGTGCTCATTTTGGCAGCGACCGGGCCAATGGCGCCGGAGATTAGCTGTACACAAACTCGGAGGACGAATCGGCCTGTTATAGCGCCACCATGAGGGCCATTTGAAAAAATTGGGGCAGAGGTTCTGAATTTGCATCCAGGGAGTGTGTGCGCTCATTTTGGCAGCGACCGGGCCAACGGCGCCGGAGATTAGCTGTACACAAACTCGGAGGACGAATGGGCCTGTTATAGCGCCACCATGAGGGCCATTTAACACATTTGGGTTAGAGGTTCTGAATTGGCATCCAGGGAGTGTGTGTGCTCATTTTGGCAGCGACCGGGCCAACGGTGCCGGAGATTAGCTGTACACAAACTTGGAGGACGGACGGACGCACGCACGCACGGACGGACAGGGGCGAAAACATACTCTCCCCCTGCCTTCGGCTGGTGGAGACACTAATTGAGAAGATGAATGTGACATGTGGAAATATGATCTGGACTGAATCGAAGAGTTTCAATAGAAAATACATTTTCACCTTGACTGTGTCCAAAGGAGAGGAAGGTACTCAGCACTGAAACATACGTATGTGAAGAGACAATATCAAATGACATGGTTAAGCATAAATATCTGCATTTTCATTATTCCTAATTGACACCAACAGTTGCCTCAAGTTCAGTAAAAACAACAATAGTAGCAACACTAATTTATTTGAATAATATTCAGGCACTTTCAGACAGGTGAAGTTTGCTTTCAGGTTGCCTGACTGGGCAAGTGGTAGTTTGAGAGGGGACACAACCAATAACACCAGCTATCTGACTAAACACCTGAACGTGGCCAGTGCGCTCCGTCTTCTGTGTGAAACCATAGACATATTCAATCATATGTAGGTATTTGGTATTTGGATTTGGAGTTTTTTTTTTTTTTTTTTTTTATCGCACAGCCCCAGAAAGTAAAGAAATACAGTAGGCATATGTGTTAAATTGAGCGGTAATTATAATCTTACTTATATCCTTTATCCTATATCCATTGTAGTGAACTAAATCTGCAGTTGATGTTGTCAAAGAATGTATTTTGACAGGTTGTGATGGCATCGTAATGCCAGATTTATACCTACTGCAAGCCGAAAATAGTCAATCTAAAAAAAAAAAAAAATCTAGATTCTATTAGTTAAATATTTCAAAAAGAGAACAATAAATAGTGGAGGTATTTTTGTTGTCAAAATGACAGTATTCATAACTGCATACACATTGTAGTGCTGATTGATCCAATAGTAGCTTCATACACAGACAGACAGACAGACAGACAGACAGACAGACATTGACCCTGTCAGGCGGCTAGCCTCTTGCAGAGCCACGCTGTAAAAACGTTACATTACTTTTAGCCCATTGAAAACGTTTCGTATTTATGATTGCATTTACAAGCTTTCAGACTTGATGATAAAAAATGCTTTGCATTAATATTCTAATGTCCAACCGAAGTTTTGCTGCTTAGTCATCATACAATGTAGGCATTTAGTAGAGACTCTTCGTCCAGATTCCAGAGCGACTTACAGTAAGTAAAGTACTAAATGTAAACACATAGGCTACATCAAATGCATGCAGAGAGACAGTGTAGTGCCTCAGTAGCTAGGATCTAAACCAAGAACCTACTGTATCACTAGTTTCTAAACAATATGATATGAAATAATAATATTGCACTTTGAAACTATGCCAGGTAAACAAATTAACCTAGCATCGTCATGGCATCGTCAGGGCGTCATGGTATCGTGACGCCCCACAAGCCCTGAAAACTAAGCTCCAAACTGCCCAAAACAAACTAATTAGGGTCCTGCTTAACCTTCCCTATCAGACTCACCTCACCACTACTCACCAGTTAAGAGTGGGGTGGCTCAGAGTAGATGACAGAGTACAGCAACTTGCAATGGGCATGGAAGATTCACTACACCACTAAGATATCCATGTACCTGTCAAAATACTTTAAAAACGTTAAGGATGTCCATAATTATAACAACAGATCACGTTCAACCCAGAGTCAACTCAAACAAAGGGTCAAACTCGTTCTTCTGCTATACCACCAAAATGTGGAAAGCCTTACCGAAGGCCTTAAAGGAGTGTGGATCCCTAGCATCCTTTAAAATCGCCCTGAAAAACCACTTACAGGCGGCAGCCGTTCGCAACTGGTAAAAACAAACCTAGCCCAGCCCTACCCTCCCCTGACCCTCCTTTGTATTTACCTACTGTATTTTTTTCTTTATATTTTCCTTACTATATCTGCTGCATAGTACTGTGTTCTATCCGTCTGTCATTCAATGTTATATGAGATACTTCAATGGTTTCCTGTGTAAATAAGCCAACTGTGCTTTTCTAGGATCTCCCTTTAGTTGACCTTGTACCAGTGAACTGTACGGTCATGAAACTGTACCTTTTCCTATGCAAACTTCTAATAAAGTCTTCAATCAATCAATCTGTAAATTGACAGATGCTAGGTTACATAGCAGATGCTAGTGTCGCAGGACGGAACTCGCACAGGACAGAATTAATTTGCAAGTGTGATTAGCGTTGCAGTTGGTCGTTTAAGTTGGACAATATGTGGACAAAATATTTACCCAAATATGGATATGACTGATGTCTGACAACATAGATGTCTTATGTTATAGACCACATGAGACTCACACAATATGTCCATATATGGGCATTCCAAGCTATGGGCTTAATAATGATGACAACATGGATCTCCATAAATGGGCATACAAGGGACAAGGACGGAATGTGATGTAACAATGTGATCACAACAGGTCAGCAGCTATAGACATTGAGGCGTACAGACAAGATACGGACAAGATACAGACATGATGTGGCGGTTTTAAGGTATACTATATGAGTGGGCGGAACTAAAGCATCTCTGTATCGTAGAGTAGCATCAGTGTGTGTACTTTTGTTTGCTATTGCTAAGAGCAAATACAAATATGTGGTAGGCCAGTAACCTACAGTACATGAAAAACAACTAGGCCTATTACATTAATTCCCTTGGCATGGTTTGAATGTATTCAAACTCAGATGCTTAACTTTATCAAAATATTAAGTACAGCCACGTATTCCTTCAAATGGGTAAAATAGTAGTTAAATACTCATAGATCTACAGTAATAATAGTGATATACGTATACTCACAGAGGAGCACACAGGGTGAGATGAGACCCATTCTTCCTGTGATGAACGACTCTGAAGAACCTTTCTATCTCCTTTCCAGAGAACTATTAGCTACTGCTGTGTGACGTGACAAATATGACCTCAGCATATTTCAGTATTTCCATGGAGTATTCATGTTCTTCCTTCCTCTTTTTGGAAGAGAAGCAGAGATAAAGGGCAAGTTCATTCATTGCAGGTTTAAATAGAGTTACTTCTAAGCCGATATATTGCACATACAAATTGTATCTTCCATGATGAGACACAGGCCAACTGCATGGTCATTCACAAATGAAAACGATAAAACAACCACATATGTGCGTGCGTGTGTGTGTGTGTGTGTGTGTGTGTGTGTGTGTGTGTGTGTGTGTGTGTGTGTGTGTGTGTGTGTGTGTGTGTGTGTGTGTGTGTGTGTGTGTGTGTGTGTGTGTGTGGATTTGATTCACAACAAGTGTCGTCACACCCAGCTCCGAGAACGGATTGTGATTGGTGAGTGATGTCAGAGGGTGATGTCAGAGTTGATGTCGTTTGACGCTCTGTTACACGAAGACAACATGTGCCGGTTTTCATACTAAACTGTGACCTATGGTTGCAATAAGTCCACTACACTATCTCTCAGGCACTCTCAGCACAGGTCTCTTAATAGTTTTGAAGCATTCTTTTGTATTTTTGCTTTGAAAATTCCAAAGAACTCCAACATTAAACTATAGGAGAACAGCATGTGTGTATGTTTGTCTGGTCACACTGAGACACACCACGTTGGTTCAGCTCAAGAGACTCCTCCCTCAAAGTTTCCATAAACTTCACTTGAAAGTTACGTTTGAGGAACTTTAATAACTATGACAACAGTGAACATTATTATGTAACACATTGCCTGTCTGTAACCATGAGGACCAGGCCAGCTGTGCCTTCAACATGCAGTTAAGCTGTAGCTCCGCCCTAAGCCAATCTGCAAGTCCACCACGGGTCACTGATGCAACACGGTTTGGGTTTGTAAGTTGTAGGTCAGCTAGCTGTGTTCCCAGCTGTATTCACTGTAGACAAACATTTTACCTTGAAATGTTTTGTAGTTTTTGAGATATTCAACTTTGGCACCTCAGTAGGATACTACACATAAATGTGTGTGAGATGTAATCAATTGGCATATAACGACTACATTGGGGAGAATAAGGTGAGAACAAATTATTGGCTACTCTAAAGTTTTGAAAAACAAAAAAAAAAAAAAAAAAAGAGAAGAAAGGGGTGAAGTGTCACAACATTGAATGAGAGGAAGACAGACGTCACAGTACAACCACAGTGCTGTGCATCTCATCGCATTGCAAAACAGGAAACATGTTTGTCTTCTTTTGTTTCCCTCTACAAAACGTATTCTATTAGCAACCCGAGCAGAACAATCAAGTGGAAAGTGTCTTTGAGTCATGGACATGGAGTGATGTAGAACAGTTCATTAGACTTCATAGCTGTGCCATGTGTTTTTTATAACACCAACTCTCAACAAGTCAAATTGTGCAATTTCAAAATATTGTTAATCATGAATGTTTTTTTAGCTGAATTGCATATACTCATTAAAACAGAAAATAATGTTAGATGATGCTATCCTAAAAAAAAGAAAAAAGAAAAGAAAAACAAATCTGTATTTAAGCAGGACACTGGGTTCAAATCCAGGGTGGAAGTGCAGCATTAAGTAGGCTACATACTCCAGTAACTGTTTTGTCCACCAACACACCATGTGACATGTGGACAGGGACTTTATTGCCTTGGCATTATTATGTGTGTACAGAATGGTTAATTCTCAGTCTTATTACTCAGCCAGTTAGCAGTATTTTATTATTTTTGATTCAACGGAACAGGTACATTATTCACACAATTATAGCATCTTTGAATAGACTGTGCGTATGTTGTACTTTAGGTGCACTTTATGTTCTTATACTTTGCTCTGTCTCTGTTTTGATGCTTAACCTGGACATAAATCATGTATGTAGTTAGCCTTGGCTTGTAGCATAATTGCCTATATTTTACTTTGGCAAAAAACTTAGGCAAAGCAGATCAGCCTTGACATGGTGATTCATCCTGCCTTATTGCCTATGTTCTCATCCTATAGAATGCTTGTCACATTTCTGCCCAGTCAGAAAGTTAGCCTCATAGGATAAATGCCTACACCATTCTTTGAATGTAACAACAATTCTGATAGGCTGCAGGAAGGAGAGTAGAATCAGGCAGAAATGCCAATCTTAAAAAAAAGAAAAGAAAAAAGAAAAAGAAAAGATAGGCAATTATGCTATGAGGCTAACAATGTGAAATGTTACTGTAAAACTGCTCTTGGACTGACTGAGTTAGCAAAGTAAAACATATACAAGTAGAATAATGATAGAAAATAAAGATGTATTCATTTATTTATTTAAGATACTTAGAAAAACAGGCAAGCAAAACATATCACTGAAAATGTAGCCTATGTAGGGAAAAAAAGCAAAACATGGCACTATTCTTTTTTAGATGAATGAAAGTATTTTCAAACAGCAGGTCAAAATCTCTACAAACAGGAGCATCTAAAATAAAAGACTTAGATATAATAATCTTATGTTATATTATTTTAACTTTTCAAGTTTAAAACAAGTACCGGTATGTAAAACAAACAGTAAACTAAATCTTAACATCTACTTCAAAATATCTTAACGCCGACAAAGAAAATGTTGAATTAATGTAATATGTAATATAATTAATTAATTTAAAACCACAATTGTCATAAACAATCTCTTGTATACAATATCATTTAGTTTGATCCTTACATCAGTCCAAACTGTGACATTGTGCGTGCATGCATGAGTGTGCACGAGCGTATGTGTGCGCGTCTGTGTGTGCGAGCTAACATGGCTCTTGCATGTGGATGACTACATGAATGTCACCTTGCATTCATTCTGAAGATCCATTTGACTTCATCCACACGTGTCATGTTGGGTTGTCCTACACGTCTGTATCTACAGTAAGAGTTGAAACAAAAACATGTATTAAAACAGAATACTACTGTTGCCATTTAAGTCCATTTTCATTCCATCTCAACAGATCACAGCTAGATATCTTTGCTCACTGGAATTTCACTCAAAATCCATTTCATTCTCGGCCCTGGTGCTACTAATGTGTGTCTGATGCCAACAATATGGTATGAGAACCCTTAAAAGCACAAATAAAGATTAGTTTTTCTCCCCATCCATTTAAAATGCATAATACAAGTTTGTAATTTCAAATGAATCTAGGACAGCAATTCTCAAAGTGGCTATCCAGGGACCAATAAGGCCTTCAGCCTTGGCTATGATAGTGGCAGAAGCAAATTAAATGTTATACATTAACAGAATCTACTTTGTTCATGCTTCTTTTGTATTCTCCCCATGTAATATGAGTCAACGGGAGACTATTTTGGATGATACTTTTTGACTCTATATTTTGACTTACCGGTACTAAGAAGTTAGAAGAAAAATCCCCCAAAAATCAAGTGATACCTCTAAACCTGTACCTGAACAAATTTTCCAAATTTTCCACATTAAATAATGACTGAATCTTGAAAGTATATACTGTACCATTTTCATAGTCATCAGAGTGGTCGATTACTCCATAGACGCTTGCGTCACCTGAAGGTAAACAATAGTAAACATTAATGTGGTGCTTATTGTTGCTATTTCACCCATGGTTTCAATTTAGTTAATTATAATCTAAAACAAAAAGAAAATACAAAAGACAGATGTTAATATACTTCTAAAAAGCACATTCATTGTTTAATGAATGAAGGTTTATTATGTATTTGAAATCATTTTAATTAATTTATATTTAAATTAGAACAAGTTGTTCTTGTCAGAAGTGTGCTTGACCAACATGATTGGTTCAAAAACTGACCGTGCTGCAGTGGGCAGTACACATCATCAGGAGCCCCACTTTGATTGGTCCCCTGGACAGCTGGGCCCTGATTGGCTCCCGGAGACTGAACTGCGCTGTAATTAAAAAAAATATATATAGCAGAAATGAAGTTGAAATCTATAGCAATATCAGTAGGAATCTATTGCTGACATGTTTAGTAATAGACAGAATACTCTACTTACGTGACAACACGGCCCTGACAACACGGCCCTGTAAAAAGTACAATATATTTAAATTGTTATTCCATGTAAATCAACTGTATCATAAGGAGAGTTGCTCAGTGATTGCAATGTACATCAGCGCTTCTTAAACGTCTTCTAGGACCCTAAAATGTATATATTTTGCCGTGGACCCCCATGTGAAAGGATTTTGTGCCTGGGACCCCATGCAATATTTGTGTTGTTAAAATGTTTCAAAAGAAATTATAGATTAAAAACAAATAGTAGATCTACAAGCTTACAGCTATTTTCAAATATTCAATGTATTATGTAGAAGTATAATTAAACAGATTGTTGGTCCCCCACAGTGAGAATCACTGTTTTCTCAGTGGTTCTCAAAGTGGGGTCCGGGGAGGTCCAGGAGGTCCCCACTCCCCAGCAAAATGTGTTAATACAGCATCACACTCATTTTTACCACTTTATCCATTTATATACAATATACAAGCTCACAGCGCATCACTTAGTGCCACGCTATTTCCGTTGCCAGCCCACAAAACATTTTCAGATGAGGGTCTGCAGCCAAAGACATTCATTTGGAGCAGAGTCGTCTAATCAGAGAGTCCTGCCACTGCGGGGTCAGAAACAGCGCTGGTCACGTGGTTAGGGTTGCCACCTTTCAGAAATTGAAATAAGGAACACCTCTTCCGGGCACGCGGTGCGTGGGTTCCGTGCGCGTGGCACAGCCGCCGGCCGGCGAAAAAATGCAGTCCCAAACCCATGAAATGCAGCATAGAATAGTTATAACTATAACACACAACATGGTATAACCTATATTGTTTTGCAGTTTGAAGTGGCCAATTGTTTCTAAAATATGAATAAGTTAATTTTGTATGAAATAAAGCAATGTATGAATGATTTGAACCTGGCTCTTGTATTGGGTCACTGGTGGTCAGTAAAGAGAAGGTAGTCAAGAAACCATTAAGTCATATACTTAAAGTTTAAAGTGCTTTATTAGCAACGAAGATTAAACATTTTTTACTTTAGGCTGAATAGTCTTCATTAGCCTGAACCTGAGCATAGCCTAGTTTATAAAGTGTCTACTGTCTACAATCTACTGTCTTGACACTCGAACCAAAATTGTTCTATAGATCATAATCTACAAATTGGAAGTGAAAAATAAACTTTAACACAAATTTAAAATGAAAACCAAAAATTACATGTACACGGAACCCCACTACTAGGCAGAGCGTAGAGCGCACCACAGCCGCAGCGACTGCAAGCCGCCCGGGGAGCCGCCTCACAGGCGGTCCTTCGTGCCTCTCCCTCCTTTTGCTGTCTTTTCCTGTGTTTTATTTCATTCATTATTGTTACATTCTGTGTTGAGGTTTGTGTGACAGACCTTTATGGGGCATTTGGTTAAATACGGAACAAACCGCGTTCCGTATTGGTTCAATACGGAATGCGTCTTTTAATTGTCCAATACGGAACGATTCCGTATTATACGGAACGGGTGGCAACCCTGCATGTGGTTCATTGTCACTTTACACCTCATAGACTTCAATGCATTCTGTAAACTTCCGATTCGCCGTTTGTCACTATACGCCAATAGATGTGTGCGTAGAAGACCTGGCCCCATGAAGTGAACGGGAGTGACGCAACTCTCCGAAGGTAGATGGCTCTGATTTGGAGGTCCTAATGTGGTACAGTAGTAGACTATACTCACCTTTGGATGTTCTGTATCGACACAGCAGGAGCAGAAGGACGCTCAGTAGAATTCCAACAACCAGTCCCACCAGCAGTCCCACCAGCAGTCCCACATGTGGTTCAGATCCAGAGGCTGCTAGAGGTAAAAGGATTGATTCAGGAAATTCAGGAAAAGCAGTTGTTTAGTAACAGCTGGGACTTCCCCATCTCTGAAGCTCTTTAATAAATACATTTTCAGGTCAGTTAATCCAGTGAGGATTGAGGAGGAGAGTGAAAGTGAAATTGATCTACAAGCTCATAGTGCTTCACTTTGTGCCGAGCTATGAGCTTGTAGAGAGAAATCTTGAACATTTTGTGCAAATCTTTGAATATACTCTAGATATATATATATATATATATATATATATATATATATATATATATCAGGGGTGCAACATATCGAACCGAATATCGAAATCGAACCGAACCGAAGAATATCGAACCGAATGACCCTGTACCGAACAATACAATGCAATACCACTCCACATCCACATTCCCCTGGAACCCCCTCAAGGACCCCTAGGGGTCCGCAGAGCCCACTTAGAGAACCACTACCCTAGAGGTTGGGTACCGTATTGTTCAAAGTAAAGAATAAATATATAGTTATAAAAATACATTTATAAAACAAGGACATTTCTGTTTATTTTTTGTATCGAAACAATATCGAACCGTGACAACAAAATATCGAATCGAATCGTGAATTTTGTCTATCGTTGCACCCCTAATATATATATATATATATATATATATATATATATATATATATATATATATATTTTTTTTTTTTTTTATTGCTAAACTCAAATCTTGGCTTCTGGGGCTCCCCGTTCCTTGACATGAAAAGGTTTTAGAACCACTGACATGTTAGAAACATGTTTTTTTTTCTTTCTCTCCAGAAAACTGTTAGTATTTAGATGACATGTATAGCATTGGCCTCAGATCTGAGTGGGTTTCAGTTATTGCTGTTGTTATTATTAATATTAATATCTCATCACAAGCTATTATTATTTATTTGCTAATCATATTCTGCTGTGGTCTTACCCAGACATCTGGTGGACAGAACACTGGAGGTTGTCAGTCCCCTCCTGCTGGTGCTACAGGTGAAATTGATCTCGTTGTCCAGGGTGAAGGAGGCCAACATGTACGAGATGTTGTCGTTGTTGTCCGATGTCCAGAATGAGATGTTTGTGGTCGGTTGAGCCTGCCAGGTGAAGACGACCCCTTCGTTTGGAGACAAACACTGCAGGGCAACTCGGCAGTGTCCTTCCTTTGACACGCTTGCACCAATGAACTGCTGAATGATGGGTTGATCTGCAGACAGAATTACATTGGATATCAACTCCACACTGCTAAAATCCTGAGCATGAATTTAACCCTGAGGTTAATAGGAAGACAACAGAGTTTGATTCTGCCTATGCAGTCGTCTTTTGGCAATGCATTTCAATGGCCGGGTCAAACAAGGGAATGACGTTCACCCCTTTTCCCTATCACGTGACGTTCACCCCTTTTCCCTATCACTCATACTAGGACATGATATAGAAGAATCAAACTATGTATCCTATGTAGGCCTTCACTGAGGATGTAAATACTGAACCAGTATTTTATTTAATTGGTTCACAACTCCTCTTTGGTGGAATACTAATTTTCTAGTTAACTGGTTCATTCTTCTACTCCCTGGAACCCAAATGTACTGCTAGTCAACTCACAGGAAAGTCTTACTTACAGCATTTTAACTCTGGTGTGAAGATTTTGCTGCCAGCTCTGGTCCTGGAATTACTGCTGTTTTCTATTCTAACTCAAGGCAGTTACAGTATGTTCACTTATCATTCTTATTATAAATAAATGTAACTTAAATCTAGATCCCCATAGCTGGGAGAGAGACGACCGGTTCTTCATGGCAAAGGTTACGATTTTCCATGATAGAGGTCATTGTCAAATGAACATTTCATTTTGGAAAGGACCTTTTTGTAAAGACAAGGCTGAAAAAATGATTATGCCTGTTTGACCCGTACAAACTTGCATTTGTGTCTCAAATAATATAATTAGGACTACAGGAAGAATCGCGGAAAGTTTCGAAAAAATTGATTATCATCTACAGTACAACTTTCCTGTTGACACTCACGTACATGAGACCCTACTCTAGATGGGTAGGCCTATTGTTTTTAATAACAAAGCTATTAAATTAAATTACTCACCAAGTGTGTTCACAGTAACCTTAGCACTGAACTCAGTATGGTAGAGTGGTTCTCCTCTCCCTCCTGTGCACCAGTAGATTCCTCCTTCTGACACACTGGTTGTTCCATTAGACCAAATGGGGACGATCTGTGAGTCACTGTTAAGTTGGTATAAGTATTCCCACTTCCATCCAGATGAGCCCTTCACAGAACAGCTCAGTGTAACACTGCCCCCTACAGGTATGTCTGTTTGGTCAGCTTTCAGTGTGGCCTTTGGTTTCTTACCTGTTGATCAGATTAGGAAGAATAAAACTACAACAGTCAGTTCCTGGAGAAACTGACCGGTCTATCAATGACATAGTCATAGAAGATCAATTACATCCAGGGTGCAGTGAATGGGGAGTGCAGAGGAGCAACAATCCCCAACTTATTAAAAATAGGATTTCGGTACTGATCAATTGATGATGTTCTGGGGGGAAAAATAGCTGCAAGCTTACAACACGACGCATCACAGCTGAAATTCCATCAATAGAGAATATAATGATTCATTATGTTGAATATGTTCCTTTTCATCAAGCTTTGTCCATAAGAAACTATACAAATACTTTTAGGTAATTTATTTGTGTATGTAAATGTCAATGCAAAAGGCCTATCTCTCACAACCTTTAATATTGTGGCAATTAATGTGTGCAAGAACTGAAGGATAATATTTGAAATGCTTTCCACTTGTCCTTACAGGATATTTATTTATTTAAAATGTTCATGTGCTATGAATGATGTTACATATAATGGTAGTGATGAAAAATATGACTTACCTGATACAATCAACGTGACTTTATTACTTTGTTTTATAAGGTGATTGTTTTTGAGAACACCAGCACACTGGTATTCACCACTGTTGGCTGGCATTGGTCGTCTCATTTCAAATGTATTCTGATCAATGTATGAGACAAATGGACCACCCTCTTTGTCAAGTCTGTACCACCAGTCAGTCGTCTCTCCCTCTCTCATGTCACATACGAATGTAACAGACTCTCCAGCAAATATGGGGGACCAGGGCTCCAGGGTCAGAACAGCTGGTCTCTCTACACAAACACATAAAACACAAACACACAAAAAGAATAAATGCGAATGCTACAAACTGACTTGTTTGTCACTAAAATCACAGTAACAATCAAGTTGAGTAGATGCATATAACAGTAAGCTACACAAATATCATGTAATAGAGAGAGGATGAAGACAATATGTGACAGGTGGAAATATCGAAGAGTTTAGATAGAAAATAAATCTTCACCTTGACTGTGTCCAAAGTAGAGGACAGTACTCAGCACTGAAACATATTTGATGAGACAATATCAAGTTAAGCATAAATCACATTATAGTTATAATTAACACAACACCAACAGACAACAACACTGCCATACAAAGTCAAAGTGTAACTAACTACGCGAATAATTAAACTCATGAAAAAGGGCTTTACAGTTTTTCAATTGGTCAGCAAAATGGGTTATCATCAGTATGCTGATACTGTATATGTCATAATTGTATATCTGCTCGTCAGTGTTAATTTGACACCAATTGTGATTTAGTTTTAGTCTAGTTTTAGTCAACATATTATTATAAATTTAGTCAAAGTATTTTAGCAGTGGATATTCAGATTAATAAATACGTCAGTGTGTCCAAAAGTTCATCACTAATAAGAATGGGGCAGCGGTTTCTGTGCAGCGTGGCCTTTTTCTGTTACTTTTGATAATTTTGTGTGATCAAGTAGGGCATACATGGGCAACTGGCGGCCCGGGGGCCACATGCGGCCCCCACCTTCACTTAATGCGGCCCACAGGTTAATACCGGAATACTGATATATTATTGATTTCACCTGTTACAATTCCAAACATGACCTTCTTTAATTCCGTCAGTCTATCTTAGTAGCTTAATGACTAGTATAGTAGTATTAAAATGTGTTTTTTTTATGTCCAATGTATTTGTATTTAGGTTCATGAAGTTAACATGAGTATATAACTAAATGCGTTTGAAATTGAATCAAAATTTTACATTTCAGAATTCCAATTAAAAAATAACAAAAGATAATTCAGGATTCCAATTCAAAAGAGGCAAAAATAGCCGATCTACAAGCTGTTTTGAGCTTGTAGATCTGCTATTTTTGCTTCTTTTGTATGTGATACTAGAATGACAAAGTAGGACGTAGCAATATGCAATGTGGCCCTCTGGAGTGAAGGTGGAAATATAGTGGCCCTCGCCATCATCAAAGTTACCCACCCCTGAAGTAGGGCGTTGATTTATGAACATTTGGAGATAAGAGGTTTCTGCCCCGAAGTATATGGTTACACGAAACCACAGACATACGCGTACAGCACACACCCTGTCATAGACGGCTCACAGAGCGATGTTTTTTACTTACAGAGCCTTTAATCAAATGGCAATTATCACATCTATCTGCTTTTATTTGTGAACATAAAATATGATGACAATAAAAGGCTTCATAATCTGAGGCTGCACATTAACGCTAGTTTCAGCTATGTAAAAAAACATGTGCTATATTCTGATATCCCAGAAATGTTGTGTTGATTGCAGATAACTATAATCATCATCTGTTAATGTGTAAAATAAATACAAGTTTTGTTGTGTATCTTGTGTGAGTGGGCACAAGATACGGCCTCTGTTGCATCATCAGTGTTTGTACTTTGGCAGGCACACACACGCATGCATGCACGCACGCACGCACGCATGCACGCACGCACGCACGCACGCACGCACACACACACGCACGCACATATTCAGTACAGTATAGCCACATATTCCTTAATTGAAATGGTTCAAACACTAGTCTAATATACCTACTAGTAATAAGTGATATATACTCTAGTTCTAGTGATATATACTCTAGTTCAATAGAGATACTAGTAATAATAGTGATATATACTCACAGAGGAGCACACAGGGTGAGATGAGACCCATCCTCTCCTGTGATGAACGTCTCTGAAGAACCTTCACTTCCTGAACTTTAAGTTAACTTATAAGTACCGCTGTGTGTGTGTGTGTGTGTGTGTGTGTGTGTGTGTGTGTGTGTGTGTGTGTGTGTGTGTGTGTGTGTGTGTGTGTGTGTGTGTGTGTGTGTGTGTGTTTGTGGTGGGGTGGGAGGGTTAAAGGGTTGTGAAATATGGTACTGTACACTTCGTGCCATGAGATCAGCGTATTCAGATCTGCTCTTCCTTCCTGTTTTGGGGAAGAGGCCGAAATAAAGATGCATGTGAACACATCATAGCAGTTCTATATGTATATTTAGTATTCTTATGCATGACTTAAAAGTAAGATTAAATGTCTCGTACTGCATACAAATTGTATCTAAAAACTCAAGACATGACAAATTATGTTTTATTTTGTACCTTGGTTCTGACCTTGAGTGTTGACCTTTCAAACACAACATCAGGCCAGCCAACTGATCGTTCCCACATAGCCCAGCAGATTAATGGGTCATTTCATCAGAATCGTTCACTTTGTGATACAAGCGTGCAATTTGGTACATATACTCTTCAAATCCCACTCTTTTCATAAATAGCGCTGGCCACGCAAAATTCCAAGATGGCGGCCCCCGAAATCCAAGATGTCTGTCCAAAAATGTTGTTTTTCCTTTATAACTCGAATTGTATTCATTTTAAGACCCATAAATGTATTGAGATACAGCATATAGTCGGAGCAGATTAATGGCTAATTTCATAAGAATTATTATAAATATTCACCACTGAGAGAAAATGTATCTGTTGGCTGACTCATTCTGTATTTTTTTGAACACATTAACCTATCAAGATGTCTTCTAAATCCTAACAGTTTTCTGAAAAGCCTATTGTTATATCAGTGGTTCTCAAAACCATTTCATCAAGGACCGCCAAAATTACATTTTTTGGCCGCGGATCCAGTAAAAACTGTTAAAATATAATATACTTTATATAATATAAAGTATATATTATGTTCAACAATTTGCTATATACAGTACATATAGCTAAACTCTAAGATCACAGTTCTAATGGGTTAAACATCATTATGGGTGAAAACAGACAATATAATAAACAACATGAAACACTGAAGACTAGGCTGACATTCAGAGCCTGACCACAAAGGAAACAGCCTGTGTGTCAAAACACTGTCACACAAACAGCCTCCATCACAGCGGAGCGATTTTAATACGGAAGAAGTCATACAGTAGTATGTACAGTAGGCTATAGTCAGTGAATCTCCAATAAAGTGGTTGAACTTGGGGGTGCTGGTTGCTTGTCTTTTCTTGTCTGGCCGGGCCTACGTTTCCTCGGGCCCCACACAGTCAGGGCCGTGTTTTGCTGTGCAGGGCCGGGCCTAGGTTGCAGGCGGCGCAGGGCTGGGCCCAACCAGTAAGGCCGTGTTTTGCTGTCCAGGGCCGGGCCTATATTTCCTGGGGCCCCCCACAGTCAGGGCCGTGTTTTGCTGTGCAGGACTGGGCCTAGGTCTCAGACAGCGCAGGGCTGGGCCTACCGGTACGTTGCCTGGGGCTTTCCACAGTCAAGGCTGTGTTTTGCTGTGCAGGGCCGGGCCTAGGTTGCCTGGGGCCCCACATAGTCAGGGCTGTATTTTTCTGTGCAGGGCCGTGCCAGGGGCCCCACATAGTCAGGTCAGAGTTTTGCTGTGCAGGGCCTCACACAGTCATGGCCGACCCCACACTGTGCAGGGCTGCGCTGTGCAGCACTGTGCACGGCCGGGCCTAGGTTGCAGGCGGCGCAGGGCCGGGCCTATGTTGCTTGGGGATCTCCAAAGTCAGGGCCGTGTTTTGCTGTCCAGAGCCGAGCCTAGGTTGCAGGCGGCGCAGGCCCGGCCCTATGTTGCCTGGGGCCCAACACAGTCAGGGCCGTGTTTTGCTGTGCAGAGCTGGGTCTAGGTTGCCTGTGCAAGTGCAGGGCCGGGCCTAGGTTGCCTGGGGCCCCACACAGTCAGGGCCAGCCGAACACAGTCAGGGCCGTGTTTTGTTGTGCAGGGTCAGGCCTGTTTGCAGGCAGCACATGGCCGAGCCTACGTTGCCTGGAGCCCCACACAGTCAAGGCTGTATTTTGCTGTGCAGGGCCGTGCCAGGGGCCCCACAGAGTCAGGTCCGTGTTTTGCTGTGCAGGGCCTCACAGTCATGGCCGACCCCACACAGTCAGGGCCGGGTTTTGCCGTGCAGGAACGGGCCTAGGTTTCAGGCGGCGCAGGGCTGGGCCTATGTTGCTTGGGGCTCCCCACAGTCAGGGCCGTGTTTTGCTGTGCAGAGCCGGGTCTAGGTTGCCTGTGCCAGCGCAGGGCCGGGCCTAGGTTGTCTGGGGCCCCACACAGTCAGGGCCGCGTCTTGCTGTGCAGGGGCCGGGCCTTGGTTGCCTGGGGCCCCACACAGTCAAGGCTGTGATTTGCTGTCCAGGGCTGTGACTGCATGGGCCCCACACAGTCAGGGCCGTGTTTTGCTATGCAGGGACGGGCCTCGGTTGCCTGGGGCCTCACACAGTCAGGGCCGGCCCCACACAGTCAGGGCCGTGTTTTGCTGTGCAGGGCCGGGCCCAAGTTGCAGGCGGCGCAGGGCCAGGCCCACACAGTCAGGGCCGTGTTTTGCTGTCAGAGCCGGGCCTAGGTTGAAGGCACTGCAGGGCCGGGCCTATATTGCCTGGGGCTCTCCAAAGTCAGGGCCATGATTTCCTGTGCAGGGCCGGCCTAGGTTTCCTGAGGCCCAACACAGTCAGGGCCGTGTTTTGCTGTGCAGGGACGGGTCTAGGTTGCAGGCAGTTCCAGGCCTACATTGCCTGGAGCCCCACACAGTCAGGGCCGTGTTTTCCTGTGCAGGGCCATGCCTAGGATAGCTGGGGCCCCACAGTCAGGGCCATTTCTTGCTATGCAGGGCTGTGCCTGGGGCCCCACACAGTCAGGGCTGTGTTTTGCTGTGCAGGGCCGGGCCAAAGAAGAAGAAGATCTACAAGCTCACAACGCGTCCCAGTGCAGTGTTTTGTGGGTCGAGGAGTAGATTTGACTTCCTCCATGTTGTCTTCTCTTTACCACCATGTTTTAATTACATCTTCAGTCACCATCCAGGAACGCAAACAACAGCATACAATGTAAAGAGGAACGAGAAAAAAACAACCTCAAATCCAGATGCACAGAGAGTTGATAAGATCTTGCAGTCTGGTACAGTAATAGGCTACTGAAGTGGAAGTCACAGCCCATAAAGGGGAAGCACACAGTATGACGTGCAGTGTTTTTGTGACCGTTCCCTTTTTCTGCTGGGTTGCTCAATATTGATTCATTTTACGTTACTGTAACAATTATGATATGATAGTGCTTCATAATAACCTGCACATTTTAAACAAGGCAACTCTGTCTTTATCTTCAAAACTCCTTCACTGCTTAACTAACAGCACTCTATTGACTGGATGCCCTGCTATTATAGAATCTTACTGAGCTGAGAGCTGATCCTGTTTTGACCTGAGAATAGATGGTGTCTTCAGTTATCCCTGGAGAATAGAAAATGTTAACAGAGTTGATAAGCAGTGCCATAAGTTTACTACGAAAACCGGCACATCCTGTCTGTCTGTCTGTCCGTCCGTCCGTCCGTCCGTCCGTCCGTCCGTCCGTCCGTCCTTCCGTAACGCCTGTCTGTCTATAGCTGACCTTCTGACATGACATTGTTGACTGTCAAGACTGCTGATATCACCTGGATATCCATATGAAGCAACACTGACCTCATCAAACCCTGGGTATCCATACATGGGGACGACATCATCACGTAGATCTCCATAAATGGAGCGGACCTCTACATCTGATTCCCAGATGATGCCCTGTTAGGGCAATCACACCAAAGAATCCCTTTTATGCCCATCAATATTAAGCCCATATCTGGGAATGCCCATACTGTATATGGACAGTGTGGTTGCGCAACAAGAGTCACACAATTCATTCTGTCCTTATGGAGGTCCCTGATGTCATCAATAATAAGCCCATATCTGGGAATGCCCATATCGGTATACACCAACACGGCGTTCTGTCATCAGCGCGTCATAGCCGGGGGCGGAGTCAAGCGTGGGGGAAAACATTACACCAACCCCCATTAGTAGAATGGGGTTTTCCGTGTTTTTCAAATCCGATTTTTTTATATTACAGCGATGTTTTAATTCATTGCAATGTCTTACATTGATTCCTTGGTTGCCAATGGACAAAAAATGATGCATTTAAAATTAAACAGCATTGGGAGTAAATATTGTCTGATATTATTAATGACTGGTCGCATCATCAAAGACCATGGGTTATCTAGACTATCCGTCTGGTATTAGACACTGTTACATTTTCTATATGATAAATTAAACACTTATCGTATCAAAAAACGAAAAGCATTAATTAATCAATGATGGTTCTAGAGCACATTAAATGAATTCCAGTTGTCTACAGCCATTAACAGCTTGTTATCATGCTAGGATTTACACACTGAAACGACGCAACACAACACAATCCTATCCTAGTTTCAAACCTGCAGAAAATACATTTAAACTGGTGTCGATCCTGCCATATATTCAAAGATCAGGTCTCTATCCTACTTGAACTCACTACGACGTGTTCTATAAACATCATTGACGACTTAACGACTGTTGTTTTTTTATATTATAGTAGGCTAAGTTTAATTGATCATATATTGTAATTGTGTCTCTACTAGGTGATTAAAGACATAATGTAAACAGGTTTTGTAGCATAGAGGGAAGAGGGGGACCCACGGGTGCGTATTGTGCAACTTTGACGCATGCACGGGGGATAATCTGAGTCTGATCATTATAAACCACTTAATTACATTGATTCCTTACTGCAAATGGACCAAAAACTATCTGCAGTAGCATCGGGATTAATTATTGTCCTTATAGGACTGGTCGGATCAATGCCATGGTTATCTGACTGATTTAATCACCTGGTAAGAGACACACTTTCACATTTTCATGAACATGATCAATTACACTTATCACAATATTAAAAAACAAAGGCCATATAATTCAGCAATGATGTTCATGGAACACGGGAAGGACACAGGAGGAGGATGCCATTGTAAGTGTATTAGGCAATGGGAATGGATTTAGCCTACATAATATAGCACAGGCAAATCCATATTCACGTTTCAAATCTATTGACGACTAATGGGCCTGGCTGTTGGTTTTATATTGTGGCGCGTTTAATTTAATATTAGTGTCTCTACCAGGATTGAACACTGCATGTGCAAACATGTTTTTTGTAACACAGGGAGTAGAGTAGATACGACAGATCTCCATCTCAGTCAGTGCTTGTGTAATTTGCGGGGAATATATTATTCTGACTCTGATTACAAACCACTTGAACTCCGACTTCTATATCCTATATGCCAGCACTGCATAGATTGGCAAAAATAGATTTGGTGTAGTAGACTGAATATGTGGTCAACGTAAAGAGTAAAATTGTGTCCCGTTTTATTCCAGAGGTTTTGAAGAGGGAGGAGTAGTAGTTTAGACGAGGTGGCGAGGTAAAGTAGCTCCGTGCAGCACAGCGGTCTGTTCAATCAATCAATCAATCAATCAAGTCATTCATAATAGGCTTGTTATCTTAATAATAAGTGAACTTTACGACGGCGAGTGAACGATTGCGTTCCAGAAGTCCTTCTGATGGATTTTTCTTGGCTGTCGAGTGTTTTATCGTCCAAAAAAACGCTCTGAACGTGATTAAAACGATAGTATACTGTGTACGCTGTATTAACTACATGGAGAAAAGTGCATTGTTTTCCCCCACGGCAAAAAAGGATGTGACGTTTATGGGCGTTCCTTTCTAGCTCCGTGTTGGTGTATTAAGCCCATATTTGGCAATGCCAATAGGCCTACAGCATATGGACGCTAGCCAAGACAGAATTCCTTTGCAAATCAAGTTTGGTGACTTTATCACCAGTAAGACTTTCTAAATCAGGAGATAAGCGACCACTAGGTCGCATACACAAACTTTAGAAGGCAATGGTAGCCAATCAGGAAGGAATATGGGAAATGGGACAAATCCATGTTGATGACATGACTTTAGAGATACTGTGTACCACTTTGTGTGATTTTAGGGCAAAATCTGTGTGTGTGTGTGTGTGTGTGTGTGTGTGTGTGTGTGTGTGTGTGTGTGTGTGTGTGTGTGTGTGTGTGTGTGTGTGTGTGTGCGTGCGTGTATTTGAGTACACAAGATTAAGAAATAAAAAGGTCTTGAGGCCTGATCTAGCCATCTGCACTCTGACAGATCGAGTTAGCATTAATATTAATATAAAAGTATAACATGTAGTCGTTTATTTACTTCACATACTTTGAAAAACTTGAAGAAAAACATTGAACATGTATGTACAAAGCAAAACAAATAATGTGTTTGAGATGAATGAAAATATTTTCAAACAGCAGGTCACAATTGCTACAAACATTAATAAAATAAAAAAGCAGTAAAACAGTAAACTTTAAAATATACATTAAATGTTTAAAGTTTAACAACTACTTCAAAATATCTTAATGCAAAAAAGTTGAGTTATAAGTTATATAGTTAGTAATTTATTCGTTGTAATATAACTCATTTTAAAACCACATTTTGCCATACAAAAAGATACCCTGCATTCATTCACAAGATCCAAAATCCATGCAGTCGTTTGCATCCATGCACACGTTTGCATCCATGCACACGTTTGCATCCATGCACACGTTTGCATCCATGTCAACGTTTGTATCCATCCACACGTTTGCATCCATGTAGACGTCTGTACCTAAGTGTTGGAAAAAAGATATATTTAAAACAGGATATTGAATCATTGAACCGTTTAATTTGATCGTGAGGCTGTATGATATTTCATCTGTATTACTAATATGAATACATGTATTCACGTCTCATTCAGTTGTGAGCGTCATGAAGTTTTAATTCCAGTTCAACATATTACTGGAATTTCCCTCAACATCCATTTCATTGTGGGCTCTGGTGCTACTAATCAGTGTCTGATGATAACAATATGGCATGAGAACCCTTAAAGCACAATTCAACTTTGGTGTTCACTATTTAGGTTGTTTTCCCCATCCATTTACAATGACTGATGGAGATGTTGTGTCACAGTTATCTATCTATAAATGCGAGAAGTCTCTGCGTGTCTGTCTGTCTGTCTGTCTGTCTGTCTGTGTGTCTGTAATCCGCGTATCTCGAGAACCGTTCGTCCCACCGGCTTCAGATTCGGCACGCGCGTTCCCCGCCGCGGCACGGAGTGCAGTGCCGGGCCTCGACCCGACCCGACGCGCGGTTCTCCGAAACCGGCCCGAAACGTTCGGAATATCCTTATGCGGAGCTGATTGTTGACATCAGGCTGTTCCGGAGGAAATCGGCGCAAGCGCTGACTCATTGTGACATCACTCATAAAAGGCTCTGACATCACGTACGCCACATGAGTCAACAAAAAATCTCTGAATATCTCCATATAGCATATATGGGCATAAAATGGACGCAGAATCACAAAGATCTCCATATACGGGCATAAAGGGACACAGACAGACGGATACAGAGATCTCCATAAATGGGCATAAAATGGACGCAAATGGCATATATGGGCATAAAATTTACGCAGAATCACAAAGATCTCCATATACGGGCATAAAGGGACACAGACAGACAGATACAGAGATCTCCATATATGGGCGTGAAATGGACGCAAATAGACAGATATCTCCATATTTGGGCATATGGGCATAAAATGGACCCAGAACTATATCTGCAGTGATCTCCATATATGGACATAAAATGGACTCTGACAAACAGACAGATAACAGATATCTCCATATATGGGCATAAATGGACACAGGCAAACAGATGGTCAAAACGGGTCCTATGACAACAGGTATAATGGGGTTTGCATTAAAGGGCGGGGCATTCATTCCCTATTTACATCGTTCCCGAGTTGGCCAGGTCGCCGACTAGACGCTGGAAGGGCGGCCCAGCTTCTAGTTCTTTAAAAAAGAGAAAGAGAGCACTCAATAGCGTAAAATCATATACACTGAGGAAGGTCTCCTGGCCAAATTGTCCTTATGTGATCTGCTGCTTCTGTTTTTAATCAAGAGCTGGGGGGATGGGGAAACCCCTGATACTGAACAAACACTCTATAATCAGGGCTACTCAACTTAACATGGCTCAGGGGCAGGGGCGGCCTTAAGAATTGGGAGGCCCGTTTCAAGATCTAATTTGGAGCCCACATTGCCATTTGCGCATTGGCGTGACATGTTAAGGTAATACATTAGGATACTCACAAGTTATATTGTGGATACAAGCAGTGGATGCTGTCCCAGCGTCTGGTTTAATAGGACAGGACAGCCTTTTGGGGAAGTTGACATAATTGCTCCTCATATATATATATATTCCATTCAAGGTAACGTTTTAACGTGTCCAGCTGTCCATGATTAACACCGTGTTTCATCTGACTGGATGCGACAGATCAGTGTTGCGTCCATGTTTGTTGTTGTCATCTTAAAATGAGCGTGCATTGTTGTTAATTAGTGGTTGAACAACTTGCCAACTTTACTCACAAGTGCCCTATCGTTTGAAAGGATCTGTGATCTATTCTAACTAATAACAACTTGTTTTGACAGTCCATCCATATACTGCACAACTAAACCGCGCGCCTAGCTCGTATTCCAAAGTCAAGCCGAACGTTGTGCAGCGTCACAGCGTGATAGAGGGGGGGCCCATTGAGGGGGGCTTCCGATGGAGCGTCATTCGCATTGAGCGTCATTTATTTGGACTGAGATTTACCGGCAGTCGGAGTCCCCCTTGGCCACAGGATATTAGGCAGCACTAGCACGTTACAGAAAGGGGGCCCCAATGTGAGAGGGGGTTTCCGTTGGACGGTCATTCGCATTGACCGTGATTTGGACTTAGACTGACCGGCAGTCGGAGGCCCCCCTGACGGCCGCGCCCGTTTCAATTGAAACGGTTGAAACATAGTAAAGGCCGCCTATGCTCAGGGGCCACTCAGCCAAAATACAAAAGTCCAAGGGCCGCAAGCTAAACATTACAGTCCTATTCTGGACGTTTAAGACAATGATTGTGTAACACAATACATGAGTAGTCTAAAAAATTAAGGAAACACAGAAAACAGACACATTTCCATCTATAATAAGGCCAAACCTCATTGAACAAAAAGATTTTCAAGGAATGATTAATGATGAAATTATTTTTCTTCTTTTGGAACAAACAAAATAGTAAAAATGACTTCTATAAAACAAGACAAAATAGTTTCATAGTGATCTTTCAGAAAAACTGAAATATGACACCAGGAATTAATTATCCTGACTGAAAAGTAGACAAAATATACAGATGACAGAAGATTTTAATACTTCCAAAACATTCATAAGTCGTTTAATGAACAAAGGTTTGTTTTTTAACCTGAAGTTGTACAATCATTTTGATTCAAATTAGAACCAGTTGTCATTATCAGAAAGAAGGACTAGTGTCCGTGACCATCATGATTGGTTAAAAAACTGACCGTGCTGCGGTGCTAAGTACATAAAAGAAGTCCCACTCTGATTGGTCCATTGGACAGCTGAGCCCTGATTGGCTCCCTGAGACTCAACTGTGCTGTAATTAAAGTATATATTTAGCAGAAATAAAGAAGAAATCTATAGAAATGTATCAAGTAGGAATCTAATTGACAACATGTTTATTAATAGACAGACTGCTTACCTGACACAACCTGTAAATGCAGAGAGAGAGAGAGAGAGAGAGAGAGAGAGAGAGAGAGAGAGAGAGAGAGAGAGAGAATCTTTGAACTTTAAAGTTGCCATGCCATGGAAATCAAGTATCATCATCAGTACCATTTAAGATGAATTGCTCAGTGATTGTAGTCTAGATCAACAGTTCTCAAACTCCTTCATGTCAAGGACCCCCAGATTGATATGTATTTGGCGATGGACCCCCATCTGAGAAGATTTTTGCCAGGGACCCCCATACTAGATGTATGTTGTTAACATGCTTTTGTTTCACATATAACATTTTCTAAAATAAATAAATACATAAATCAAGAGTTCATGAACATAGCAGATCTACAAGCTCACAACACATCTTGATGTGATGTGCTGTGAGCTTGTATATCAGCTATTTTCAAATAGCCAAAGGTTAAACAGATTTTGATCCTGTATGAACTACTTCATTAGATCGATGTTTTAAAATGCTAACACATTTTGTTGGTTTCCGGACCCTACTTTGGGAACCACTGAAGATGAACACTATGGCAAAAATAAATGGTATTTACAATCGAAGGGTCAGGGGGAGGTAAGGTTAGGCTAAGTTTACTGTTACCACCTACCACTTTCAAGTAGCAGCCGCCTGTAAGTGTTTTTAAGAGCGGTTTTAAAGGAGGTTAGGGATTTACTCTCCTTTAAGGCCTTCGGTAGGGCGTTCCACATTTTAGCAGGAGAACGAATTTGAATCTTTGTTTGAGACGATTCTGGTTTGAACATGATCTGTGGAGCTGCCACTGGTGTTGTAGTTGTGGACATCCTTGACATTTTGGAAGTATTTTGTGAGGTACATGGGTATCTTATCTTGCTAGTGGTGTAGAGTATCTTGTACACCAGGCCAATTGCAAGACGCTTTGGCTGTCATTTACTTTGAGCCACCCCATGCTTGACTGGTGACTAGCGGTGAGGTGAGCTCGAGAAGGAAGATGAAGCACAAGCCGAATTAGTTTGTTTTGGGATGTTTGGAGCCTTGTTTTTAGGACCTTTGAGGCATCGCGTTACCAATGGACTCCATAGTCATAGAGGGGCTGAATGAGTGCACCCGCTAGACTAGAGTCTTCTGTGTATTGTAATTGACCATCGGGGCGATCCTCTGTCAAATGAATTCCTAATTCCTATTTGTGTTGTCCTTACCTTTGTATGCCAGGTAGTGTCGACACAGCAGGAACAGGACAACCAGTAGAATCACAACCAGAGGCAATGAAAAAAGCATTTAAGCAGACACTGGAGGTTGAATAGATCTATAGTCACTGAAGACACTGTAATGCAGTATGAGGACAATGCAAATATAGAATTGCTAGCGAAACTATTCATATCTACTGTAGAGTCACACTTGGATTATTTGAGCCGACATTTACGTGAACGGATCGCGCACGCGAAACGCACAGGGATAAGATGCGTCGGCCGAAACCGCCACTCTAAGCCAATGCAGAGGGAGGAATTTGGCTGGTGACTGTGGTGAGAATACAACGGGGATCGCGTGATGTTTATGTAAAATGAATGCAGTTCAGATCATAAAATAATAAAAGAAATTTCATGGCTAATCTACCAACAAGCCATTCTATTTCGGCTGGCGAAGTGTTAAAGGACAACTTAGTTTTTTTACAACAAGGGTTCATATTTTAGAATATTAGAGAAAAGAAAAGATGGGTGTTAAAATGTTTTCATTTACTTCTTTCTAGCGTTTTAGGGATTTTAACGATTTTGATTTGCATGCATGCCCCCAGGTTGGGGGCATGCCTGCAAGTGGCTAAATACAGTATGTCTTAGACACAATAAGCCCATTCCCAAGATCCACCGCAATCTTTCATGGGCAGATGTGACTTATGGGGTGGTTTAAATACTAATAAAGAAATTGCCGCCTTATTGTGTCTAAAAATACATATTTAGCCACTTGTACACATGCCCCCACCCACTGAAATCGAAAATACTAAAATCGTTAAACAATAGAAAGCAGTAAATGAAAACATGTTAACACTCTTCTTTTCTCTAATTAAAATGTAAAATATGAATCCTTGTTGTGAAAAAAAAAACAAAGTTGTCCTTTAATGTTTGAACAGAAAAGGTTGATTCTCTGTCTGATTACTCAGCTAGTTAGTAGTATTATTTTTGATTCAAGGGTACAGGTACAATATTGAGGAAATACTTCTAGCATATTGTGAAAGCCAAGGACTCCAGGTGAATTTGTTTACCTTTCTTGACATGGACGTTCCCGCTCAGATCAGTGGGTATCGTGCCGCGGTGAGACACAAACACAATCGCTCCGCGAGCAAACGCTAGTCGATACGCCTAGCAGCCACTCTTGCCTCCCGCGAGTGCATGCAGGAACGAGCACGCGTGGGGGAATTTCCTGGGACATCGCCCACTCGCCGGCGTGGCGTGTGTGTATCACCGCGGCGCGGTCCCCGCTGATCCTAGCGGGAGCCCCTGCGGCAACCGCTGCCCGTCTGTAGGGCCCTTTACTCTTCTCTGTCTCTATGTTGGTGCTTATATCTGGACATAAGACATGTGCTCACCAGTTACAGTATATTGCAGTGTGTGCGCGTGTGTGCATGCGTGCGTGCATGCTTGTCTGAGCACACAAGAATAAGAAACAAAAAGGTACGGTATTGTGGCCTGATCTAGCCATCTTCACTTGGACAGACTGAGTTAGCTAAGTAAAATATTAACATGACAGAAAATAAAGATGTATGTATTTGTTTATTTACTTCACATACTTTGAAAAACTGAAGCAAAAACATTGAAGCAAAACTAATTATTTGTTTGAGATGAATGAAAGTACTATCAAACAGCAGGTCGCAATCGCTACAAACATTAATACCAGTAAGACTCCCTAATCGGGAGATAAGCGACCGTAGGTCGCTTATCTCCACAAATAGGGCAAAATCTTCCTGATCCATGTTGATGACATGAGTGTAGACATGCTGTGTAGTAATTTTCGTGATTTTAGGGCCAAATCTGTAGGAGCAGTGTCCAAAAATGTGTTTATAAAAATCGTCCTGAAGGTGGCGCTATATGGGACAGATTCATGTTGATGGGATGAGTGTAGACATATTGTGTAGCGATTTGCGTGATTTTAGGGCAAAAACTGTAGGAGCAGTGTCCAAAAATGTGTTTTAAAAATCGGCCTGAAGGTGGCGCTAGAAGAGGGCCATGTGAGAAATGAGGGGTGGGGTCTCCGAGTTGCCTTGGCGGACGAATAGGTACCGGCCCCGGCTCTCCCGGACGCTCCTAGCCCGAGTTACGACATTTTATGTGAGCGGCAGTGGAGGGGGTCCTCCACTGGGGGCGCCACCACTTTTGCATCCGTTCTGGAGCACCAGGAGTGGGTGGTCCCCAGGAATTCCCCGTGAGCAGCCCCGTTGGGGTGGTCATTTGGTCATTTTTGCACATTTGGTCATTTTTTACACCTGGGGGTCCCCCAGGGACCTGGGGGTCCCTGAAGCTCCGGGGGTCCTTGGAGGTTGTAGTTTGGCAGGTAAGGAGTGTGTGTGCAAAATTTGGCATGGATGGGGGCAACGGTTGTGGAGATATGAGCAGGGCAAAAGTGTGACGTGTGTGACGTGTGACGGAGAGACAGACAGACAGACAGACAGACAGACAGACAGACAGACAGCCGGTGGAGGTTTTGGTAGTATAATCTTTAAAAAAACAGTAAAACAAACAGTAAACTATAAAATATACATTACATCTTTAACATCTACTTCAGAATATCTTAACACGACAAAGAAAATGTTGAATTAATATATACAGTAGTAATTCGTTGTAATAGGACTATTATTTATTTAAAACCACAGGTTCCATACAAAAAAGGTGCGATAATGAGGTGTAAAATTGGTGTTTTATGCAATTATATGTATATGCACATGTGTACTGTATCTTTGTATGTGCATTTGAACCACATCTAAGAGAAATCCATTGACACTTCAACAAAACAAACAAAACATAGTTTGAAGTGAACCTTTGTAGTTCAGTCCAAAATGTGCATACTTTGTGTGCGGGCGTGCGTGCGTGCCTGCATGCATGCCTGCGAGAGAACATGAATGTTACCCTGCATTCATTCACAAGATCCACAATCCATGCCGCCGCACATGTCTGCACCTGTAAGAGTTGAAACCAAGATACATTTAAAACAGGATATTGAGTCATTGAACTGTTTAATTTGATCATGAGCTGTATGATATTTCATCTATTGTTTCTCCTTAATTGTGGAATATGAATACATGTATTCACATCTCATTCAGTTATGAGCGTTGCCATTAAGTTCCATTTTAATTCCAGCTCAACATATCAAAGATATCTTTGCTTACTGGAATTTCCCTCAACATCCATTTCATTGTGGGCTCTGGTGCTACTAATCAGTGTCTGATGATAACAATATGCATGAGAACCCTTAAAGCACAATTCAACTTTGGTGTTCACTATTTAGGTTGTTTGAGATTTAAGATGTTGTGTTGCATTAGCCTGACTGCAAGCGTCAGACTCTATCACACACTTCGTTTTGGGAAGAGAGTCTGATCCTTCGGACAGAGATTCTACTTCAGCGGGGGCGGGCTAAAGCCTATTGACGTCACACACACACACACACACACACACACACACACACACACACACACACGCTTAGAGCCCCCGACGGCGACGTGGCGTGACATTGCAAAAATATGTTATTTCTCATAACATATTATATGACTGCATGTTTACGTTAGTGCAAAATGGTATTAAAACGTAATGAAACTGCACTATTGTAGTTTATTAAAATAATTCGAGTCGAGTCTGACTCCGCCATTACAGTTTTCACGGACCAAAAATACTAGCGGTTCACGTGGGCAGAAGAGCACCAATCAGAGTCCACTAGGGACTCTCACGTGGGCAGAACAGCTCCGAAGGGAGGGGGCTGGGGACCGGACCAGACCAGCCTACCACGTGCCTCAAGTCTACAGCCCTGATTGGCCCATTCAATTCGCCCGCTCTTCTGGCGAGACGAAATAAAATAAAATATCTCCGGGTTCAGTCCACACTACACACCACCCACCAACAGGGGGTGGTAATGTGCGGACTGATTTATCAGGCTAGTGTTGCATGAGCAACAACAAACTATGATTTTGTCACAGTTATTCTTAAAAAAAGAGAAAGAGAGCACTCAACAGCGTAAAATCATATACACTGAGAGGTCTCCAGGTCAAATGTTCCTTATCTGATCCACTGCTGGGGGTGAACTCTTAAATAAACAAGGAAGAATCTTTTCTAAATGAGTTCATTTTATGTTTAATCAAGAGCTGGAGGGATGGGGAAATCCTGTTACTGAACAAAGTACTCCTTATATCAGGGCTAATCAACTTAAGATGGCTCAGGCAGCAAAATACAAAAAGTCCAAGGGCAGCAAGCTAAAAATGACAGTCCTATTTTGGACGTTAAGACAATGATTTTGTAACACTACATGAGTAGTCTAAAACCTCATTGAACAAAAATGTTGTCAAGGAATGATTAATGATGAAATGATGTTTCTTCTTTTGGAACAAACAGAATATCAAAAACGTCTTGTATAAAACAAGACAAAATAGTTTCCGAGAGATCTTTCAGAGAAACTGAAATATGACACCAGAAATTATTCATCCCGACTGAAAAGTAGACAGAATATATTTGTATTGGTATGACCATGACAGGCCGCATAGACATGCTGCAGGTTGAATAGCTCTGAGCAATCAGAATATAAAGCAATTTAACACTTATGGCCTGTTCATACTTTGACCGAAACCAAACTTTCCGGTCAAAAGGTCCGGTTCGACTACAAAATGACTTCACTTGTGACTTCTGAAAAGCATTAGACCGAATTAGAGTTCGGAAATTTGCACGTCGGAAAGTCCAACTTACCGAAATTTTGTCAGAGATACTATGGACAGGCCTTTATTTTAACGAATATAATTTACCCTGCCTCTTATTTAGAAAATAATTAAACACAAAACTAACTGACAGATTTTAATTTTTCCAAAACATTCAGGTTTGTTTTTAACTTGAGGTTGTCATTATCAGAAAGAAGGACGACAGTCAGAAGTGTCCATGACCAACATGATTGGTTCAAAAACTGACCGTAGTACACAAAATCAGCTCCACCCTGATTGGTCCAATGGACAGCTGAGCCCTGATTGGCTCCCTGAGACTGAACTGTGCTGTAATTAAAGTATTTAGCAGAAATGAAGACATCTATAGAAATGTATTACTGTAAGTAGGAATCTAATTGACAAAACGTTTATTAATACAGTAATACTGCTTACCTGCCACAACATTTATCTGTAAAGAGAGAGAGAGAGAGAGAGAGAGAGAGAGAGAGAGAGAGAGAGAGAGAGAGAGAGAGAGAGAGAGAGAGAATCTTTGAATTAAAATTGCTATGCCATGGAAATCAACATTTAAGATGGGTTGCTTATAGTAGAGGTTCCCAATCTTTTTTGGCTCAAGGCACCCCTATAAATATATTTTTCATCCGAGGCACCCCTACACTATATTCATAATTTTCGCTCCCAGCACCTTATATTTATAGCAAATTTTTGCGATTATGTTGCGAGTAAACCGTTGAGATAATATCCATTTTGAACCCCCCCACGCTTGAATAGTGAATAGCGGTGAGGTGAGCCCGAGAAGGAAGGTTAAACAGGACCCTAATTAGTTTGTTTTGGGCTGTTTGGAGCCTTGTTTTATGGTCTTTGAGGCATACATGGACTCCATAGTCATAGAGGGTCTGAATGAGTGCACCCGAGGCTAGAGTCTTCTGTGTATTCTATTTGACCATCAGGGCGATCCTCTGTAAAGAAACTATTTCATTTTAATTTTGTGTTGTCCTTACCTTTGAGTGTTATACCAAGGGCCAGGATCATCAGTAGAATGCAAGCCAAAAGTGCCACTGACACACATAGAATATCCATCCATTCCCAAGTTCCATTGACCGTAGGTTGAGTAGATCTAGTCTCTGAAGGTTTAGATCTTGTCACTGAAGGTTTAGATCTTGTCACTGAAGGTTTAGATCTTGTCACTGAAGGTTGAGGCATTATGAGGACAATAAATGAATTTGAAAAAATAGATCAGAATTAGAATGCCACTTTTTTTTTGTTACATTAACAAATCCAAATTCACAGGGCTATAGGCTAGTAAAGGCTACAGTCTCCATATTAAATACTTGCTAAAACACATTTAAGTGCCTACTCACCATTTGTGACTATTGTGACTGCATCACTGAATTCAATGTAGTAAGCCGGTTGCCCTCTCCGTCCATAGCACCTGTAGACTCCTCCTTCTGACACACTGATTGGTCCATCAGAGTGTTGGATCAGTGAGGGTGGGCCATGTTGTTTGTACCAGTAGTATCCCCACATCCATCCAGATGAGCCCTCCACAGAGCAGCTCAGTGTAACACTGCCCCCTACAGGTAGGTCTGTTTGGTCAGCTTTCAGTGTGGCCTTTGGTTTCTTACCTGTTGATCAGATTAGGAAGAATAAAACTACAACAGTCAGTTCCTGGAGAAACTGTATGGACTACAGTAACTGATAATTACATAATGTAACATGGCTCTGTCATATACCGGTACTCAGTGATGAATATAGTATTAATCACTAATGTAACTGAAAATAATTATTGATAAATAATTGCTGCCTGATAACGACAATGTCACTATCACAACAAGCCAATCACAGATTGACCATCCCTCCAGCTATGGGATCTTGTCTCTATCCACCTACACTTGGTCATGGATCAAGATAGGCCTAATGGTGTTTTCATCATGGGAAGTTGTGATTACTGATAAACAATAAAACAATAAATGTACATAAACTATATTGATCCAGTACTGAGGAAATGACCTGAAAGGAACATATTAGGAAATGAGGTAGTTTATATGTAAATATCAGTGCAATAACAGCTTTAATATAATATATTGTGGTAATTGATGTGTGGAAGAAACAAAAGATAATACCAGTAGCCTCTTTGAAATGCCATATCCTTACAGGATATTTATGTATTTAAAATGTGCATATATGAGTGCTATGAATGACCTTACCAATAATGGCAGTGATGAAAATATGACTTACCGGATACAATCAAAGTGACTTTGTTACTTTGTTTTATAAGCTGTTGATTGTTTATTTGAGAACCAGTACACTGGTATTCACCACTGTGGCCTGGCACTATTTGTTTCAATGGAAATGTATTCAGACCAGAGTATGGCAGAAATGGAGGACCATCTTTGTCAAGTCTGTACCACCAGTCAGTTGTCTCTCCCTCTCTCATGTCACATATGAATGTAACAGACTCTCCAATAAACAACGGGGACCAGTTGGGCTCCAGACTTAGAACAGCTCGTGTTGTCTCTACACAAAAACATAAAACACACAAGTAGATTAAAACCAAACGCTACAAACAGCCTCATCTGTCACTAAACCAGAGTAATAAACAAGTTGAGTAGATGCATAATAGCAAACTGACACAAATATATGTAATAACTGAGAGAGGTTAAGATCTTGACTGAGTGAATAAAGAGTTTAGAAAAAGGTGAGAAAAAAAGTTCACCTTGACTGTGTCCATAGGAGAGGAAGGTACTCAGCACTGAAACATATTCGAAAGAGAGAACATCAAGTTCAGCATAAATATCTGCATTTTAGTTATTCCTAATTAACACACCAACAGACAACCATTGACTGCCCTACAAAACTACAGAAATAATTAAACTCATAAAAAGTGATTTAAAGTATTGCAATTATAGGTTATCATCAGTAGGCTAAGTGATAATACTGAATAAAATGAATGCAATTCTATAGTTTTAGTCGTAATCTGCACTATTTTAGTTTTTGTTTAGTTTTAGTTAATCAACTAAATGTGAAAAGAAATGTGTTCATTCTGCTGTTTTATTCAATTCATTTTATATTTTAGCTACAAGGCTATTTCATCTGGGAAACGGCATGCGTTTGCAGCGCAGTGCATTCATTCGGCTCTATGCAGAGAGTTGTGCTTTGAACCAGAGTGAGGGAGCGCTCAGCGCAGAGTGCAGGATAGAGTATTATAAATAATACACGTTCCGGGGTTTGCCTTGGAAATCCGCCTCTCAGAGAGTGTTTGAACCATTGAACGTGCATTGTAAATGTGTATGCTATAATGGTCTGTGATACGAGGAAAACCCTGGACATTTGAAGGAATTTAGAAAAAAAAAAACAACAGACCATAGGGGACCCAAAAAAGGACTTGTGGTCACATGTGCTCCTCGATTCAAAGTGTTAAGCAAGTGTGCCGATTCAAAGTTAGTAGCCATTATTCCTTCATTGAAATGGTTCAAACACTATAGTTCAAGGAACAATAGTGCTATATACTCACAGAGCACACAGGGTGAGATGATACCCATCCTCTCCTGTGATGAACTCTGAAGGGACCTGTTAAGTATCCTCTGTGAGTTGTCCCCAGTTTTGCTGAATGAAGTTGAGGATCCAGGCAAGTTTTCAGGGAAGTCCACAAGTTTAATGACAAGCATCTCAGTCAGCAATCGCTGCCCTATTCAAGCTTTGTTGGAGCCGGCTCCAAGTACCAGTTAAACCATTGCTTCTTTTTTTCTTTAGCCCCCTTTTTCGAGCTCTCCCTAACATGCCACTGCTCATTGGAGGGAGAGAGAGAGAGAGAGAGAGAGCTGCCTGTGAGTGGCCGTC
The DNA here is from genome assembly GCF_963921795.1 of Nannobrachium achirus. Classification (NCBI taxonomy): domain Eukaryota; kingdom Metazoa; phylum Chordata; class Actinopteri; order Myctophiformes; family Myctophidae; genus Nannobrachium; species Nannobrachium achirus. Next base: position 53,984,759 of record NC_137821.1, on the reverse strand, counting down.
CTCAGTACGCCCCTCCCCCTCTCAGAGGGGTCACAAGGGGGATAAAGTGGGACTTACTAGTTACTAGAGTTACAAGGACCCAAGGTGGGGGGGCCTTGAAACCCCCTCCCCAAGAACATACATAGGAGGGCCCACAGTGAATCTTTGTACCCAGGGCCCAGAATTTGGTGTGACAGCCCTGCCCCCTCCCCCTAGCTGTGCAGCTCTCCCAGTTCAAAGCAGCACGTCTATGCAGTCACAGGCAGCCCCCTAAACATTTTTCGGCCTATTAGACGTCTAATATAGGTCTAAAGGCTCATCTAAAATACGTCTAATATACGTCTAGATTTTGAAGTTTTTTAGATGTCTAAGCTTAGACTAGACGTTGATTAGACGTCTAATAGACTGTGTCTATATATAGCCGTTGAAATAACGTCTAATCAACGTCTAGTCTAAGCTTAGACGTCTAAAAAACGTGCAAATCTATACCTCTATTAGACCAATTTTAGACCAACGTCTAATAGACATCTATAAGTGATAGAATCAAACATTTTTGGCCTCCTCTACTAACTGCCGCCCTGGGCAACTGACTGGTTCGGCTATATGGACGGGCCGGCCCTGCCTGCTCCGAAGAGCCACTCAGTACATTTGCTAGTGAAAGGCATATTTATCTTACAATAAATGCGAGAAGTGTCTGCGTGCGTGTATGTATGTAATCCGCGTATCTCGAGAACCGTTCGTCCCACCAGCTTCAGATTCGGCACGTGCGCTCCCCGCTGCAGCACGGAGTGCAGTGCCCGGCCTCGACCTGACCTGATATGCGGTTTTCCCGAACGGGTGCGAAACGTTCGGAATCTCCGTATGCGGAGATGATTATTGACATCAGGCTGTTCCAGAGGCAAGCACCGACTCATTGTGACATCACTTCATAAAAGGCTCTGACATCACGTACGCCACATGAAAAAATGAAAAAAAAAAAAGGTCCTCGACTAGACGATCAGCCGCCCATCAGGCAGATACAGAGATCTCCATATATTGGCATAAAATGGACGCAGACAGACAGATATCTCCATATATGGGCATAAATGGACACAGGCAAACAGATGGTCAAAACGGGTCCTATGACAACACGTATAATGGGGTTTGCATTAAAGGGCGGGGCATTCATTCCCTATTTACATCGTTCCCGAGTTGGCCAGGTCGCCGACTAGACGCTTGGCCGCCCAATTCATTCCCTATTTATATCGTTCCCGAGTAGGCCGGTCCTCGACTAGACGCTCAGCCGCCCGTCAGGCAGATACAGAGATCTCCATATATGGGTATAAAATGGACACAGACAGACAGATATCTCCAATCTCCATATATGGGCATAAATGGACACAGACAAACAGATGGTCAAAACAGGTCCTATCACAACAGGTATAATGGAGTTTGCATTAAAGAGTGGGGCATTCAATCCCTATTTACATCGTTCCCGAGTAGGCCGGTCCTCGACTAGACACTTGGCCGCCCGTCAGGGAGTTACAGAGATCTCCATATATGGGCATAAAATGGACACAGACAGACATATATCTCTATATATGGGCATAAATGGACACAGGCAAACAGATGGTCAAAACGGGTCCTATAATATGTACTTTTGGGACATGTCCTGCTGACAGTGATTTACTTAAAGGGCTACTTCACCTCTGGGACAACCCTATCTTATTTTATTGTTGTTTGGGACACGATCAACACAATCCTGAGTTATTTTTTGTGTTCAGTCTGTTTTTTTTAGATATTTTAGTATTTCAGCATGTACTAGTGATGATGCAAAACGCATCACTGATGATTACAGTAGGCTATATCTCCTGTTTGTAATGGGTTAAACAGCATTATGAGTGAAAACACACAATATAATAACCAACATGAAGACTAGACTGACATTCAGAGCCTGACCACAAAGGAAACAGCCTGTGTGTCAAACCACAGACACACAAACAGCCTCCATCACAGCGGAGCATTGATACTATTTTAGTTGTACTATATGTGTATCTGTTAATGCAGGCATATCCTCGCGTAGCCAGGCTTAACTTACTGTAACTCATCTGCGAAGAGAAAAGCCTGATGAAAATATGAGGCAGAGACAGGTCTAGGAGGTGGGGCTGAATTTTCCCAGAAGTTGTATTTTTTTCACAGTGCAGTGTTCCTGCAAACGTATTCCCCGCTGGAAAAAAAATCTGGTCTATGTCTCCTGCTCCGTCGGTTGCGCTCGGAATAAACAATATACAAACAAAAACATTGATTCAGGCGATGTTACACCTATTAAGAGCGAGTTAAAGAGCTACAATCTTTGTGTTTGTTTCGCTGGGGAATGTAAACAGACCCGCACCGCATGACATAACTTCCGTTAAACGCAGCACTTCCGCTAGAAATCTTGGAACCAACCAGAAGGCATATTGTGGCCAGGGTGCATGAGTTTCTCTGCATGCATGTGTAGTGATTCGCTCCCACTCGCCTAAGCACAACCTGTCGTGCGATAGGGCTGAGCCAGATTGGCAGGGCTGTTGTGTACCGTGTCTTGGCTCTGCTAACTACAGGGGCTACACATGCATGAATTTGTGTCCTATAGTAAGTTATTTCCATGGCCTCACAGACACCTATTCCCATAGCCTGGAGGGACGGACGTTGGGTCTGAGATTAATTCACAAAAATGACATTGTTGTCATCATACTATGAATTGACAATGAAGTCAATGCATAGTCTCGATGTATGGGCATGTTAAATTATTTGTGACGAGATTTTAAAATCTCCATATATGGGAATGTTACATAAGAAAAAAAGTCATACTGCATAGTCAATAAATCCCCAATTGCACAATGATGGTATTACATACATTAAAATAAAAATAAATGTACTTAACAATTTAGTTAAGGAGAATTACAATGCATAATGGGATGTAAATAAAGGAGACCAAACCAAGGACTGAGGAGCAAAACATTTCTGTATTGTAGCTGAGAATATTTACAATATTTACAAGGTAAACAGACACAAAACTAATGTTGGTGTTGCAAAGAAAAAAAGGTGAGACAAAACCCCCCAGCTAGAATAAAAGACAGTCCTACTGACTAATTGTTCAAAACCAAAGGCCTGCCTATCACTGCTCTATCCCTTACACCTGGTGTGTCTAACATTAATTCACCTACCTACATGTTAACCCATTAAGACCTGAGGGACATTCTACACATGTCTTCTAAATCCTAACAGTTTTCTGAAAAACCTATGATTCTATATCTGTGGTGCTCAAACTCTTTCATGTCAAGGACCCCCAAAATGATATGTAATATTTGGCTGCCTAACCCCATCTCTTTTTATCTAATTAAATCCAATAAAGACATGTACCGTGTATACTGTTATAAAAAAAAGTATACTAACAAATAGCATAGTATCCAGCAACAAACTATATAATATCCCCCAAAATGCCACAAACCCTATTATGTTAATATCAATGATAAAAAACAAGAACATTATAAAAGGCATATTTCATCAGGAAATCCAAGATGTTGTCCAGAAAATCCCAAGAAAATCACAAAACAAGTAAAGTCACACTACAGACATAAAGAAATAATAACCAGAAAATGTATGCTAAAGCAATCCTGTATCTGTTATAGACCAAACCTGTTACATTGAGTTTGGTCTATTTACAGTAGCCTATCTGCCTACACTGCCAAGTGCATTTACTCAATTACTGTACAGTATTTTTACTCTACTGGGGTATTTTACATTTTCAATAGGCTACTTTACTTCTACTCCACTACATCTCAGAGACAAATATTACACCTTCACCTTCACTGCAAATATTTGAACTTTAGTTAGTTTACAAGTTACTTTGTAGATATTGATTATTATTTCAAAACATACATTAACCAATTCAGCACTATATACATTTTGGGCATTAGAAAATAGCCGATCTACAAGCTGACAATGCGTTGTGAGAAAGAACAATATTTTATAAACATTTTATACATTTGAAAAAATGTGAAATTGGACATTCTGCCTAATACTAAGTACTTTTGTACTTTTACTCAAGTACATTTTGAATTACCGTTTCTTGTAACAGGGTCAGTATTAAAAATGTGAATACCTTTTCCACCACTGCTTACAGTGAGTTTGGTCTTTTTACAGTATCAACCTATACACTGCCAAGCCAGCCATTACATTGTATATTGCTATTTATATTTCTAGGGTTTACATCAAGCAGGACAGCATTGCCACCTCAAGGGTGCTCTGACCCAATCAGGTTGAGTTCTTTCTACAAAACTACATGAACCCTAGCATCCCTATTCTCAGGGGGCGACCGCCATTAGGTGAAAATAGAAGATCTACAAGCTCACAACACGTCCCAGTGCAGTGTGTTGTGGTGGGAGGAGTAGATTTGGACTTCCTCCATGTTGTCTGCTCTTCACCATGTTTTAATTACATCTTCAGTCACCATCCTGGAATGAAAACAACAGCATACCATGAAGAGGAACGAGAAAAAACAACCTCAACCCCAGATGCACAGAGAGTTGATAAGATCTTGCAGTCTGGTACAGTAATAGGCTACTGAAGTGGAAGTCACTGCCCATAAAGGGGAAGCACATACAGTATGATGTGCAGTGTTTCTGTGGCTGTTTCCAACTGTTTTTCTGCTGGGTTGATCAATATTGTTTCTTTTCACGTTTACAACAGTGTGATGATACCATAGTGCTTCATAATAACCTCCACAAAAGTGTTTTAATTAACAACAAAGTAACAGCATCTTCAAAACTCCTTCACAGCTTAATTAACAGCACCAGATGGTAGTGTCTGGATGTCCTATTATATAATCTTACCGAGCCGACGGCTGGTCCTGGTTTGACCTGAGAGTAGATGGTGTCTTCAGTTGTCTCTGGAGCTGCTGATTCAGAGAATGGAAAATAGTTCACAGAAAATATTAGCAGAAATTATGCATTTGATAGTATGTTTATTCTCATTATATATAATTGTGATTAACTATTTAATTGTGGGACTTTTTGGACTTCTTTTTCAATAATGCCTTAGCCTATTGTGGCTAAAATACACAATATTTAATATTTTACACTCGATTGTGTAATAATTGTGACAGGCCTATTCTCAGTCTGATTACCCAGATTACGCCTTCAAACACACAAGGCTGTAGTGTTAAATGTCTGTCTTTTCAGAACTAGCTATGTTTTCCTATTATATTTCACTGGAACAGATGCAATATTGAGGAACAGATTCTATCATATTGTGTATTGACACTGTATGTGTGTAATTATTCCACCTACCTTTCTTTTTCTTGGCTTTGGCTTTGTATTGGTGGTTAACCTGGGCGTAAGTCGCATCTGGGTCTCCTGCTCCTTACACAACACAACACAACACAACACAACACAACACAACACAACACAACACACAGCGCACAAATATGACAATTTGTCATATTTGCCCAGTGTGCAAAGGCTTTATGCCTCTTTAGCAACTCACTGCATAGTGGCTCAACATCAATTCCCATACACACTGCCTGAGATCCGTTGTCGTGATATCATTTTATATATATTTGTATTACTTTTATTTTATATTTATTGTAATGGAACCATGTATCCTACCGGTGGAGGATCCAGGCTTCACTTCAGAATACAACGAGCTCTCAAGTGGATCAGATTCAGCAGGCTTCTCTGTGAAGGAAACTCTCTATTACGAACACTGTTTAAGCTACTGTAGTTACTGTACAAATGATTGTACACTGTTAGTAACACCTTTATTTATGATTAGCTCACTAGATAAACACATTATTTTACATGGTGAGGATCACATGTATATCATTGCTGTCAGGTAGAAAGCACGTTTTTCCAAAACCGTTCCCTTTTCAATATTTTTTTAAGATCATAAAATTGTGAAAATGTCAGATCTACAAGCTCACAACATGCTTCACTGCGATGTGTTGTGAGCTTGTAGATCAGCTATTCACTACTTTTGTGTGAAACTCTAATTTATGAAAAAAAGGTACACTGTTTCTGCCCGACAGCAATGTTATGTTAAGGAACATCTTAATTTAACTCCACCATGTTTTTGGTTTACTCACCTTTCTTTTTCTTGATGTTTTTTATTTCAATCTGTGAATATGTCACATCACCAGACTCAGCTGCAGGCTCATCTGTAAGAAAGAACATTGTTTGTTTCATTGTTTGTTTTGATTGAAGTCCCATTCTCTTAGCAGAAATGTCTGTGTCGGGTTATTGATCTGCTGTTATGTGATTGATTGATTAATGATTGTGACTGGATTAAAAGCTAAGTTACCATGCTGAAGTGGGGAGAGTCCATCTTCTGGACTTCCTCTGTGGTTGGTCCTCTGGCCTGATGCAGAGTCCTGATTGGTTCCCTGGGACTTGAAAGATCTATTTCAAGATAAATATTTAATAGCAAACAGGATCTACGTGGTCACGTTTTAAGATGAGAAGATAGTTGGTTAGTTGACTAATGTTGTTTTTAACTTTGTTAGTCAATAAGTCCCTATAGTTCCCAGATCATGAGCTAGCATGAGCTTTCTATGCTAGCTGACTCAAGCATAGCATAGAAATAATCCTCAGGCTGGTTTAGGAAACATTTATTATGCAGTAGTCACACCAAACTTTAATTCTGAAAATGCGGCCAGATTCTGCCAATGCTTTTCAATGGGAACGGAGCCTTTTTTCCCCTGGAATTCTCGACTAGCAACAAACTGCTCCCTTCCAATTGAAAAGAATTGGCAGAATCTGCCCGCATAGTTAGAATCAAAGTTTAGTTTAGACTGCATCCTAAGGAAACATTCACTGGAATTCTGGAAAGCAGTTATTTATTACTTGTTTTGTGACTTTTCCTACAGCCACCAGTGGTGGGATGACACAACCACTCTATTTTCTTTAACACACCAGTTGGCAGTTTCCCCTACCACTAATATGAATGAACTCCCCCCCATCACCTGCTAGTATGTAGAGACTATCTGTAGAGGATTGACACTTCCAGTTGACTAAAGAGATTCTTCATAAAGGCACAGTTTTAGAAACAGAGAGCTGTACCTACCTGACACAACATGGACCTGTAATTAAAAAAATAGCAACATATGTTAGTGTTTCATGATACAAACCTGTTCTTTGCTCTTCAGTGTCACAACATTTGTGATATCACTATTTGAGTTGTTCTCACCTTTGGATCTTCTGTATCGACACAGCAGGAGCAGAAGAATGGTCATTAGAATCACAACCAGAAGTCCCACAATCAGCCACACTACATGTGGAGGAATCCGTTCCACAGGTCCTGGCAATGAAGGTTCAGCAGATCCAAAGACAGAAGGCTGAGTAGATCTTGTCACTGAAGGCTGAGTAGATCTTGTCACTGAAGGCTGAGTAGGTCTTGTCACTGAAGGCTGAGTAGGTCTTGTCACTGAAGGTTGAGTAGGTCTTGTCACTGAAGGCTGAGTAGGTCTTGTCACTGAAGGTTGAGGCACTATGACAAAGTATATGCCGGCAATGAAAACAGCCTTTAAAGAGATATTTAACCCGAAAATATACATTTTTTTCTATCTATTACAGTACACTCTTGAGAGTGATGGTCCCCCCCCCCCCCCAACACACACACACACACACACACACACACACACACACACACACACACACACACACACACACACACACACACACACACACACACACACTTACACATGCAACATTTATCTCACAAAGTGCTCACCAATTGTGACTATTGTGACTGTATTACTGTGATCAGTGTAGTGAACCTGATCTCTGGCCTTGCCGCTCTGTCCATAGCACTTGTAGACTCCTCCTTTTGACACACTGATTGATCCATCACGGTGAAGAACAGCATATTGCCTGATCAGTGTGTAATGTTGTTCCTGGTAATATTCCCACACCCATATTACAGATGACTCCTCCACAGAACAGCGCAGTGTAACACTGCCCCCTACAGGTAGGTGTGTTTGGTCAGCTTTCAGTGTGGCCTTTGGTTGACGATCTGTTCAGATTAGGAAGAAAAACTTTAATCAAGACAAATTAGATAATATGTGGACTGTGTACAGATGCTAAACACTGAGTAGTATACCATGCACATGAAAATAGGATAATATGGGTAATGAAAATAATTATTTAAGAACTACCTGATTAGTGATAACAACAAAATGGCCAATCACAGTTTGACCATCCATTCCCCCCCCCCCCCCCCCCCCCCCCCCAAATGCTTCTGCTGGTAATCAGTGTTGTTTTGAGCAACCTGCTGGCAGGACTGGCACCTGAGCATGGGGCCTGCAACTTTGACAGAAATCTGTCTGTGGCACCGTTGTGTTGCCTACAGTATGTCTTGCCTGTAAATCTCATGAAGAAAGCCTATGTTCCTCAGTAAAGCAAGGTGTTGCGGTGTTGCTGCTTGGAGCATACACAAACAAAGATGCAGGAGCCATGATCAGGTGCCAGTCACACACCTACTGAGAGGCGTGTGCAGGCAGGTCGCTCAAAACAAGAGTGATTACTAAATTATTAATGATGTTACATATAATGGCAGTATTGGAAAAATATGACTCACCTGATACAATCAAAGTGACTTTATTACTTTGTTTTGTAACCTGGGGATTGTTTTTGAGTACACCAGTACACTGGTATTCACCACTGTACCAGCCTGCTGATTGTTTAATTTTAAATGTATTCAGATCAGAGTTTTTGACATATACCGGTAGTTTGTCAAGTTTGTACCACCAGTCAGTCGTCTCTCCCTCTCTCATGTCACATGTGAATGTAACAGACTCTCCAGTAAATATCTGGGATGAGTTGGGCTCCAGGGTCAGAACAGCTTCTGGTCTCCCTACACAAACACATAGAACACAAACATAAGTAGCCTAGAATAAAACCAAATGATACAAACTGACTTAGGCTACAGTATGTGTCACTATATCACAGTAACAAGCAAGTTGAGTAGATGCGTATAATAAACTGACAGAAATATAATTTATTGATTGTGAGTAGCCCATAATTGTGTGACAGCTGGAAATATGATCTTGACCGAACCAAATAGTTTAGATAGAAAATCAATCTTCACCTTGACTGTGTCCAAAGTAGAGGAAGGTACTCAGCACTGAAACATATTTGATGAGACGATATCAAGTTAAGCATAAATATCACATTTTAATTATTCCTAATTAACACAACACCAACAGACTATATTACTGCCAACACATTCTCACCCCCAACCCGTCACTTTTATTGCAACTGCCCTAGAGTCCAATTGCGGTAACTAGGCAAAGAATTAAACTCATAAAAAGGGATTTAAAGTGTTTCAATTGGTCAGCAAAATGCAGGGTTACCGCAAGCTATACGTGGTTGCATATTTGCTCATCAGTGTTACCTTTGACACTAAATTGTAGTAGTTTTAAGCTGGTTGCACACTGCTGCGTTTTTCGGCCAAATATTGGAGTGAATTTCGGAGCAGAACCTCACGTTGTGTCAGTCACGTTTGCACACTGCAGCCCGTTTCGCGCACCACTCAGTCCCTTGCTCTCTCTATCTCCCTCTCTCTCCTTTCCCTGAAAAAACGCATTTCGCAACGAAAAACGCAGCAGTGTGCAACCACCTTTAGTCTTTTGAATATGATTCTATTTAGTTTACAATTTATTAATCTGAACTATTTTAGTTTTAGTATACTTTTAGTTGACTACATGTAGGCCTAATAATATTTTAGTTAAATGTGCAGTCGATTTAATTGACCAACAAATATTTTTGGCTGGCCGTGATGGTGATGTTGTATTTTCTGATTTACTTAAAAATACTTATTTGAAAATATGACACCTGTGCGCAACCAAGCTTAAAATGACTTCTACTACTATAGACCTATACCTATACCTATTCCATGCACAGTTCACACAGGAGGCTAATTTATCCCTAATAAGAATATTGTCTTTTTTCAGTTGTCATTCAAAGTCATGCTGTATATGGAAACCTCATACTGTATGTCCAAAGGATTCAGGATTCAAATCCAAAAATAGCAGATCTACAAGGTCAAAACGGTGCCACATCACTCTGCGTTTTGAGCTTGCCGATCAGCTACTCTTGATGATTTTGTGTGATGTTGTAGTATGATCAATATACTGTAGGGTGTTAATTTACAAAAAAAAAACACACACACAAAAGTTTAAAATATGAAGATAAGAGGTTTCCGCCCAACAGCAACGATATGGTCGCGATTCTCACACAAAGCCACAGACAGACAGACACACACACGCACGCACGCAATCGCACGCACACACACACACACACACAACACACACACACACACACACACACACACACACACACACACACACACACACACACACACACACACACACACACACACACACACACACACACAAACACACACACACACACACACTGTAATAGACGACACTGTAATAGACGGCTAGCCACGCTGTAAAATTATTACAACCCCTTTAATAAAAAAGCGAATTAGTACCTCTTGCTATGTGCTTTTATTTGTGAATGTTGAAAACGTTTAATAAAGTATGATGACAATAACAGGCTTAATATCTCAGGCTACGCATTAACACTAGTTTCAGCCTTGATGTTGTAAAAAACAAATGCATGCAAAAACTATTTGCTATCTTCTGATATCTAAGAAATGTTTTGTTGCTTGCAGATAACTATAATCATCGCCTGTTAATGTGTAAAATAAAAATACAAGTTTTGTTGTATACTAGCCTCTGTACTGTATACAGTAGTTGCATCATCAGCGTTTGTACTTTGGCATACACACCCACGCACGCACGCACGCACGCACGCACGCACACACGCACGCACGCACGCACGCACACACACACACACACACACACACACACACACACACACACACATTCCTTCTTTGAAATGGTTCAAGCACTAGTTCAATAGAGCTACAAGTGATATAGTTCAATAGAGCTTTAGTAATAATAGTGGTACATACTCTAGTTCAATAGAGCTACTAGTAATAATAGTGATATACTCTTAGTTCAATAGAGCTACTAGTAATAATAGTGATATATACTCTAGTTCAATAGAGCTACTAGTAATAATAGTGATATATACTCTAGTTCAATAGAGCTACTAGTAATAATAGTGATATATACTCTAGTTCAATAGAGCTACTAGTAATAATAGTGATATATACTCTAGTTCAATAGAGCTACTATATTGATTGATTGATTGATTGATTTTATTTGATAAATTCATAACAGAATTATCTGGACAGCACAAAATGTCGAAAGACTTAATTCTGTTGCGATCCAAATCATATGGTAACTAACGAATATAAAAAAATCACTATACTAAAACATTCGATAAAAACAAAATAAGACATTACAGAAAACAAATAAATAAATAAATAAAACATTACGTTTAAAACACCCAATAGCAACCATACCAACAAGGTCATTTTAGGCCAACCCTGCTCTATTCTAGCTTGCTCATCAGCCAATTTCTCACCACATTTTTAATAACATTTAAAATATAATAGTATGATAGTGATATACTCTAGTTCAATAGAGCTACTAGTAATACTAGTGATACTCACAGAGGAGCACACAGGGTGAGATGAGACCCATCCTCTCCTGTGATGAACGACTCTGAACAACCTTCTTCCTGATCACAGTGAACTTATACTGTACATACTGCTCTCTCTCTCTCTCTCTCTCTCTCTGTGTGTGTGAGTGTGTGTGTGTGTGTGTGTGTGTGTGTGTGTGTGTGTGTGTGTGTGTGTGTGTGTGTGTGTGTGTGTGTGTGTGTGTGTGTGTATCTGTGTGTGCGTGTGTGTGTGTGTGTGTGTGTGTGTGCGTGCGTGCGTGCGTGCGTGTGTGTGTGTGTGTGTGTGTGTGTGTGTGTGTGTGTGTGTGTGTGTGTGTGTGTGTGTGTGTGTGGTGGGGTGGGAGGGTTAAAGAGTGTGAGAAACATGTCACGAAGTGTACCATGTTTCTCACACTGTTTACCTCAGCCTATTTCAGCATATTCAGATCTGCTCTTCCTTCTTTTTTCTTCTTTTTTAACTACAACCATAATGTCCAAATGGATTATTTCCAAAATTGTCAATTTTAATGTTGCTTTGTTCTGTTTGCGTTTGTGTGTGCATGAATGCATTTGCATGTCTATGTATGCATACTCTGTGCGCCAAATGCCACCATATATTGATACATCAGAGTGGGACAATGCAGTGAAGAGACTAGATAACCAAAGAGCACAGAGGGGTGCAGACAGTGTCACAACATGAGGAAGACATGACGTCTCACCTAAACCACAGTGCTGTGCATCTCAGCACTTTTTGAAACAGGAAACATGTTGGTCTTCTTTTGCTTCCCCCTACAAACCTACAGTATTATTCTATTAGCAACAACGGGCAGAGCAATCAAGTGGAAAGTGTCTTTATTCTGAGACCTAGAGTGATGTGGCACTGTACACAGACATAAGACTTATATAGCTAAGCAGATTAATGGGTCATTTCATCAGAATCGTTCACTTTGTGATACAAGCGTGAAACTTGGTACATATACTCTTCAAATCCCTCTCTTTTCAAAAATAGCGCTGGCCACGCAAAATTCCAATATGGCGGCCCCCGAAATCCAAGATGTCTGTCCAAAAATCTTGTTTTTCCTTTATAACTCGAGTTGCATTAATTTTAAGACCCATATATGTATTGAGGTTGAATATAAAGATGGATATTGCGGATGTTTTGGTACAAAGTACATGTCTATATCTATTACGGTTCTTGAGATACAGCATATAGTCGGAGCAGATTAATGGCACATTTCATAAGAATCGTTCACTTTGATGCAAGCATGAAATTTAGCGCAAATACTCTCTAAGGGCCACTCTTATAGAAAAAGGCGCTGGCCACTCAAAATTCCAAGATGGTGACCTTTTTTTTCAAAATGGAAGCCACCTTTTCAGAGGAGATCTTGTTATAATAAGAATAAGAATCGTTCACTTTGTGATACAAGGATGACATTTGGCACATTTACTCTGTAAGGGCCACTCTTATGGAAAAAGGTGCTGGCCACGCAAAATTCCAATATGGCAGCCCCCGAAATCCAAGATGTCTTTCCAAAAATATTGTTTTTCCTTTATAACTCGAGTTGCATTCATTTTAAGACACATATATGTATTGAAGTTGGTACCAAGTACATGTCTGTATCTATTACGGTTCTTGAGATACAGCATATAGTCGGAGCAGATTAAAGGCAAATTTTTAAAAAGGAACAAATGATTCAGTGGCCAGTGCCTTTTTTCATAAGAGTGGCCCTTACAGAGTAAATGTGCCAAATGTCATCCTTGTATCACAAAGTGAACGATTCTTATTCTTATTATATCAAGATCTCCTCTGAGAAGAAGGTGGCTTCCATTTTGAAAAAAAAAGGTCACCATCTTGGAATTTTGAGTGGCCAGCACCTTTTTCTATAAGAGTGGCCCTTAGAGAGTATTTGTACCAAATTTCATGCTTGCATTACAAATGAACGATTCATATGAAATTAGCCATTAATCTGCTCTGAGTATATGCTGTATCTCAAGAACCATAATAGATACAGACATGTACTCGGTACCAAAACATCCGCAATGCCCATCTTTATATTCAACTTCAATACATTTATGGGTCCTAAAATGAATGCAATTCGAGTTATAAAGGAAAAACAACATTTTTGGGCGGACATCTTGGATTTTGGGGGCCGCCATCTTGGAATTTTGAGTGGCCAGCGCTATTTTTGAAGAGAGCAGGATTTGAAGAGTATATGTACCAAGTTTCACGCTTGTATCACAAAGTGAACGATTAAACCATTAATCTGCTTAGCTATTACCTGTGCATACCACGGCTCACAACCAGTCATTTGAGCTACCCACGCCCACTGTATAAATATACCATATGGCCAGCATAATGCAAAGCAAAAATAAAATACAGAAAATAATGTTCATTTGTGTTATGTTATTTTGTGTTACCCTTTAAAGACCAGCTGAAATGAAAAGTATATTTCTTTCACACTTGACCAGGTAGGATGGGTAAATGACGTCAGACTTCACTGAATCCCCAAAAGAGTGTGTGCGCAATGATAAAGCATAGAAAAAATAGTACATAACTTAAAGGACCATTTCACCTCTGGGACAACCAAATCTTATTTTATTGTTGTTTGGGACACGATCAACACAATCCTGAGTTATTTTTTGTGTTCAATCTGTGTTTTTAGATATTTTAGTATTTCAGCAAGCTACAAAGCATCATATGCATCATACTTTTACTCTTATGCTTTAGTTAGCCTACGAGTTACTTTGTAGATTTTGATTATTATTTCAAAACATACATTAACCACTTCAGCGCTATATACATTTCGGGCATTTGCAAATAGCCGATCTACAAGCTCACAATGCGTCGCCATGTGACGCATTGTGAGCTTTTTTCAAAATATATGTACATGTTTTATACATTTGAAAACATATGAAATGGGACATTCTGAGTACTTTTTACTTTTTTTGATACCAATACTTTTGTACTTTTATTCAAGTAAAATTTGAATTACCTTTTCTTGTAACAGAGTCAGTATTAACACATGTGAATACCTTTTCCACCACTGCTTACAGTGAGTTTGGTCTTTTTACAGTATCAACCTATACACTGCCAAGCCAGCCATTACATTGTATATTGCTATTTATATTTCTAGGGTTTACATCAAGCAGGACAGCTTTGCCACCTCAAGGGTGTTCTGACTCCTTCAGGTTGAGTTCTTTCTATAAAACTACATGAACTGAAGCATCCCTATTCTTGGGGGCGACCACCATTCGGTGAAAATAGAAGATCTACAAGCTCACAACACGTCCGAATGCAGCCTCAGAGTCAGCATGTTGTGGTGGGAGGAGTAGATTTGACTTCCTCCATGTTGTCTTCTCTTCACCATGTTTTAATGACATCTTCAGTCACCATCCTGGAACAAAACAATAATATATGATGTAAAAGAAAAAGAAAACAAAAATCAAACTAAAACCAAGATGTGTGTCAGTGGCGACCGAAGTGCAAGTCACAGCACATAAAGGGGAAGCACATACAGTATGATATGCAGTGTTTATGTTGCTATTGGGTTGCTCAATATTGTTTCACGCTAACGGTGTAATGATATATTAAAGCTTCATAATAACCACCACAAAAGTAAGTAGTAGTAACAACAACACAGTTAAGACATCTTTATCCTCAAAACTCCTTCACTGCTTAATTAACAGCACCTACAGTAGATGGTAGTGTCTGGATGTCCTATTATAGAATCTTACCGAGCCGACGGCTGATCCTGGTTTGACCTGAGAGTAGATGGTGTCTTCAGTTGTCTCTGGAGCTGCTGATTGAGATAATGGAAAATAGTTCACAGAAAATATTAGCAGACATTATGCATTTGACAGTATGTGTATTCTCATTATTGTGGGCTCGCCTATAAGGCGAGCACACTTTAGATATTGTCATTATTGTGGGCTCGCCTATAAGGCGAGCACACTTTAGATATTGTCATTATTTATCTATCAGGCAGGCAGTCATATCAAGTTCTCCTCAAAACTTCGGTTCCTTTCTACTCCTACATACTTAGTGAGAAAATGAAAATAAAAACATCAATGTGTTCAGTTTACAGTGGCGAAGTGTGCTATTATTTTTTATAGCAATCGGCCAAATGGTGGCGCTGTAGGAAGCCTTCGAAAGTGCGATCTTTGAACAGGTATAGCTCATGCTGTGTTATACATACAGCCATGAAACCTGTATACACTTATGCGTCTCCTCATGCCGAACAACTTTTACCCTCTAACTTTTGACCTCTGACCTTTAGGTCTCCCACAATTTGGAATTATATGAAAAACAGTAAAAATCTATCTCCTCCTGGGATTTTCGCGTCAAGTGCACAAAACTTTTTTCACATGAACTTTGGACCAATACGGTCAAACTGTCTGGTCGGATTTCTTTTAAAGTGAAATATAATTTTTTAATAATTCAATTGATATTGCGGTTTTATGCGAATTATTCTTCGGCCTCTAAATCATACATGCAAAGTTACACGTTCATGGCATTTGGTAAAGATGTAGAGGGTTAGTCAAAGTATCACTGAAACCAATTTTATTCCAATCGGCCAAAGGGGGGCGCTGTAGGAAGCCTTCAAAAGTGCGAACTTTGAACAGGTAGAGCTCATGCTCTGTTATAAGTACAGCCATGAAACCTGTATACACGTATGTGTCTCCTCATGCCGAACAACTTTTAAGCTCTGACTTTTGACCTCTGACCTTTAGATCCCCCAAAATTTGGAATTATATGAAAAACAGTCAAAATCTATCTCCTCCTGGGATTTTTGCGTGACGCGCACAAAACTTTTTTCACAGGAACTTTGGACCAATACGGTCAAACTGTCTGGTCGGATTTCTTTTAAAGTGAAACATTATTTTTTAATAATTCAATAAATATTGCGGTTTTATGCAAATTATTCTTCTGCCTCTAAATCATGCATGCAAAGTTACACATTCATGGCATTTGGCAAAGATGTGGAGGGTTAGTCAAAGTATCACTGAAACCAATTTTATTCCAATCGGCCAAAGGGGGGCGCTATACAAAGCGTTTGAAAATTCAAACTTCAAACGGGCATAAGACATGACTCGTTTCGTTTGAAGACATGCAACTTGCTTACACGCGTGCTTTGACTCGAGCGGAAGACATCTGTGTCTTTGTTAAGTAAGCTCCGCCCTTAGATTTTCCGCCATTTAGAGCAGTTTGTAAAACGCTTAAACACGCTTTTATTCTGGAATTTTCGCGTCACGTGCACAAAACATTTTTTTACATGAACTTTGGACCAATATCTAAAGATCTGTCAGATCGGATTAAAAAAAAATTGAAACATGCTTTTTTTTAATAATTCAATGAATATTGCAGTTTTATGCAAATTATTCTTCTGCCTCTAAATCATACATGCAAAGTAACATGTTCATGGCATTTGGCAAAGATGTAGAGTGTTAGTCCAAATATCACTAAAACCAATCTTACTCCAATTGGCCAAAGGGGGCTATATCATTTTGAGCAGTTTGTGAAACGCTTAAACCCGTTAGGATTTTTTTTAGCAATTTGCATGAAACATTCTACACACGATCTAAGGACCTTTATCTAATATGCCTATGAAGTACACACACACACAAAATAAATAAATAATAATAAATATAGCTGCAAGCAGCGATAAAGTGGCCAAAGCCAAAAACACCTCAAATCATGAACACAGCCTGCAATGTGCGTGAAATCTTGCAAGCACATTCCCAATAGGTCAAGGAACAGATACCACCCTTCTTACATTGGCCTGTTATAGCGCCACCAGCGGGTCAACTTTTGCACAACACATTTTTTGAAACAAAATGGACCAATCTTTGAAGTCAGTAACGTCAAAGAGAGCACTGCCTGCGATCTTGACATTTTGTACTTTTATAGCCATTGTTTTCTGGCTTGAAGCGAGCCCACAATTGTTTCGAAGGAACAATATTTTTCTAGTTGTGGGCTCGCCTATAAGGCGAGCACACTTTAGATATTGTCATTATTTATCTATCAGTCAGTCAGTCAGTCAGACAGTAGACGGGAACTTCGGTTCCTTTCTACTCCTACATACTTAGTGAGAAAATGAAAATAAAAACATCAATGTGTTCAGTTTACAGTGGCGAAGTGCGCTATTATTTTTTATAGCAATCGGCCAAATGGTGGCGCTGTAGGAAGCCTTCGAAAG
Organism: Nannobrachium achirus; assembly: GCF_963921795.1. Taxonomy (NCBI): domain Eukaryota; kingdom Metazoa; phylum Chordata; class Actinopteri; order Myctophiformes; family Myctophidae; genus Nannobrachium; species Nannobrachium achirus. Next base: position 53,966,989 of record NC_137821.1, on the reverse strand, counting down.
TGCGAACTTTGAACAGGTATAGCTCATGCTGTGTTTTAGGTACAGCCATGAAACCTGTATACACGTATGCGTCTCCTCATGCCGAACAACTTTTACCCTCTAACTTTTGACCTCTGACCTTTAGGTCTCCCACAATTCGGAATTATATGAAAAACAGTAAAAATCTATCTCCTCCTGGGATTTTCGCGTCAAGTGCACAAAACTTTTTTCACATGAACTTTGGACCAATACGGTCAGATTGATCAACCAGATTTTTTTTAAAGTGAAATATAATTTTTTAATAATTTTATCAATATTGCGGTTTTATGCAAATTATTCTTCGGCCTCTAAATCATACATGCAAAGTTACACGTTCATGGCATTTGGCAAAGATGTGGAGGGTTAGTCAAAGTATCACTGAAACCAATTTTATTCCAATTGGCCAAAGGGGGGCGCTATACGAAGCGTCTGAAAATTCAAACTTCAAACGGGCATAAGTCATGACTTGTTTCGTTTGAAGACATGCAACTTGTTACACGCGTGCTTTGACTCAAGCGGAAGACATCTGTGTTGTTGTTAAGTAAGCTCCGCCCTTCAATTTTCCGCCATTTTGAGCAGTTTGTAAAACGCGTAAACCCGCTTTTATTCTGGAATTTTCGCGTCACGTGCACAAAACTTTTTTTACGTGAACTTTGGACCGATATCTAAAGATCTGTCAGATCGGATTTCTTTAACATTGAAACATGCTTTTTTAAATAATTCAAACAATATTGCATTTTTATGCAAATTATTCTTCTGCCTCTAAAACATACATGCAAAGTCACATTTTCATGACAAAATAGTGTAGAGGGTTAGTTCAAATATCACTGAAACCAATCTTACCCCAAATGGCCAAAGGGGGGCGCTATATAATTTTGAGCAGTTTGTAAAACGCTTAAACCCGTTTTTATTCTAGGATTTTTTTTGCAATTTGCATGAAACATTCTACACGCAATCTAAGGACCTTTATCTAACATGCCTATGAAGTGCACACAAAAAAATTATAAAATAATAATAATAAATATAGCTGCAAGCAGCGATAAAGTGGCCAAAGCCAAAAACACCTCAAATCATGAACACAGCCTGGGATGTGCGTGAAATCTTGCAAGCACATTCCCAATAGGTCAAGGAACAGATACCAACCTTCTCACATTGGCCTGTTATAGCGCCACCAGCGGGTCAACTTTTGCACAACACATTTTTGGAACAAAATGGACCAATCTTTGACGTCAGTAACGTCAAAGAGAGCACTGCCTGCGATCTTGACATTTTGTGCTTTTATAGCCATTGTTTTCTGGCTTGAAGCGAGCCCACAATTGTTTCGAAGGAACAATATTTTTCTAGTTTATCTATCAGACAGTAGACGGGATTTCGGTTCCTTTCTACTCCTACATACTTAGTGAGAAAATGAAAATAAAAACATCAATGTGTTCGGTTTACAGTGGCAAGTGTGCTATTATTTTTTAAAGCAATCGGCCAAATGGTGGCGCTGTAGGAAGCCTTCGAAAGTGCGAACTTTGAACAGGTATAGCTCATGCTCTGTTATACGTACAGCCATGAAACCTGTATACACGTATGTGTCTCCTCATGCCGAACAACTTTTACGCTCTGACTTTTGACCTTTGACCTTTAGATCCCCCAGAATTTTGAATAATATGAAAAACATTAAAAATCTATCTCCTCCTGGGTTTTTTTCGTTACGCGCACGAAACTTTTTTCACATGAACTTTGGACCAATACGGTCAAACTAGTCTCGGCGGATTTCTTTTAAAGTGAAATAGATTTTTTTTAATAATTCAATCAATATTGCGGTTTTATGCAAATTATTCTTCGGCCTCTAAATCATACATGCAAAGTTACACGTTCATGGCATTTGGCAAAGATGTGGAGGGTTAGTCAAAGTATCACTGAAACCAATTTTATTCCAATCGGCCAAAGGGGGGCGCTATACGAAGCGTTTGAAAATTCAAACTTCAAACGGGCATAAGTCATGACTCGTTTCGTTTGAAGACATGCAACTTGTTACACGCGTGCTTTGACTCAAGCGGAAGACATCTGTGTCGTTGTTAAGTAAGCTCCGCCCTTCGATTTTCCGCCATTTTGAGCAGTTTGTAAAACGCGTAAACCCGCTTTTATTCTGGAATTTTCGCTCCACGTGCACAAAACTTTTTTTACGTGAACTTTGGACCGATATCTAAAGATCTGTCAGATCGGATTTCTTTAAAATTGAAACATGCTATTTTAAATAAATTCAATGAATATTGCAGTTTTATGCAAATTATTCTTCTGCCTCTAAATCATACATGCAAAGTAACATGTTCATGGCATTTGGCAAAGATGTAGAGTGTTAGTCCAAATATCACTAAAACCAATCTTACCCCAATTGGCCAAAGGGGGGCGCTATATCATTTTGAGCAGTTTGTTAAACGCTTAAACCCGTTAGGATTTTTTTTTTGCAATTTGCATGAAACATTCTACACACAATCTAAGGACCTTTATCTAATATGCCTATGAAGTGCACACACACAAAAAAATAATAATAATGAATATAGCTGCAAGCAGCGATAAAGTGGCCAAAGCCAAAAACACCTCAAATCATGAACACAGCCTGCAATGTGCATGAACTCTTGCAAGCACATTCCCAATAGGTCAAGGAACAGATACCACCCTTCTTACATTGGCCTGTTATAGCGCCACCAGCGGGTCAACTTTTGCACAACACATTTTTGGAACAAAATGGACCAATCTTTGACGTCAGTAACGTCAAAGAGAGCACTGCCTGCGATCTTGACATTTTGTACTTTCATAGCCATTGTTTTCTGGCTTGAAGCGAGCCCACAATTGTTTCGAAGGAACAATATTTTTCTAGTTATAACTGTAATTAGTGGCCAAGGCCACGAAGTGGCAAATGGCCACTCATTGATATTGGACTTCATCATTTCTATTATTCCGCGACTTTTTCTCTAGCGGCTAGACCGTGCAGTCGCTTTTTACGAAACTCGGCAGTATGGCAGAGGACTATGCCAAACGGCTAAAACGTGAAGCTCGCAACAATCGGCCAAAGGGTGGCGCTGTAGGAAGCCTTTGAAGAATGCCAACTTTGAACTGGTGTAGCTCATGCCCTGTTTCAGGTACAGCAATGAAACCTGTATACACTTATGCGTCTCCTCATGCCGAATAACTTTTACGCTCTGACTTTTGACCTCTGACCTTTACTTCTCCCACAATTTTGAATTATATGAAAAACAGTCAAAATCTATCTCCTCCTGGGATTTTCGCGTAACATGCGCGAAACTTTTTTTTACATGAACTTTGGACCAATACGGTCAGATCTGTCTCGGCGGATTTCTTTTAAAGTGAAACATTATTTTTTAATAATTCACTCAATGTTGCAGTTTTATGCAAATTATTCTTCTGCCTCTAAATCATACATGCAAAGTGACACGTTCATGGCATTTGGCAAATATGTAGAGGGTTAGTCCAAATATCACTGAAAGCAATCTTACTCCAATTGGCCAAAGGGGGGCGCTATACGAAGCGTTTGAAAACTCAAACTTTAAAGAGGCATAAGTCATGCCTCGTTTCGTTTAAAGACATGCAACTTGGTTACACGCGTGCCTTGACTCAAGCGGAAGCCATCTGTGTCTTTGTTAAGTAAGCTCCGCCCTTAGATTTTCCGCCATTTTGAGCAGTTTGTAAAACACTTAAACCCGCTTTTATTCCGGAACTTTCGCGTCACGTGCACAGAACTTTTTTTACATGAACTTTTGACCAATATCTAAAGATCTGTCAGATCAGATTTTTTTTAAATTGAAACATGCTTTTTTAATAATTCAATCAATATTGCGGTTTTATGCAAATTATTCTTCTGCTTCTAAAACAAACATTTAAAGTAATATTTTCTCACTGTGCAGAGCTGTGCATAGCTCACCTGGTAAGGCCTTTGTCTATCCTTCCAGAGGTCCCCTGTTCAAGCCTTACCTCATGCATTTAAAATACTTTTTACAACATTTTGCCGTGAAAACCCTGGTATTGCAACTAAACATGGCAACCCGACCAAACATGGCAACCCTATTAAGCAAGAGAGTATAAATAACGGTTGAGGTGAGGCCACTACCTCCTCACTCACTTTGTTTGGAAGCCGCATGCTGCTGCTGGATGCTGCTGGATACTCCATTCTGCGCCCATCTACTCAGCGGTGAGTTGTGGCTTGGTTGGTTAGTTTTGCTAAAGTGTGTTGAAATGTGTCTGCTAGTTGTTTGGTGATTTAGCAAAAAGGCTAACTTTAACATGGGATTTAACATGGAACACAAGCTCAAACCGATTATTTTATTCGACAAAATGGAGAACAGTACAAGTATAGTCAATACAATAGTAATTGTAACCCAGGGTTCAGATCGTATATTTTCATTTTATTTTTAAATGGAATGTTTTCTTCATTTCCGCATGCAATGTTTTGGTCCCGGTCAGGGGCGTCACACCAAATTCTGGGCCCTGGGTACAAGGATTCACAGCGGGCCCCCCATGAATGTTAACTATTGAAAAATAGCAGATATACAAGCTCACAGCGCGGCACCGAGTGCCGCGCTGCGAGCTTGTAGATCTGCTATTTTTGAAAAAAATGTGAAAATGTGTGCAAGAAACATATGTTTCCATGTCAGTGATGCTCAAACTTTTTCATGTGAAGGACCCCCAAAATTATATGTATTTAGCCACGGACCCCCATCTCAAAATATTTCGTTCCAGGGACACCCCAGAAGCAAAATTTGAGTTACAAATGTTCGCTTAAAAAAACATATATTCAAAGATTTGCACACATTTTCACGACTTTTCAAAAATAGCAGATCTACAATCTACAACCTCGCAGCGCGGCACCGACGCGCTGTGAGCTTGTATATCTGCTATTTTTCAATAGCTAAAGTTACTAGGGCCCCTCCAACTTGGGCCCTAGTAACTCAGTCCCACTTTCCAACCCCTTGTGACGCCCCTGGTCCCGGTCCCCAAGTCACAATCAGTCACACAGCTTCCCAGCAATTGACAATCATCACCACACCCAGTATAAAACCGTCAGTCTGCAGTTTGCTCAGTGAGGTGCACATCACTGGAGCTGCTGCAGATCTGTACTGTTCATTATTTCAACAACTATTCCTATTTCTATTAAACAGTTTTAATTCATTCATTCAGTTTAATTCATTCACCTCAGCTCACCTCACCTCATTTTTCTCTCCCTCCCCCACCTAGGCTGGCTGGAAGATAAATTGGTAAGTGAACATGTGGCTCAGAAATGTTTGTTTCTGGTTTTGGGATTGGAATGTAAAAAGATTCATTTCGGGAATGTAATTATTGCTTGTAGATAAGCTGCTAAGTTGATTATTGATGTGTTTTGAGTTCAATGGCAAGCTTGTAGATCAGCAGATTTGTTGACTTTATTTAGTTTTAAGCTTGTAGATCGGCTGATTAGTTGATTTTATTTAGTTTTTTTAGTTTTTTTGCCTGAACTGAATCTAGTTGTTTGGTTTTCAGAAAAACTACATTTCCCAGAATGCAGCAGCTAAGATGGTTGCTTGTTGGGCGTCGGCCGATTGAATCCATCTGAACAGTTTGCGCAAAACACTGCTGAGCTGAGGAGGCTGTGTGCTGCTCTGTTAACCGGTAAGACTGTTTGCTTGTGTTTTGTATGGTCTCTTTTACCGTTTTACTGTGTTATTTTGGTTCTATGGTTTACAGTGAGAATGTGTTTTATATTGTCAGGAGTGTTTAGTTGTGGATGATTGCCTGTGTCCACTATTGTTTGGGGTGTGGCCTCATCTCTTTCTTTAATGTAAGCATTTAACTAAAGAGATGTGAGTATTATTGCGACTGTTAGGTCGCAGTTACTATCGAAACCTCCACCGGCTGTCACTCTGTCCGTGTGACATCATACTTTTGCCCTATTCATATCTCCGCTACCATTGCCCTTATCCATGCCAAACTTTGCACACACTCCTTGGCTGCCTGATTTCTCATATGGCCCTCCAGCGCCACCATGAGGCCGATTCTTGCAAAACATTTTTCAACACTGCTCCTACAGATTTTGGCCTAAAATCACGCAAATTGGATGGCAAATCACAACCTCCAAATCAGCAGATCTGTTGACTTTATTTTGTTTTAACCTTGTAGATCGGCTGATAAGTTGATTTTTCTTTTTTTTTATCCAGGCCCTGTTTTTTGCATGTGAACTGAATCTAACTGATGGCTTTGTTTGGTTTTCAGAAAAACTACATTTCCCAGAATGCAGCAGCTAAGATGGCCGCTTGTTGCAATCAGTTTGATTTGTCAGCACCTGGCCGCAACACAGCTTCTCCGAGTCGGGCAATCCAAATGTTTTTGCTCTTAACCACCGAGCTCTGCTTCACTGTGTAGCTGGCTCTCGAAGGGACTCTTCCATCGAGCAGTAAGCAAAACTCCACTATGTTCTCCTGTCGCACATTTGCTCTGTATTTTGCCACATTGCTAATGGTGGTTCTATCTGTTCCCATTGTAGGCAAATTAGGAGCTGCATCTGAATCTTGGAAGAGAAATGGCATGTGTTAATGGAAGCAACGGCATACTGTGAAACATGTGTTTCGAATGTAACCCCTGTTAAGTTCTGGAAAGAAGCATATTTTGAGTTAAAAGCCCCGGTTTTGGGAAGAACTTTATTTCATGTTTTAGGGGAACGCCCCATTGAATAAAACAACGCTTATTGCGTTTTCACCTTGAGAACTGTTTCCGTGTGCTGGTTTGGGTTCAGACTTCACAATACTTAATGTTTAAAAACTTTATTTGAAGACGTTTACTACTTGAATTATTTGAAAACATTGTGATTTAAAAGACATGCCTGAAAATGGCTAGGTTGTTAACCCTCTGTTTTGAAGGTTTACAACCTGATGACCAACTCTTCAACAACAAAGACAACTAATGAAAAAGTTGGAAAATAAAGATATTGAGTTAAAACCTTGAGTTCTTTGGAACTATTTTATGTCTGTTGCATATAGTCTTTTGCATACATGTTGTGTAGAGGTCAATTTGTGCTTTTACCAATAACTATGCCGATTAGTGTAAAATCGTCAGAGTCTCTGTCATTTATAGCGCCACCAGAAGGCCGAAAACACATTCTTCGATATTACTCCTTCAGATTTTATCCGATAATCACAGAAATGGGTACACAGTATCTCTACAGTGATGTAATCATGACGGATTTGTCTGATATCATATTCTATCTAATTGGCTAACATTGAATTCCAAGGTTTGCAGGATTGCTCCTTTTTGAACAAAATGTCTCAAACGCAGCCTGCTATTTGTGTGAGATTTTGCACACACATTCCCACTAGGCCAAGGAACAGATGCCACCAGCGGGTCAATTTTGGCAAAACAAATTTTTGGAACAAAATGCTTCAAATCCCGCATGCAGCGTCCGATTGCAGTGAAAGGCCCAAGAACACGTGGTACCCTTTTCACTTTGGCCTATTATAGTCACCACTAGGCCAAAAAAAAAAAAAAAAACACCTGACCTGCCGGAGACCTGTTCGGAAGAACACTGCTTCCAGTTTTTCTTTGATTTGTTCTTTGCTTTCCCTTGATGCCTTTTTGCTTTCCTGCTTTTTATGCCTTGGCCACTTTATCGCTGCTTGCAGCTATATTTAACTATTTAATGTTGTGGCTTTTAGGCCAGCTATGACAAAAAATGTGCCTACCTACACAAAGAAAAGACGATACCAATAATCAAACCAATAATGTACAAATAATCAATAATGCCTTGTATTATGGCTAAAATACACAATATCGAATATTTTACACTCGATTATGTAATACTTGTGACAGGTTCAGCCTTCAAACACACAAGGCTGTAGTGTTACATGTATTTTAAGAACTAGCTTTGTGTTCCTCTTATTTGTTTCACTGAAACAGATTCAATATTGAGGACCAAATCCTAGCATATTGTGTATTAAAACTGTATGTGTGTAGGTAGGCCTATATATGCATTCCGCCTACCTTTCTTTTTCTTGGCTTTGGCTTTGTATTGGTGGTTAACCTGGGCGTAAGTCGCATCTGGGTCTCCTGCTCCTCACACAAAACAACACAACACAACACAACACAGTCACTAAATTTGACTATTCTTTCTGGAGGTGTATCATAAACCTGGTTTTGTAAGAACACGTCTAAAGTTCCTGACTTGCAAAGGATGTTTTTTCCTGTGATTTATTCAAAGAATTCAAACTTCTTTATCATTTATCTGTCATTCTCCTGGTGTGTAAATGCTTCCTTAGCAACTCACTGCATTGTCAGAAGTGGCTCAACTTCCATTCCTACAGTATACCCACTGCCTGCTATCTGTTGTCGTGATTATTGTCCTTAATTTCAGTATGAACTAGGAGCCTTCTGACACAAAGGAGACTTATCTTGGTGCCAGAATCAATCTTGGGTGACTGCTTAATTGACACAAACCTGGTTATTTCAATCAAGGCCTGACCAGGGATTATAGCAGAACTCAAAAATACACTGGTTGAGCTTCACTATCCACTGTCTTTATTTCAAAAGGACAATCATATCATGTAGTACAAATGCTGTCCAACAGATTGATTCCCCTTGACATAATGACAGGTAAATTAATTTGTTAATTCGCCACACAACCTGTGGATTTATTGATAGTGTATTACATTTTTGGTGAAAATGTTCTGCAAAATTCAGAATGTTTGTACATTAGTAATAACACAATGTATCCTACCTGTGGTGGATCCAGGCTTCACTTCAGAATACAAAGAGCTCTCAAGTGGATCAGATTCAGCAGGCTTCTCTGTGAAGGAAACTCTCTATTAGGAACACTGTTTAAGCTACTGTAGTACTTTAGTGCACTGTGAAACAAGTAGTACACTGTGAAACAATATATTTGGGTGGAAAGCCTGTTTCTCAAAAAAAAAAACTTTCCCTTTTCCAATTTAAAAAGAAAATATGTTAAAATAGTGAAAACAGCAGATCTACTACATGCAGCATTGGGATGTGTTGTGAGCTATTTTAACTACTTTTGTGTGACGCAAGTTTATGTGAAAAAAAAAACATAAAAAGGTTCACAGTTTCTGTACAGTTAGGAAGACAATGGCTTAGCCCATGCTTTATTATGTGATGGATAGATTAAATACTGTATGAGTGACAACACAGAACACACACAAACACAGACACTCATTCACAACCACTCTACACTTCATCATTTAGCTCCACCATGTTTTTGGTTTACTCACCTTTCTTTGTCTTAATGTGTTTTATTTCAATCTGTGAATATGTCACATCACCGGACTCAGCTGCAGGCTCACCTGAAAGAAAAAAACATTGTTGTTGTGTTTGTGTTATCCACAAAGCAGAAATGTCAGTGTTGGGTTATTGATGGGTTATTGGTTACAGCTGTGATTGATTGATTGATTGATTGATTGATTGATTGATTGATTGATTGATTGATTGATTGATTGTGATTGGATTAAAAGCTTACCATGCTGAAGTGGGGGGAGTCCATCTTCTGGACTTCCTCTGCGGTTGGTCCTCTGGTCTGATACAGAGTCCTGATTGGTTCCCTGGAACTTGACAGATCTTTTTCAAGATAAATATTTAATAGCAGACATGATCTACTTGGTCATGTTTTAAGATGAGACGATAGTTGGTTAGTGTTGATTAATGTTGTTTTCAATTTTCTTTATAAGTCACCTTTTTCATATAATAGTGAAGCCCTATTAGGCTAATTCCCAGATCATGAGCTATAGCACAGATAGATGCGAAGTAACATCAGCAGTCATTGTGATGCGGCACAGGTAATGTTTTTTTTTTTTTTACACACAAACCCACCAGTTTAGAATGTAGGAAGTAGCATAGAAATAATGCTCAGGCTGGTTAAGGAAACATTTATAGTGTGGGCGGTCGCACCAAACTTTAAAGGGAATTGACACTTCCAGTTGACTAAGGAGATTTTTCAAATGGGACAGTTTTAGAAACCGAGAGCTGTACCTACCTGAGACAACATGGATCTGTAATTAAAAAAGAGCAACATATGTTGTAACTAAAATATGTGTTTTACACTACAAACCAGTTCTTTGTTTTTCAGTATCACAACACTTTTTTTGTTTTGTTATATCACTAGTGGTTCTCACCTTTGGATGTTCTGTATCGACAAAGCAGGAGCAGAAGGATGGTCAGTAGAATCACAACCAGAAGTCCCACAATCACCCCCACTACAACGGGAGAAATCTGTTCCACAGGTCCAGGCACTGAAGGTTGAGGCACTATGACACAGTATGACGGCAATGCATTTAAAGGGATATTTCACCCAAAAAATACACTTTTTCCCCTATCGTTTACAAACTTTAAACTAAAGTGATTGTCTCTCAAATTAATGTGAGACACAATGGACTGCATGATGTTTATGTTTATGTACCGGTACCCCCCACCCCCAACCCACACGCACATGCAACATTTATCTTACAAAGTACTCACCGATTGTGATTTTATTACTGTGTTTAGTGTAGTAAGCCGGTTGCCCTCTCCGTCCGATGCACCCATAGACTCCTTCTTCTGACACACTGATTGATCCATCAGGTGAGGAACAGCATCTTGCCTGATCACTGTGCTATATGGGTCCCGGTAGTATTTCCACTCCATCCAGATGAGCCCTCCACAGAGCAGCTCAGTGTAACACTGCCCCCTACAGGTAGGCCTGTTTGGTCAGCTTTCAGTGTGGGCTTTGGGGCTATTATCTGTTCAGATTAGGAAGAAAAACTTTAGAAGAACATCCACTTCCTGGAGAAGATAATACTATAGTACCTAAAAGCTATATGAGTAGTATACCATGTACATTTTGACAATGACTTGGCAATGTCAAATGAAAATAGGATTAAAAACTATAATGCTAATACTTTGCTCAACAAAATCATGTAAACCTACATTTGTTTGATTATTTCTCCCCTTAAATAATACCAATTGGTATCGTATTTTATATCATAGTTATTGTTTATTTGTCCCCTTTACAGAGAGGTAACTTGTAAGGATCATGCAATTGTGGAATGAGCAGCACAGCTAAACATGGGCGTAGCGCCCCCCAAATGTGCTAAAATCCTAACTCCAAAATGTTCATTTTCGGGAAAATGAGCTCAAGTGGGAGTTAGGAGGTTTTGACCGAAGGGGCTTTTTACTACTTTTGATTGGTTCAATATTATTTTAACCAACACACAGACGTAAAGGATGTTCAATATTTATATAAAAAAAGAGAGGGCAATCGGGTGGAGTTAGCTGGTTTGGCCGAAAGTGTGGAGTTAGGAGGTTTTTGTCCAAGCACTTTTTACTGCTTTCCATTGGTTCAATATTATTTTAACCAACACTCAGCTTTAAAGGGTGTTCAATAGCCCTGATTTATGCCAAAACATCTAAAACCTCAAAAATGAAGTTTAAGAGGTTTTGGCCAGACAGTGACAATATGTAATAATTGAGAGTAGATGAAGTATGTGACAGGTGGAAATATGATCTTGACAGAGAGTATAAATAAAGAGTATAAATAGAAGATCAATCTTCACCTTGACTGTGTCAAACGAGAGGAAGGTACTCAGCACTGAAACATAATATGAAAAAATATCAAGTAAGCATAATATTCTGAATTTGAGTTATTCCTAATTAAGACAACACCAACAGACAACCACTGCCCTACAAAGTCAAAAATGCAGTAACTATGCAAATAATTAACAAAAAAAGGGCTTTAAAGTATACATTGTTTCAATTGGTCAGCAAAATGGGTTATCATCAGTAGGCTATAGTGGTATGGCCCTTAATTGTATATCTGCTCATCCGTGTTAAGTTTAATACCATGAAATTCATAGTCATAATTTAGTAATCTTCTGTACTATTTCAGTGATGGTTCTCAACCTTTTTTACACTGAGTCTATACAGTATCTGTCTCTCCAAGTACCACCACTAATTATGACTGATGTTAAAATGCAGCAGCACAGACCTATACCTTATTCTATGTACACTTTGCACAGTTCACACAGGCTAATTTATCCCAATAAGAATGGTGTCTTTTTCCAGTTGTCGTCAGTCAAAGTCATGCTGTATGGTCAGGTGGAATCCAAAGGATTCAGAAATTCAAATGAAAAAAATAGCAAAAGTAGCAGATCTAGAAGCTGAAAATGTTGCAGCTTCATGCTACATTTTCGAGCTTGCAGATCTGCTACATTTGTGTGATGCCGTAGTATGATCCAGTAGGATGTTAATTTAAACAAAAACAAACAATATGAAGATAAGAGGTTTCCAGCCTTTGTCATAGACTGCTAGCCATAGGCAGAGCCACGCAGGTAACAATATTACTTAGAGCCCCTTTAATCAAAAAGCAAATTAGTACCTCTAGCTATATACATTTCAGATGGCTATCATCATCTGTTAAGGTGTAAAACGTTTTGTTGTATATTAGGCTTCATGAGTGGGCACAAGATCCGGCCTCTGTACTGCATACAGTAGTTGCATCATCAGTGTTTTTTGTACTTAACTAGCCCTTACCCGTTCAAAGATATGAGCTCCGAAATGATGTGCAGTGTGTGGGTTATGGATGTGCACTGTGCACACAGTATATGAGGGATGGAAAGTAACTTTAACTGGTGCTTGCATGCTAATATGTAGGAGCATCAATGTAAGAAATACCCGTTCCATTTAACGGCTACAGAGATACTGTGTACCGATCTGCATGATTTTTGGACAACATCTGTAACAGGGCCAGAACCCCCCCCCCCCCCCCCCCCCCCCCCCCGCCCGCCCGCCCGCCCGCCTGCACACACACACATTCCCCCCCCCCCCCCCCCCGTGTGTGTGTGTGTGTGTGTGTGTGTGTGTGTTTGTGTGTGATTGTGCATGGCCTGAACAGCGCCCCTCCCTTAACATGTGTGGTCACAAAAGGTACTGTAGGCTAATATAGATACACCATAAAAATGCTAATCTACAGCATACGATTTGTGAAAGTGACAAACGGGCTTCACAGTTATGTCAGGTGTGTTCATATGCTAATGGTGATGCGATTTCAGATCAATTGCTCCAGCCACTGAGGAGAAACGCTGTTTCAGACAGACAGACAGACAGACAGACACTCACTCACTCAGACAGACAGACACTCACTCAGACATTCGCAAAATTATAGTATAGATTGGTACATATATACAGTATATTCAGTAAAGTACAGTATAGCCGCATATTCCTTAATTGAAATGGTTCAAACACTAGTTCAATAGAGCTACTAGTAATAATAGTGATATATACTCTATAGTTCAATAGAGCTACTAGTAATAATAGTGATATATACTCTAGTTCAATAGAGCTACTAGTAATAATAGTGATATATACTCTAGTTCAGAGCTACTAGTAATAATAGTGATATATACTCTAGTTCAATAGAGCTACTAGTAATAATAGTGATATTTACTCTAGTTCAATAGAGCTACTAGTAATAATAGTGATATTTACTCTAGTTCAATAGAGCTACTAGTAATAATAGTGATATTTACTCTAGTTCAATAGAGCTACTAGTAATAATAGTGATATAGTTCAATAGAGCTACTAGTAATAATAGTGATATTTACTCTAGTTCAATAGAGCTACTAGTAATAATAGTGATATTTACTCTAGTTCAATAGAGCTACTAGTAATAATAGTGATATTTACTAGTTCAATAGAGCTACTAGTAATAATAGTGATATATACTCACAGAGGAGCACACAGGGTGAGATGAGACCCATCCTCTCCTGTGATGAACGACTCTGAACAACTACTTCCTGATCACAGTGAACTTATTGTACTGTTGTGGTGTGTGTGTGTGTGTGTGTGTGTGTGTGTGTGTGTGTGTGTGCGTGCGTGCGTGCGTGCGTGCGTGCGTGCGTGCGTGCGTGCGTGCGTGTGTGTGTGTGTGGGGGGGGGGGGGGGTTGGGGGGTTAGCTCGGCTCAGGTTAGCTTTCAGAACATGCTCTTCCTTTCGGTTTGTCATTCACAGCAGTTCTATAGACCGATTTCACAGAGCTGCAACCATAGCTTATGCATGGCTTAGAAGAATTATTAAATGTCTTGTACTGCATTCAAATTGTATCTTGAAGACACAGGTCAACTCCATGGTCAAATGAAGAACAGAAAAATAAAAACTCAAGATATGACAAATTATGTAATTTTTACCTTAACAGTATTGTTATTTTGACCTTTGATCCCCAAAAGTAGATCATCTCTTTGGGGCAGCCTACTGATCATTCATCAGTTATTTTGTTGACAGACTGACATCATTTTAACTTTCCACAAAGAATCCAATGCATCAAGCCTATTGTCTTCTTGACAAGTTGCATAAAAGTCCACATATTCTTGAGTTATTGTGTTCACAGATGCACACATACACAGCAAGAAATTATGTTCCAGTCTTTTGACTTGGTAGTGAAATGCTCCTACGTCAGGGCAGTGGTTCACAAACCTTTTGGTTCAAGACCCAAAAGAGAAATTTGACGTTTCCTCAGGAGCCAAATTAGTGAACTTAGCCGATCTACAAGCTCACAACACATTGCAATGCAACATGTTGTGAGCTTGTGTGCTATTTTCAATACTTCCTAATTTTTTTGAAATAATAATAAATAAAATCTAAATATAAGAAAAAACTAACACAAATTAAGGGCTATATACTGTACTTGCGACCTATACAAATTGGTCTGTGACCCACAGGCCTATAGGTTCAAATCCACTGTTTGGGAAAGAGAAGGGAAGTGCTTTAGTGAATACCTTGAGAGCTATAAAACATGTATCTGAGAGAAAAGTATCTTTTGACTCATCCTGTAATGTTCCGTTTTCTTTTTAAACACATTAAACAGCATTATGGGTGAGAACAGAATAAACAACATGAAACACTGAAGACTAGGCTGACATTCAGAGCCTGACCACAAAGGAAACAGCCTGTGTGTCAAACCACAGCCACACAAACAGCCTCCATCACAGCAGAGCATTGATACTATTTTAGTATGTGTGTAATGCAGGCATGAGTTTCTCTGCATGCATGAATTTGTGTCGTATGGTAGCCGATGGCTTATATCCACCCCAAGGCCTCGCAGCCATGTACTGTATCCCATAGCCTGGAGGGACATTGGGTCTGAGATTAATTCACAAAAATAACATTGTTGTCATACTACCGTATAAATAGGCAATGGAAATAGTCTCCATATTATACAGTATATCTCTGCTGTCGGGCCGAAACCTCCTAACTCCAAAATGTAAATTTTCAGGAGGTTTTGACCGAAGGGCTTTTTACTACTTTTCATTGGTTCAATGTTATTTTAACCAACACACAGACGTAAAGGGTGTTCAATAGCACATATTTATGAAAAAAAGAGAGGGCCAATCGGGTGGAGTTAGCTGGTTTGGCAGAAAGTGTGGAGTTAGGAGGTTTTGTCCCAAGCACTTTTTACCACTTTCCATTGGTTCAATATTATTTTAACCAACACTCAGATGTAAAGGGTGTTCAATAGCCCTGCATTATGCCAAAAAAATCAAAAACCTCAAAAATGGAGTTCAGAGGTTGGAGGTTTTGGCCAGACAGTGACGATATGGAGACTATTGAGAATACAGATATGTTCATTGTCTATTTATTGTGACTGTAGGTAGTTTTCAATCAAATGCGATAATTTTAAGCCTCCGGTATGATAATTCAACATTTCCCATCTGGCAACACTGTCTGAAAATCTCCATGTATGGAAATGTTACGTAAGAAAAAAAAAAGTCATACAGCATAGATTCCCTTTTTTGTGTGTCTCAAATAATATGATTATTTTTGGAAGAATCGTGGAAAGTTCAATGGTTGTTGCAATTACCTGCACTACAATACTTCACCATGTGTTGTGCTATAAAAAAATAATGTGTGTGTGTGTGTGTGTGTGTGTGTGTGTGTGTGTGTGTGTGTGTGTGTGTGTGTGTGTGTGTGTGTGTGTGTGTTTGTTATACCGGGCGAAGGAAAGGCGGATTCGGCCAAGACCCGAAATATCTGTATGTGTCTCAAACAACATGTGCCAGCGAATACCTAAGAGTATATGTGTGCTTACATAGGCGATTTTAAGGGGTGTCCTAGGGTGCACGTGCACCCCCTGGCCGCCAGGCGGCCATTTTTTTTTTTTTTTTTTTGTAATGTAACTTTACATCCACTCAGACCGAATACAACAACACCCCCTAGTGGTAGTGATAGAGGCTGGCAGCTCCAGGCAGCCCCCCCCTCCCCTCCTGATGTGATGTCATATCCACGCGCCAGTATTGAAATTGAAAACAACATCTGTTAAAAATAAAGCATGGAGTTCGAGCTCTTCACTACTATGCTATGGACGTGACTACCGGTAGATATTATAATATAGCTGCTTGCCCTGAAACATCACATGGAGAGGATCATTTTGTACCTGACTTTCCTCTACAAAACACAGACCTCAGGCTCTATCAGCCAGGACTCTTGTCTCACTGTGCGTGACTGAACCATTTCCTCCTGACCAGCCCAAGGTAAGACTAAGACAGTCAGATCATGCTTTTATAAACCCTATTATATTAAGCCCAAAATGGTTCTGCCGCCGTGTAGAACCGAACCGATTTTAACACCTTCTAAGCCAAGGGGAGCCCCTTAATGTTAAAACCGTACTATATCGCACATCCCCCCAGGGACTCTCAGCCACGTCGTACATTCCCGGACTTTGTCTTTAAAACCGGAATAAAAGCTTTTGATCCGAAAATCGGCGATCGTCTAACCTTCCCTAGTCACCACTCGTGCACTGATAGCTCATGCAGACCGTGCATGAAGCAGAGGTGACGTCAGCGCCTCTCCTTCTCCAAGGCACCTTCCACCCATCCGTTTACTGTCTACACACTCGAGCTCCTCCTGCAGCCATGCTTGGGGCTATGCTAGCGAAACTTTTCAGTTCTGTTCTTCAGTCACACATGGACTATTTGCGGGGACATTTACGTGAAAGGATCGCGCACGCGAAACGCACGGGGACATCGACGATCGGCCAAAACCCCCATTCTATCCCAACGGAAATCGAGAAAATCATGGTGAGTTACTGGCCTGGGGGAAAAAAAAAGAAGAAAAAACAGCGGCGCTGTTCAAGATGGAGGGGCTGCGGGGTCATGTTTATAAACATAATATTATGTCTCAGATCACAATACAATAATAGAAATGTCACGGCTAATCTACCAACCACCATTCTATTTCGGACGTCAAGGTGTTAACTTGAAAAAATGCATAATTTGCCCGCAAATAACCGATAACCGCAAGTAACTTATTTTTACATTTGGGTACAAAATTAACTGCAGAAATCCGCTAAAACAACATTACAAAACCGCTAATATCCGCAATTTTTTTCGCGCGCGCGAACGTCGTACACGCGCGCTGCGCGCGCGTGCATGAGGTAATAGAGGTCGTGCACCCCTTGCTGGAAGAGGCTAGAGTCGCCTATGTGTGTGCATATGCACGTGCAGACACTGTATGTCAAGGACCCTAAAAATGTAGTGTTTGGCCGCTTAACACCCATCTAAAAATATTTTGTTCCAGGGACCCCCAGAAGCAGAGATTTGAGTTAAAGATGTTTGTTTCAAAACAATATTCAGATTTATCAATGATAACAAGGTAACTACACAACCCAAACCTCTACCAAAGTGCTTGTGCCCTTTAAAGGGATAGTTCACCCAAACCATTACATTTCTGTGGAGTTATTTTGTTGAATTGGAATAGCTGAGTTTTTTTTAAAGACTTTTAGTTTTTTCATGACAGAATAATTAAATGTCATATTTGGTTTATATTACACTTTCTGCTGCAGAAACCCCAAAACATAATGATTGGATCGGGTGAAAAAAACAGGATTGGACACCTCTTGACCTGATGATGGTCAAGATTCAGTTTCTCTCCCGATCAAGCAGGCAGGCTCTATTAGCTCAATGGTAAAAATGTGAGGACACCAGGTTCAAATCTGGGGTAGAAGAGGAAAGTTACAGTGATGCTTTAAGTATAGGCTACACTATACAGTATACTCCGGTAACTTTAGTACTCTGTTACTGTCCACCAACACACCATATGGGACATGCGGACAATTATGTTTGTACAAAATGGTGAATGAATTTTCAGTCTTATTAACATTTTTATTATTTTTGATGGAACAGGTACATTATTGAGGATGCAAATCTAGAATCTTGCGAATAGAATGTAATGTTGTACTTTGTAACACAAATTCTGCCTAAGTCATGTTAAATGATAAATGGTGCATTAGCGCTTTTATCCAAGGCACTTTACATAGATTGTGCATTACATTTACCCATTCACCCACACATTCATACACCGGTGGCGGAGGAAACCATGCAAGGCACCAACCTACTCACCGGGAGCAGGGGGGGCCCAGATTCGAACTGGGAACCCTTCGGGAACTTAATACTTAATTTAAATACTTCAACTAAAATATGATATTTGTATTTTTATCTACTTAAAAATATCTTAACAGAGACAAAGAAAATGTTGAATTAATGTCATATGTAATATGGTTAATTTAAAACCACAATTGTCACAATTGTCTCTATACACACAAGAATACACACAAGTTAATATGCTAGAATGAGGAGTACAATAGGGGCTCTATTATGATCCAGGTCTTATGCCTTATGCCTTAACTTCTAACCCTTTTTTTTTACTATTTTGAAAAACATTTTTACATCTGCACGTTGCGAGCTTGCAGATCAGCTATTTGAAATATATCTAAAAAAAAATATGTCTATATAGTAAAAAAAAAAGGCAAAGAAGTTAAGGCATAAGGCATAAGACCTGGATCATAATAGAGCCCTAGGTGTTTTGTGCATTTCTAGCCGTTTATGTGTGTATGCATGTAACCTACCTGTGTTTGTGTGAATGTGTGTGTTTTGCACATGCACACAATCACAGGTAAGCTACAGTACATGTAGTATCAACATGACCCTGACTATAGCTTAATTGTGTATTCCCTCAAATCAGGATGTGCAAAGTCAAAACTTATTGTTTAGCTGTGAAGAGAAAACACATAGGAATGTGATTATGGAAAACACAAGTATTGTGATTTTGATTAACATGTGTAAGATAATCTTTAAATGTGAATGTGAGCATATCACATTCACATACAGTATAACTGAAACTGTAAATGCTGTCAACTAAATGTTGAATTAACCTGCATAATTGTTAATAAATGAAATGCACAAGGAAGAGAGTTAGTTCTCCATGTTTATTCGGGTGAACCTGCAAATCTGTTTTGTATCATTCTTTATATAGAATTGATTCAATATGGAGTAGCCTCTACATTGGAGGAAATAGTTTAACTTCAGCAGCACTTGAGATCAAAAGCCCTCCCCTCCCTCTCACCTCCCTCTTCATGATTTTTGATCAGGTTTTAGTTTTTTAGGCAAATTCAAAAATATGCTGTAGGTATGAATAAAGGTTATCGAACTTCAGAATTGTTTGTAGAACTGTGTTATATGGTTTTAATGGCATATCTTTTTTTTCTTAATTTTCAGCACTGTTGAAACTCTAACCCTCAATTGTGTACTACTACTTAACATAGCAATGACACTAATGTCATCCCCCCTTCCTCACAGGATCTGTCTCCCACTAACCCTCCCACTGACACGTGGCTCCCAATTCATTCATGTATTTGCATAATTAGATTCAACAGGAATACCCCACCTATGTCTACGCTAGTACATATGAAAAGGGCAGGTAGAGACAGGTTTAAGACCCCTAGAGTGCTGAGTTAACCAGATCAGGTTCTGGACTATCCCCCCAAATCATCCCTCTACAGCAGTGGTTCTCAACCTGTGGGTCGGGGGTCCACAAATTATTTTGGGGGGGCCCTCAGATGATTAACTGAATGTGCAACATTGTTTTCTCACTCATCAGTAAACAAACCAACATAAAGTTTAAGTGCATAGAGGGCATATGCACATTTCTAAAGTGCCAATTTAAGGAAATAACGAATTGAACATGGGCCAAATTGTCAAACATTAGAGGCAGAAAATGTGAAAATAGCCGATCTGCATTGCGAGGCGTTGTGAGCAAGTAGATCTGCTATTTTCACAATATAACTGTTATATATTGAACTCTTAGTGCTCGTCAGGGTGGGGGGGTCCCCAGTTAAAATATGATTATTTGGGGGGTCGCGGCCTGAAAAGGTTGAGAACCACTGCTCTACAGTACCTGATTGTTCTATAGCCACCAGGCCTAGCCAAGCGCACTGTCTCTGTTGACCCCCTGTATACCACTGAACAGCAGAGGCATGTCATGTCAGACTTGTCAGACAGAGAGAGGAAGCAGAGAAAATAGGAGGAGCAGAGATCACACAGAAAACCAGCTGTAGATTGCTTTCACTTCAGTGTCCTGCGTGTGTCAACAGGTTGGAGTGCATCCACACTCACTGAAGGTAAATGAGCTCCTTATGCGTTCTTTAATGTGTTTTGTTGAAATGAGTTTTAGTTACTGAACTGCAGTTGCAAAAGTTTACGTGTAATGCTACTGTATAATTTCCTTTTCCTGCTTCCTGTTTATTCTGTCCTCAGTTCTCTCTCTCCAGGACAGCTGAGCCTGACTGCAGTAAGTAGGCCTATTGCTGTGTTTGTAACAATACAAATGAACTCCGATGATTCATTCTCAGTGTTCATTTAACAGGGAGAGAGGAGAGGATTTAGCTTTGTGTGATTGTCAGAGTTACATTAAAGGAGCTATAGTCAACTTTTGCTTGAAAAACGGATGCTAAAATAAAATACAATATTTTATAAAAAAAATGTGTTTCTTTTCAAAAATGACCACAAAAAGCACAAAATAATGATAAAATAATCATTTTGGCCGTTGTCAGGCTGACTTTGTTTACATCCCTCTTGTATTCTTTTATATGGATTCCATGTAAAAGAATAGAAGAGGGATGTAAACAGAGTCAGCCTGACAACGGCCAAAATGAAAAAGTTGACTATAGCTCCTTTAACATTATATTTCAGTCAGGGCTGGGTCGTATACATCTGTGTCTGTGTCGGTGTGGCAATCAATGATGCAAGATACCCAGAGCCGGTATTGCTGGCATAGTCATATGGATGAAACGTATCGTACTGTATAAAATCTTTCTTTACTACTAGAGGCACATAGACTCATCCAGTTTTCTTTTCTCACTTTCGCATTAACTGGAGAGGCACTTTGACATGTTGATTTCATCTAAGGTTGCATTGGAAAGGCTGATAAGGTTGACAAATTGTGTTGCATGGATCTTGGCCCTTTAATAGTGACAATGACCTATAAGCTTTCAGCTCCTTTTTGTTTTTTTAAAAGAAGTGAAATAGTTTGACATGCAGCAGGGAGACAGCTCACAGCTGACAACTATAGACCAGTTTTTCTCGTCTAGATTTCTAAGGTTAATTTATGTAGGTATTTATGTAGAGCCAGTTCTTACACTGGCCCCGGGGTGCAGTCCCAAGAGAAAAGGAGAAGAAAACAAAAACAAAAACATAACATACCGTATAGGACCACACAGACTTGTTGTGCTAATTATGACCTGAGGAAACCTATAACGCTTAAAGGGACAATTCACCCACAAAATGACTTTTTTTCCTGTCGACCCCATGGAGACTTGAATTAATGGATATCTTTTTTGTTTTTGTCACGTTCCTAAGCCAAACATCTAAGGAGACTCTTTGTGTCTCCACAGGGTGCTGCACATTTTTGGGCCTAGGAATGCAACAAAAAAAGAAAAGAAAAAAAGAAACTAGCTCGCAACACGTTGCAGCATGCAATGTGTTGTGAACTTGTCGTCTCTGGTGCACAAGAACTAAGTAAAAAGAAAAACAGCCTTCGGTGCTTTAATGTGAAATGGCTAAAGTAATGCACACAGCAGAGTCCTTTCAAAGTACGTTTGCCAAAAGAAGTGTCAGGAGCTGTCGCTCTAAACCAGGGGTCGGCAACCTTTCTGAAATGCAGTGCCATGTATTTATTTTCTAGATAGTCAGTGTGCCATGTCAACATACATGTTAATGACATGCCATCACAATTCTGACATATTTTGATTGTCAGGACATTGTTATAAGATCATTACACTCCCTCCCCAGTCAAAGTTCAGAATTTTAATGGATGTAGAATTATGTGCAGGATGTAATTTGTTGCAAATTAGGTGACTTAATTTAATTAATTAATTTATGACCATGTTTAAAACAATATTTGATTTTAAAATATGAATCCTCTCTCTCACACTTTTGCCAGTGTGCCAGTGATCACCCTCCTCTGTGCCAATGTTGCCACCCGTGCCTAAGGTTGCCTACCCCAGCTCTAAACCAAAAATGTCATTGTTCTCTACACAATTTGGCAGTGGTGGAAGGTCATATTCCTTACTTAAGTAAAAGAATCAATTCTGCAATATAGAAATACTCTGTTACAATTAAAAGTCTGGAATACAAAATTTACTTGAGTAAAAGTACAAAAGTACTGGTATAAAAATTTACTCAAAGTACCAAAAGTAAAAGTACAAAATGTTTGAAAATACAATCTACAAGCTCACAATGCAATCGTCTATTAATAGGGCTAAATTGGTTTATGTATGTTTTATAATATTAAAATGTATATCTAGAAAGTCACTAATGTGGGCTTCATAGAAAGAAATGTTCAAATAAACGTATTGGAGTAAAAGTAGCCTACAAAATGAAATAGCCTACAAAATGCATGTTTGACTCCCAGAACTCTATCTTCCAAACATGGCAGCCATATTTGTTTACATTTGAAGAAAACACTATAGCCTATATCTTTTGAATGCCTGAACGGATTTCAGATTTTTTTTGTTTGAAAGCTGTGAATGGCGTGCACACGTGTGGGGCATCATCCGTGCATTATCCGTGCACATCGTGCACATTAAAAACCATTTAGGCCTAGAATTATTGAATGCTTTAACTCGGCAGCATTCTCAACCAGCACTCGGCAGGTTGAGAACGTGCAGCCGTTCTCAACCTTTTGAGGCCGTGACCCTCCGAAATATTCATGTTTGAACTGGGGACCCTGATAAGCAGTTGGAAAGGAGTTGAGGCATTACGTTTAGTTTGACTCTGATAAATATTGTGATCTACAAGCGCACAGCGACTTGCACCCATGAGATGTTGTGATCTTGTAGATTGGCTATTTTCAAATTATTTTGGAGGTCACGGCCTGAGAACCACTGCTGTCGATGACAATGTTTGTGACAGTTATGCTGTTGTGTACATGTTGAATAACGATGTAAGTGTAGTGGTTACAATGCAGAACAGGGTTATGGGGGGAAGTGACCTGTGGCTATTTCCAATGATTGCGTCTGACTGTTGGCTCATTCTCAATCCTCTCTGTGCTCAGCTGAGAAGTGAAGGTATTTGTTATTGTAATTAGTTACAGGCTGTACACATGCAACAACGTGCATTTAATAATGGCATTGTTGTATTCATGCAGCAAATATGGTATTGTAGGGGATACACGGCATTACATGGGAAAACACAAGTAGTTACCTGCATGTGGCCTCCTCTTCCACTGTCGGCTGTCTTCACAGCAGTATAAAGCTGGCCGCACACTACCAGAGAATCAGCGCATTTAATTACCCTCCTGACAATCGGGCTGCCAGCGACTGAATCGGGCCGACTCAGTCGGGATAGAATCCTGTAGCGTGTGGAGCGCCCAACTTTGTGTGTGTTTAGATTATCTGGTCAGAGAATCTTAAACAATTATCCTGTAGTGTTTAATGCTACCCGATTGTAATGCATGCTTAATATTTGAATACTAAGTAAAACAACTGATGAAATCTGCACAATACGTTATGTGTGACAGTGGTGTCTTGTATTCGATGCAGTAAAGTAATATGTGTTATGAGCACAATGCTTTACAGGGTTAATAGGATATAACACGTTACATGCATAGTTACCTGTAGCCTGAGGCTCCTTGGACCATGAATGCCTCGAATTCTGTGGCAATCTTTGTCACGACCAAGTTAGAAAAGTTAGATGGCATGCGTATCCTGATTCCAGCCTTTCGACTGGCCTACCAATCAATGAAACCTTTTTTCCCCCTTTTAGACAGAATGAAGTTATTATCTTATCTTTAGCCTAATTACATTATTATTACATGAATAATCATCCAGGAAGAGAAAACTGTGTGCACTCATTCAGAGCAGCAGCAAAGACGAGCCTCAGCAAGCACCGAAAAACTGATAGGGAACCATCACTTTAACCCAAAATGGAAGGATGCTTTCGCTTCCATTTTAACATCTCATGCAAATTCAACACCGCTATGCTTAATTTGCCAGAAAACAGTGTCAGTTGTTAAGATCGACAATATAAGGCACCAATGAAAGACAGATGTTATCAAGTATCATTAATGTTGTCATTTGATCACCTGGCCCCTTGCCATTTTTGTAATTTGGCCCACAGATTCAGCTATTTGAGTATCCCTGGTATAAGCTGTAACTATGACATGATAATACTGTACATGGGCTACATGAAGAAAATGTTTAAACATGGCAAAAATGTTGTTTGGGCATGCAAAATTCTAATTCAGTCTATTGCCATCTGTCCCTCTTTCTCCCTTCAGTCATGGATTTAATAGACCCAATCCTGCTCATAGCGGAAAAGCTCATCGCTCTCTGCGAGGAGGTGAAGGCCAACAAGAAACGGTGTCAGCGCGTGAAGCTCCGCGTGCAAGGGATGGAGCAGGTGCTGAGGGCCACCCAGCAGAAGGGGGCCCCCCATTTCTCCCCCGAGGTCAGCGCGGCCCTCGAGGAGCTCAAGCTCACACTCGGGTCCGCCACGGAGGTCATCAAGAAGTACACCTCCGACAGGGACGACATCATCAAGCGCTTCATGAACGCCTACGACAACGGGGACGAGTTCAAGAGCTTGAATGACCGCCTCAACGACGCCTTCCAGCGGCTGTCGCTGAACCTGCAGGTGGAGATGGATCGTAAGCTGTTCGAGGCGTCCTCTCAGCGGGAGGAGGATGAGGCGGACGGCAAGGAGGATCGTGCAGAGAACCAGAAAAGTGAGAATAGGGGAGGGGTGGAGGGTCTTGTCTTCTTTTGTATAAAATATGTTTGTGCAAGAAGTCTATCATTGTTCTTTGAGCCAGATGTGTACAGGACCTTTTTTTTCTTCTTCAATTTGCACAGGAGAGCGTATCATGTCAAACTACACAACCTGAAATAATCCTAACCCTAACCCTAACCCAACATTTTCATATAGGCCTAGCATTGCTGATTTACCAAATATACGTAGTCCTATAGACTTCATATGCTTTCCCAAACTTTTTAGCTCAAGAAATTAGACATTTGCCCGGGACCCAAACTAATGACAATAGTAGATCTACAAAGGCACAGTTGTGAGCTTGTAGAGCTGCCATTTTCACTATTTCTTGTCCACGAGCAAGGCACTTAACCACTAATCCCCACCTAGACTCCAGTCAGTGGAAACTGAATTTCAGTTTGCCAATAGGTCTAGTTATATAATTATGAAGTGGAGAAGTGCATCATGTTTGTCTTGTGATAAAAGGCACAGCTGTACAGAGCTTTATGAAGTTAATCTTGATTGTGTGATTGTGGCTTTAATATCAGATGTATTTCACAGTGCTACAACATATCGCGAGCAACCAGCATATCATGATGGAGAACCAGGATATTATGAAAGAGAACCAGGGTATTATGATGGAGAAACTGGATGCTCTGTCATTGAACGTGGACATGAAGAGATGCGGTGTAGATGGAAAAAGAACTCAGTACAACTCAGGTCTGTTTCACTAAGTAGGCCTATAGAGCATTTAAGTGGTGAAACTTAAAGGAGTAGTTCACACTTTTCAACCTGTCTTCATATAATAGGTCCTCACTAATGTTCATGATAAAATATCAAAACATTTTTCTACTCAGTCCAAGTCTCCTAGGAGAGCTGTGGGAAGTTCAGAATCCATCGTCTTGTGACATCAACATTTTCCCCCAAAAAAATGTAATCAATATTTTTGAAATAAATATATCGATTTTTATTATCGCGAGAACAATGGCTTCCACTTTAAAATTGCAACTTTTCAGGAATAGAAAGCCTGTAGTTTCTATAAGCTGGATTGGCAATCGATGATGTCACAAGACGATGGGTCTCTGACCTGCCCACAGCCCTCATCTGAAAAAAGAAAAAAAAAAAAGCTATTTTTGAGTGAGGACCAATTATATGAACATAGGTTGAAAAGTGGTGGAGTGCCCCTTTAAGTGATATTGATGAATTCCAAATATTATCAAAGTATCCTGCGGCACCCTATGGTCCAACGACACCCACTTTGAGAAACACTGCTTTAGACTGTGCTATTTGTGTTTATTTAATGTTTTTTATTCCAGAAAGGGATTTAGTTCCACTGACAGTGGAACTAATGTTCTAATGGTCTGATGTTTGTGTTTTCTTCTCATTGATGGTTTGGCCGTCACCAGTTCAGAAGTCTGAGAACATCCCCAAAGACATCCGACAGTTCAGCCCTGGGGACGTGATCTTCGATTTCCCCAAAACGCCCTTCATGACGACCGACATCTCAGAGGTCTACAAGGGAGTATTCAGGAATTTCCCTGTGGCCATCAAAAAATACCGCAACCAAAAGGGCGTGATATCAAGGTTTGTGGCACATGTTTTAATTGATCAAATGTTTATTCTCTAATCATTCTGGCTAGCCATCGTCACGAAAAGGGACCGCCCACTTGTCCCTTTTCGCAGCGACTCTGAGGCTGTCTCGAGAGATTATTCTCTAATAGACTAGGCTAGTACAATATACACCAGTGGTTCTCAAACATTTTTGTCTCAGGGCACCCCTGTAAATAACTTTTTCACTTTAAAGGAGGCGGTTCAACCCCATAATGACTTTTTTTCTATCGATTACTCATGCCAGAGAGACCTGAGTTCAATAATATCTTTTTGTATTTGTTGCATTCCTAAGACAAAAATGTGATTATAGTAAATGTACCCCCATTAAATCTGGATGGGGACCCGGATGGATGGCCCTGGATGGGGACCCTAATGCATGGCACTGGATGGGGAAGCAGTCAGGTTTTTCTTCTTTTTTTCTTGTCTTAGGAATGCGACAAAAAACTAAAAATATTATTGAGGTCTCCATGACATGAGTAATCAATAGAAAACAAGTCATTTTTGAGGTGAACTACTCCTATAAGATACAAGGAAAACGTATATATGTTTCCATTTAATAGCACAGTTCAAAAATAACGTTTATACGTTAACCACCCCATTATCCCTATTATGGGGGGACATTCACCAAGGGGGTCCCCAGCAAAAGTAGTTAAAAGAGCATCACAACCACTTTGCACATTATGTTGGGCTATTCAAAAATAGCAGATCTACAAGCTGTAAGCTTATACAAAGGAAATAATGAAAAGGTTTGGAAAGGTTTGAGGTCTGGGGGTCCCTGGTACAATGAGAACAAATAGTTTAACATTTCAATAGGCAATCAGATACAGTGTGGGGAGAGAGTAGGCCTGGCTGGGTGCAGCATGTGGCCCCCGGGCCACCAGTTGCCCATGTATGATCTAGGCACTGTGTTATTTCACTAAGAGCTGGGTGTTAATCTATGCACTGTTTTGTCTCCCTAAAAGCGAGGTGGTGAAGGTATTCGAAAAGGAGATCCAAGACATGCATCGTTATGAATCATCGTTCATACTACGGATGTTCGGCATCGTATTCGAGGATAATGAAGGTGAGTCCTTTTTTGTATAATTGTGCTTGTTGAGAAGCATTATTGAAATCACGACATTGTCTGATTTCATCTTCATCTCTGTCTCCAATCAGTGTTAATTCTGTAGACTAAAACTATGACGAAAATTATAATGTTGACCTTTAACACTGACGAAAACGAAATAAAAACTGGATAAAAGACGTTGGTGTAGTGGTTAGTGCATATGTCCTTCATGCGGAAGGTGCGGAAGGTGAGTGGTTCAAACCCTGCCTAGGCCGACGTTAGCAAGGGGGAGAAGACGACTTCCAGCCCCATGGCCTCCCCTAAGTAACAAGAAATCTTGTGAAATGAAAATATCGCCAACCAATCATCAAGTACACCAAAGGTAGCTGTCAAAATGAACCCCGTCTCCAATATAATATGAGATGTCCTTTCCCCTGCCAGGACTCATTGTCATGGAGTACTGCAAGTTCGGGAGTCTGAGACAGGTTTTGGACAACCCCAAGCGTAAACTGTCTTGGAGCAAGAAGACTCGCATGTGCTCGGAAGCTGCGCAGGGCATCTACAGGTGAGTTCCCAGTGGAGAGTCTTTGGCAGAGAAAGACAAACCAATAACATTCAGAAAATGTTCAACCATATATATATATATATAGGCCTATATAGTTGATTCGGATAAGTAACACACTGACAACTAACTACTGGTATTGTTTTCTCTTAGGCTACATCAGTCAGAGAAGAAATCCAAAGTCCATGGGGCCGTCAGCAGCGACAAGTTCATGGTAGACAATGGCTACAGAGTTAAGGTATGCATGGGTTAAATATAAAGCATATTTAGTTCATTTAGTCTTTTAATTTTGTTCCCAGCTCAATGCAATATGTGATCTTTAAATATTCCAATGGCTTTTGTTTTCTAGACATCAGTCACTGCTACCTACATTGTACACCCTTTTCTGTATTTCCTAATAATGGTAATTGTTATACTGTATTATCGTTCATTGGCTGTCTTTTTTTGTGACTAGCTGGGTGGTCTGGAGCTGACGCAAACGGAGACGTCCTTGAGAAGGAATTGCAAGAACCCAGAGAGCTCTCTGCGCTACCGATCACCAGAGCAGCTGGGGAGTGTCAACCATCCATACTGCAAGATCTGTGAGATGTACAGGTCAGTCCTCTACACACAGCAATAGGTTGGCAGAGGGATTGTAGCGCCCAGGATTACAATAGACCAGTGGTCTTCAACGTTTTCAGGCCAAGGACCCCTTACTTGAGCGAGAGATGAAGCAGGGACCCCTACAACCTGTTCATAGATTCCATATAGTTTCATCGTTTGACAGCACAATCATCAGTGTATTTAGAATTCACGTCAATTTGTGTTTTCAGATATTTAACCACTTGAGCTGTCATTGCCTAATAAACGTGACCTTTTACTCTGTACTTAGTCCGCTCTTTTTCCCTTCTACACCAAACCTCTTTGCCAAAAATAGCCGATCTACAAGCGCGAGGCGCTGTGATCTTGTAGATCTTCTATTTTTGGCTACAGTTCTGAGACTATGGACACTATTGTTCAAGTTGTTAATATAAAAAGGATTGGAAGATTTGGAGGACCCCCTGTAGTAACTCTGAGGACCCCCTAGGGGTCCGGACCCCCTGTTGAAGACCCCTGCAAATTGCTGCAATAGACAATTGACACCAGGTGAAAAAAGGGTTACAAGAATCGTGGGATAAAAGGTTTTAGAGAAGAAAACAAAAAGGGTCTATATATACAAACGAATAAAATGCATAAAAACAATAAGATTCAGAGGATAATCAATTAACTGAAACGAATGAATGAACCAAACCACACTGTATTTTTCTTTTTCCCAGTCTTGGAATGGTCCTGTGGGAAATCGCAACCCGCCAGAAACCTCTCGACGGTGTGTATGTCCCAAAAACAGTGGTTAACGCACTTTCTGTGCCTTTCTTGCACACTTTATGTACGGTACGTATAATAACAATTTCTCTCATAACAGATTGTACCACAGATTTTGACGTCTATAAGCGAGTGTGGGTGGAGAAGCGAGTGCTGGAAGCACTTCCTGAGGACTGCCCTAAAATGCTGGGAAAACTGATCAACGCCTGTCGCGCTTTCGACCCCTTCCAAAGGCCAACAGCTGGAGGTAACTGTGTTTATTGTCTGTATACTTGTATACTGTATGTGCATATATTTTTCAATGATAATTTGAGTATTTTGGGGGGATTTATTTTGAAAATGTTTTGAAATTAATAATAATGAAAATCAAGAAATAAAGTGGTCCCTGTGCTTGGACCTAGTTTGGTGCAGGGCAATAGCATGAACCATTATTGATGGGATAATGTTTCTCCATATATTTACCTGAAACAGGGGAGAATAGTATGTGACACAACACAGTTGTCTTCTCATTCAAAGGTGTGGATCAGAGCAGACTCGACTGGAAGGCATAAACAACCATCTCAAACCACTCGCACACACACACCTCGATAGTTGATCCTCTGGTGCCCCCTTGTGGTTGTTGCCCTGTGCTTCAGCACATCAAGCCCTATTATAAGTCAGGCCCTGGTCTGTCTGTACTCTCTGTCTATACTCATTGTCTGTATACAGACATTATAGACAGTATACTGTCTATACTCACTCCAGGCCAGAAATGCAAGTGGCAAAATGCATTAATGTAAAATTTCTTTATTGCTTTACCTCTCTAACCCTATAATCGTAAACATCCCCAAAAATAAATGATATTTATCTCTATTCTACAGTGCTGGTGGCCAAGCTATGCGATCTATGCCCTTCGGATGAGGATGAGGAGGAGTAAGCTGACGGGTGTTCTCAGAAGAATAGCATGGTGTTTATGCATGGATCTATATTGTACCATGTGTTATGGTTCAGGACATAAAAGTCTTGTCACTGTTCGACCACCACTCACATGCATATGATTTAAATTAAAAACATATTAAGGCTTAATGTTAGTGTAAGTTTACAATACCCTTTTTGTTAACAGGAGATCTTTTCGACATTAACACGTTTCCTATTTAAAAACAAAGCCTTCTCTCTCGATGGATGCAGCCCATCAAAATAGATGCTTGGATGTGGCTTATACCATCAATTTAATAATATGATTTTTGTGGAGAACAATGAACAGGGGTTGATTATGTTCAGGACATGATTATTGATTGATTGAATACTTTAATAGTCAAAACAGCACGGTACAGTGAGTCATTAAGGCTAAAAGGATAACACAAACAAAGTCCTGGGGACTTGTTTCCATTGCGGTCCTATTCAATTCATCAACACAAAATTAACACAATAATACATATCATCAACAAATACAAAACACTATACTGAATGTACAAAGGAGATGGGAAATTACATTGACCTCCCCTTGTGGTCTCCTGATAGATTCGTTTGCCAGTTTGGATAGAAACCAGTGTTACAACTCCTAAATGGGGTGCCGTGATCCCCCCCCCCCCCACACACACACACACACACACACACACACACACACACACAGAAAGCTTTATGTGGCCACACACACCTGTTCATTAAGTATGCCTGGTGGTCAGGTGGGTGGTGACTCAGCTGAAGTTAGCCACCCCTACATATGTTGTTGGATGGTGAAAAGGGGAGGGGGTGATATAATGATGTCTTATCAGTGTATTTCAATTGTGCATTTTGACTCGGAGGCTTTCATCTTTCAGGAAGTAACCAAAAATACACAGGGAATGACAGGGCATATTATAACCACACCAGGGGGTCTATTAGGGTAATGTTACCTCCATACTAAACAGAAAAAGTACACAACTATGGCACCACCTCTTTAATGGATGATGTCAGGGGGGCATTCCACATTTTGGTGGCTGAGCAGTAGAATGAGACATTTCCCCATGTTTGTTCTGTTCTAAATGTGGGTGGTACCAAGATTATGGTGGCTCCCTCCAGTGTTGCGGCTGTGTGGGTGTCACTCGCTTAAACTGTCTCGATTGGTCTCAATAGAGACATTTAAAGTGCTGCTTGAGGACACTCTACATAGTGATTGTACCTGTTTTATTTAAAAACATTTTATGTGCATCTCTGATGTTGTATTATGACTCAATTGTTTGCTGTAGTTTTTCCATTGCTGTAATCAGGGTGTCCTAAAGAGGCTCTCAATGGGCTCCCCTGAA
Source organism: Nannobrachium achirus (assembly GCF_963921795.1). Classification (NCBI taxonomy): domain Eukaryota; kingdom Metazoa; phylum Chordata; class Actinopteri; order Myctophiformes; family Myctophidae; genus Nannobrachium; species Nannobrachium achirus. The sequence goes on along the minus strand of NC_137821.1, from coordinate 53,935,062 downwards.
TAAATAAAGGAAAAGGAAACACTCACTTTGGAGATGTAGTTTGACAGGCGTGAGGGGTATTGAGGGCACTGTACCAATCCAATTGATATTTGCTTAACCCTGTCTTCTACCCTGAGCCATCGCAAACTAGCAAAGTGTGTGGGAATTAGGTGGGTCATGGGCTTAAAGGGATAGTCCACCCCCAACATAACATATCAACACACCCCATGAAGCCTTGAATTCATGGAGATATTTTAGTTTTTGTCCATTCCTGAGCCAATAAGTTGGAGACTCAAAATTAGTTTTAGGAATGCGACAAAAACATCGGCATCAAATTCATGTGGTGCTTGCTTATTGTAACTCGTGCTGGATTAAGAGCATCTACTAAATATCTAAATTGTAAATGTTGAGTAATCGATAGGGGGGGAAAGTCTTTTTGGGGGTGAGCTATCTCTTTGAGGCTGAGAATTAGTGGTATCAGTTTGTTTTGTGAGGTATACTGTATGATAATGACCCTTCTCTGTATATCTTTTGGTTGATATCATTGTGTAAATAAACTTGGTTATTAAACAATGGTGCCATCATGCCTGTGAGTGCTCTGTGACAGCTTTACCATCAAAAACGGTTTTAAAGTGCTGCTTGAGGACACTCTACATAGTGATTGTACCTGTTTTATTTAAAAACATTTTATGTGCATCTCTGATGTTGTATTATGACTCAATTGTTTGCTGTAGTTTTTCCATTGCTGTAATCAGGGTGTCCTAAAGAGGCTCTCAATGGGCTCCCCTGAATAAATAAAGGAAAAGGAAACACTCACTTTGGAGATGTAGTTTGACAGGCGTGAGGGGTATTGAGGGCACTGTACCAATCCAATTGATATTTGCTTAACCCTGTCTTCTACCCTGAGCCATCGCAAACTAGCAAAGTGTGTGGGAATTAGGTGGGTCATGGGCTTAAAGGGATAGTCCACCCCCAACATAACATATCAACACACCCCATGAAGCCTTGAATTCATGGAGATATTTTAGTTTTTGTCCATTCCTGAGCCAATAAGTTGGAGACTCAAAATTAGTTTTAGGAATGCGACAAAAACATCGGCATCAAATTCATGTGGTGCTTGCTTATTGTAACTCGTGCTGGATTAAGAGCATCTACTAAATATCTAAATTGTAAATGTTGAGTAATCGATAGGGGGGGAAAGTCTTTTTGGGGGTGAGCTATCTCTTTGAGGCTGAGAATTAGTGGTATCAGTTTGTTTTGTGAGGTATACTGTATGATAATGACCCTTCTCTGTATATCTTTTGGTTGATATCATTGTGTAAATAAACTTGGTTATTAAACAATGGTGCCATCATGCCTGTGAGTGCTCTGTGACAGCTTTACCATCAAAAACGGTTCTACCATCCCCACCAGGGTCCCATGATTTTACAGGCAATAGGCTCTTTGCACAGCAGCCATATTGGGAAGAAACTGGGCCTCTTCCTTACTTCCTTCACAGGTGTGACCAATGATAAATGGTAAATGGTGCATTTATATAGCGCTTTTATCCAAAGCGCTTTACAGAGATTGTGCATTACATTCACCCATTCACGCACACATTCATACACCGGTGGCAGAGGAAACCATGCAAGGCACCAACCTGCTCACCGGGAGCAATGTGGGGTTCAGAGTCTTGCCCAAGGACCCTTCGACATTAACTCAGGGGGAGCCCGGATTCGAACTGGGAACCCTTCGGGAACCCTTCGTGCTCTAATAGCGGTTTCTCTACCCCTGAGCTATGCCCTGAGCTATGCCGCCCCAATGATTCTGATTAATAGTGTACAAATGGAACCAAATGGACCGGTACGGGTACATTTGCTTTCATGTGTACACCCTCTGAGTCAATTAGGCAATCTGCAACACTTACCCTTCTTGAGAGTGTTATCAAGAAGGGGAAGTATACCAGATTGCCTGATTGCCTCCATATCTGGGCATATTAAACATATCTACGTATGTTAATTAGTAAAGCCAAGCGGGGCCTTGGCTAGTTAGGGCCTGGGTTTGATGATATATGGGCATAAGCGTGTACCCTAACAGGGCATCATCTGGGAATGCCCATACTGTATATCAGGGTTCCCCAATAGGCCGCCCGCAGGCCATTTGCGGCCCGCGGGGGGCTACTGTCAGGCCCCCACCAACCCCAGTAATAATGGTGGTATAAGAGCAGCAACACTAGAATATCGTCGTTGTCAAATCGTCGTTGCCAAATTTGTACGTTCTTTCGCAAAGTAAAGCCCTGCTTCATCATTCAAGGCCGTCTCACAAAAGTAGTGAAAACAGCCGATCTACAAGCACACAACTCCTTGCGGTGCGAGGCGTTGTGTGCGAGACATTGTGTGCTTGTAGATCGTCTGTTTTCACTAGCTTAAATCATTTTTTAAATGATAAATGCAAAACGAACGGTTTTGGACATACAAGATTTTCACCCGTCAACGACGATATCTGAACTGTCGCTGGAGTAGCGGGAACACCACCGTCGCCCCCTGCAATGTTGTGGCCCTCGGCTTGGTACCCTAGACGTGATTCGGCCCTTGGGGAAAACTAATTGGGGAACCCTGCTGTATATGGACATTTTATTCCATTCCAGGGTGTAAATCAGAGTTAGGGGAGTAGCCCCTCATTGCAGTGTGCGAAACGGGGCGGAGTGGATTGTGGAGCTATTTGTGTGCAGAGCTGATTAATCAGTTCCACCCATCGAGGTACCCTGACCCGCCACCCCGTGAGGAGCTAAGAGCCCCTGAAATGGTGCGTAACACATTTCTGCAGCCCTGAAGCGGAAAAGGGAAGTGGATGTTCTAGTAGATGTATGTCATTGGGAGGGACGACTAAACGCCTCAAAGTAGGTTGAAAAATGCACCTATATATCGTCGTTGTCGGGCGGAAACCTCGTATCTCCAAGTTTCAAATGTGTTCTTTCGCAAAGTAAAGCCCTGCCTCATCATACAAGGCCATCGCACAAAAGTAGTGAAAACAGCAGATCTACAAGCACACAAAGTAGATTGGCTGTTTTCACTAGTTTAAATCATTTTTAAAATGATAATTGCAAAACAAACAGTTTTGGATATACAAGGTTTTCACCCGACAACGACGATATGTAACTCTATATTTCCACTATTATCCAGGACTTTGAAATGCATGTATGTGCAGGCTGTGCTCACAGGTGAAGAGCCATCCAAGGGGTTGGAGAGGTTTTTGGAGGACCCAAAATGTCATGCTCCTTTTTATTTCAAGGACGACGAGCAGTCTCACGCTTTGTGGTCATACAAGGCGAGTCTCTTGGACACAGTGACTTGTTGGAGTGGTCTCTCGAAAACAAGATTGAGTTCATCCTCAGTGAGTTGTTTCCAGAAGTGAGTAGTTTGTTCCACACCACTCACTGTACATAAGAGGAGCGTACACTAAAAGCGTGCGGTTTCATTTAGGAGTTATTGAGAGCATAAAATGCATATTAATGCCATGTGTAAATCCCCTTTCTGTACCAGCTCTGTTCAAACACAATGATGGATGTACTCGCGTCTTCCATACAAGGGATATACCACACATATTCCGTAAAGAGGTTAACAGTTCATGCACAACACATTGACAGCTTGAAAAAATGAATCCAAACTGCTTCACAATGCTTGGGTGAATGGAGACAGAGTGGAAACCTCACAAAGTGATGTTCTTCTCCTTTCTTCCACCGACAGGCCACGATATGTGCAAATGCACAGGTACAGGGTGTGGTCCTCGAGGAAGCGGAGTGTCTGTTCCTAGATGGCCCAGGCTTGCATCAGAGGTACAACAAATAAATACTACATGACATTAGCATTAATGCATACATTTCAGTGAGACACTTCACATGTATGCATTATGCATTTAAGAAACAAGTTTAACTTTCAGATTATCAAAAGTTTACTGATTTTATTTCTCTCTTTTCTTCTTTTTGAAGGGTCTTATCTGGATTTGAATTGATGATTAATTGTTTCTTTTTTTCCCTCTCCCCTCCAGTGAGGTGGATGGCTTTCTTGAAGGAATAGGCAAACAGCTGAGACAAGAAGGGAATCCTCCACCAAAGCGCCCAAGGTCCTGGAAATGACTCCTCCAGGAGGTCCATCTCTCCACCCATATTGTTTGAACGAATATTCTTCTAAGTTTTTCTCACATTTTTATAAAAAGTAAAAAATACAAAACATATATTATTGATGTACTGTTGGCTACAATCATGTATACCTGAAACTGTCATTAAATACACAAGGATCATAACATAAGAGTATTTGTACACTTAAGAGTTACAGACTTGTTATGGTCATTCAGGGCTACCTATGTGTGTTTGGTAATATCAGGTCATTTTCTATGTCCATGGCAAAAATGGAAATTTGACAAGTTAAGAGTACATTTGTACACTTAAGAGTTAGAGACTTGTGAGTCATTCAAAAGTCAATCACAGTGTTTCTGATAATATTGGTCACTTTGTCCATTTCTTTTAATTTTGACAAGCCAAAGTGAAATTGATTTATCAAAGATTATTCTACTGAAAATGCACTACAACCTTGCATTGTTAATATTCTATATACTGCGAGTCTCTTGTGGATCCTGAGCTGAAAGGTTTGGGAACCATTGATGTATAGTCCATCATTGTGTGTGTATACATTTCATGAAAACACCTGCAAACAATATTGACTTATGAGACTATACATCTAAGAGTAATCTATAGGCCTATTTTATAAAAATGCACGTTGAGAAATTGGTATAAGTGTAACCAGTAAGACTCCCTAATCGGGAGATAAGCGACCGTAGGTCACTTATCTCCACAAATAGGGCAAAAATGTGTTTTGCCAAAATCTTCCTGATCCATGTTGATGACATGAGTGTAGACATACTGTGTAGTGATTTTCGTGATTTTAGGGCAAAATCTGTAGGAGCAGTGTCCAGAAATGTGTTTTTAAAAATCGGCCTGGAGGTGGCGCTATATGGGAGAGATTCATGTTGATGGGATGAGTGTAGACATACTGTGTACCGATGTGCGTGATTTTAGGGCAAAAATTGTAGGAGCAGTGTCCAAAAATGTGTTTTGCAAGAATCGGCCTTGTGCGCTGCAGTGGCAGGGGGTCCTCCACTGGGGGCGCCACCACTTTTGCATCCATTCTGGAGCACCAGGAGTCGCTGGTCCCCGGGAATTCCCCGTGAGCAGCCCCGTTGGGGTGGTCATTTGGTCATGTTTGCGCATTTGGTCATTTTTTACATCTGGGGGTCCCCCAGGGACCTGGGGGTCCCTGGAGCTCCGGGGGTCCTTGGAGGTTGTAGTTTGGCAGCCAAGGAACGTGTGTGCAAAATTTGGCATGGATCGGGGCAACGGTTGCGGAGATATAAGCAGGGAAAAAGTGTGACGTGTGAGGTGTGACAGACAGACTGACAGACAGACTGACGGACTGACGGACTGACTTACACTCTGTGCAGGGTTTGATAGTAAATGCGACCTACGGTCGCAATTAACCAATCAATGGCCAATGTCCTAAAAGTGGGTTATTCTTCAGATATTGTATTTTTCAACCCTGTGGACCTTGGAGCATTTTTCAGAATGTTGGCACTATAAGTACATTAGAATACATGGAGTTTTGGAGTTCCAAGCATAGCTATTCCTACGGCCATCTTGCTGATATTTTAATATCTGAAATGATGTTATGACAAAGGCATGTGCCTAATATCTGCAACAATCATCTATCAGGAGAGTGATTAACGTGTCATAGCCTTTCATAATGTAACAATGTAATATATAGTTACTTTTATAACACATCACATACATGGATGTATAGTAAGTGCACATAAACCCCATATAAAATATATCTGGTCAGCAGATGGTTTTATGAATATACATTTGTCCCTAAGTCACTTCAACTCTGCATAATATTCACATTGTGTGTGGATGTAATCATGACAGCAGTTTAGCCACTTTAAACCCTCTATAGTTTAGTTGACCGGGATCCACCAAAGCTCTGTACTAGGGCTGCTCCTGTTTACACTCTATAAATCAAATATCTTTGGTGAAAATAGCCTTTCTGCAAGATCACGTTGTGATTTCATGGCAACTCATCTTTGATGAATGTTTAAAAAAAATAAAATATAACTGTGGTTAGTGAGATTAGCTCAATCAGACAGACAGATCTTATGGACGGCTAATCTCTTACAGAGCTAAATCTGTCTTTCTGTCTGTCTGCCCAAATATGGAGATGAGTGATGTGATGTCATACTAATGGCATCTGGTACAGTGATGAATTTAACAGCAGTGTTACTTCCTCACTACGTGTATTCTTGTAGAGTTTTTAGTTCAAATCTCACTGTCAACAAAGATATTCTGTATTTTACTTCATCTGCATATTCTCCTGAAAGTCATCACCTTTTTCTTCATTATCTTCCTCTTCATCACCTTCTCATAACCATCTTTGTTGGACCCTGTTGTGTGTGTGTGTGTGTGTGTGTGTGTGTGTGTGTGTGTGTGTGTGTGTGTGTGTGTGGGGGGGGTGGAGGGGGGGGGGGGTTATTTTCTGTTACTGTTGGTAGTCATGGCTTTCAGTTCCCACCTGATGTTATGTGGGAGTTCAGACAGCTCCAGACCATGCTGAGTGACTGCTAGCTTGCATAACATCTTCAGGCTAGGATTTAAGTCTAGGATGTACAGGACGCCAGAAATGAGGCTGTTTCCTGTGTATATGTGTGCATGGATGATAATACAATCTCCCACCATGCAACAGCACATCCCTTGCATCCAACGGGGGTCTTTCCCCTTGGGCTCAACCTGCTTCCAGGACAAGGTCAGTGGACTGAATTTCCACAGATCATTGAAGTACTGGTTCCTGTTCCCGTAGCCACCAAATACGTACAGCTCTCCATTGTAGGCAAAGGCTGAATGACTACAGCGTCCTTCTGGGAGGAGGTGTCCAGAAGGCTTGCTCAACCAACAGTTGGTCTCTGTGTCAAACACTGTGACGCTGTTGTTGCAGACACCCCCATAACCCCCAAATATAAACATCTTAGTTCCTATGATGGTGGCAGAGTGACCTCTTGAAGCAGGTGGTGGAGGTCCTCTGGAGTTAATTAAAGTCCAGACCATTATGCTGGTGTCCAACTTGTACATGTCATTAGTATAGCCAATCACCTGGGTCTGTCCTCCATACACATACATGACCATCCCCAGGGCACAGGCTGAGTGGAACATCCTTGCTCCTGGAATAGTCCCAGAAACCTTGGGTTTGAACCAGCTGTGGGTGTCGACATCAAAGGCATAAAGCACATTGCAGTAAGGATACCGTCCTCCCCAGATGTAGACAATTTCTTCAACCAGCACAGCTGTGTGGCCATAGCGCCTGGGGGGAACCTCAATGGGACTTTGTCCTCTGTCATTGGTAACTGAGGACAACTTCCTCCAAAACAAAGACAAATGTGTTGAAGATGTGGACTTCAATTTGATCTCTGTTATGAATGTCGTTGCATCCTCCAAATGAGTACAGCTTGTGTCCGACTACCACAGCTGCATGGTAGTACACTTTAGGTCCTCCTGTCAGATGTATTGTCCAGTGAAACATTTCACACACCAGCACCACCTTGAATCAGTGAAACAAATTTACTGGGTAAGTTTGTTAAACAACAGTGTGGATCAAGTTGTTGAATGACACTTTGTTAATTGGACGTTTACTTTTAAAGGACATTACAGTGGTTGTGATGACAATGTTGTGATGTCATTGTGTGATGACGTAATTATGTAGAATATCTAATAAATATCCACCCACACCCGCGCCCCCAACCATCCATCCATCCATCCATCTATCCATCCATCCATCCATTTCATGCAGTTTGGTTCATTGTATTGAGAACACTCTAGTGGAATGTTCAGCATAAAAAAGTATCATGCCTGCATCAACTGTAATTTGTCCAGTTTAAAAGGACTGCCACCTAGTTTAGTTTGAGCCAGGCTGTGTTGGAGTGCAGTTCTCTCTCTATGTGAAGCGGTGAGAAGCCATGAGCCTGTAAGTTTGGTCTAATGAATTTGATATTTTGATGTTGCATTGATTGTTGCATTGACAAATCTGAGTGGGATCCAAGATGGATAGTGACTGTTGTTAGTGGAGAGATAGCTGAAGATCTGTGAGATCTGCGAGTCAGCCCCACTGATAGCGTTTCAGTAAGTACTTTTAGGGCTCTATTTTAAACTCTTTTGCCATGTTTTACTATTTTGAAAAAAACATTTTTAAATATTTCAAATAGCTGATCTACATGCTCACAACATGTCGATGTAGATCGGCTGTTTGAAATATATATATTTTTTTCTGCTTTACATAGTACAACATGGCAAAAGAGTTTAGGGATAAGTTTAGGGTTAAGGCATGGAGGAAAATATAATATAGCTCTTTAGCGTGCTGCCCATGTTGCTACTGAATCAGCACCAGTGCCACAATCATTCTGTGTGCTGTCCATGGTGCTGATTCATGACTTGAGGTGTGGCCTTTAGTTCCCCCTAGTGGTGGACAGTAGGTAATGTATTTACAAGTATTTCACTTTCAAACATGTTTTATTTGGGGCCATTCTAATGTCTGCTCTAGCTCCAGCCAGGCAGATTTTAAATTGCTTGATTCCGAATTGAGATATTTCATATCCATTTAATCAGAAACACCCCTTTCCCATCTAAACAAATTATAACTTCAAACTCTATTTTAACCAAGTTAGATTATTTAATTGAAAGCTGGTGACTGATATTGGCCTTCCAATGTGTGAGTGGGGCTGTGTGTGTTTTACTCCCTTTTTTCATTTAATTTATGCATTGAAAATGAAAAACACACTAAAATAAAAAGAAAATATAGCTGCAAGGAAAGCAAAAAAAGCAGGAAGGTAAAGTAAGGGAAAAGTGGGAAAAGAAATCAAAGAAAAACTAGAAGCAGAGCTCTTCCGAGCACTATAATATGCAATTTAAATAGTCTGCATGAGGTGAGACTTGAACCATTGACCATCGGCATTAAAGACATAAAACACTGACTGGAACCTGTAAAATAACCTCTCTAAATTAAAATATCTTGTGCACATTAGGTTTACAAGAGGAAAAATACCATAGTGAGAGTACCACATTTTTTATGTAAACCTGACAGTGCTTAGTAAGTATCACCAATTTGTTTTATGTTCTTATTGCTTTGATAATACAATACACGTAGGTAGATCAAGCTACGGGGGAACGTGTGTGTGTGTGTGTGTGTGTGTGTGTGTGTGTGTGTGTGCGTGTGTGTGTGTGTGTGTGTGTGTGTGTGTGGTGTGTAACGGTTTCTAAAGTGCCAATTTTAGGGTAGTGGTTAACGTCATTATTATCCATGACGGAGGCGATGGATAACCCAAGCTAAACTGGAGAAAACAGCCGAAAAAGGTCTCTGAAAATCTCCAAACACACAACACACACACACACACACACACACACACACACACACACACACACACACACACACACACACACACACACACACACACACACACACACACAGCAATGTAGGGAACATGGAGCTAACATCTTAAAGGACAACTTAGTTTTTTTTTTACAACAAGGGTTCATATTTTAGATTGTAATTAGAGAAAAAGAAAAGATGAGTGTTAAAATGTTTTAATTTACTGCTTTCTATTGGTTTAGCGATTTTACTATTTTGATTTCAGTGGGTGGGGCATGCACACAAGTGGCTAAATATGTCTTTTTAGACACTATAAGCCGGCAATACACCAGCCCCCATAAGTCACATCTGCCCATGAAAGATTGCGGTGCATCTTGGGAATGGGTTTATTTAAAAGACCGCTTGCATGCATGCCCCAAACCCGGTGTGTCACCTGTGATGTCACAGTGATGTGTCAGGGAAACCACAGTGTCAGGCGTGACCTTCAGAGATACACGGATACGTGGACAAGATGTGCCGGACATCACAGTGACATCATAGCATGATGTCAGAGTGGCAAACCCATATAGATCGTAAAAATGTGTACACATCTACACGTCCAGACGGACATGCCCAAGCTGTGACGTTTCTCATAGTAAACTCACATTACAGAAGAAAATGAACTTTTACACAATATTCTAATTTTATAACCAAGGTAGGATGTGAACATTATGTTAGACTTCAGTGATCTTTATAACTTTGCCTCCGTCTCTTTAACACATTTTGTCTCTCCTCGTCCTCTTTTTCCCAATGAGTTGAGCTCCAGTGTTCAGACTGCAGACCATGTCAGATCTCTCTGTGCTCTTCCCCCCTGAAGGACCCTGTTGCCATTCCATGTGGACACGTTTACTGCCAGCAGTGTATCAATACCCACTCCCAGCCAGACCCCCATGTCTACTGGTGCCTGCAGTGTGAGAGGAGCTACCCAACCCGTCCTGAGCTCTGTTAATTGATGAAGCATTCAACTGGCTGCTGCAGGCTGTCCAGAAGACAGGCTTGATAGCCTGTGATATTTGCGCCTCTGAAACAGGTCCACGTCCAGCCATCAAGACCTGCGTGGCTTTTTAGGATGGGTTTAAAGATGTTGGAAATCTAAGGGAGATAATGGAACATTCATGCATGCTTTTTGGGACTGCCCTTCTGGAAAGAAGTACTTGGGAAACTTGGTGACTGGTTGGGAGTGACTCTGCCAGAATCTCCAGGGCTCTGTCTTTTAGGAGATAACACGCATTTGCCACAAGGAGTCACCACACTCAGCAGCCATGAAGAGCAGACGTCTCTCTCTCTCTCTCTCCGCTCCGTACGCAAACGGCTCTACAAACGGCTCCGCTTCGCGTCGCCGACACGGTCGGTAACAAAGGATAGGATATTTTTTTCTTTTCTGGTGTTACTACTGTTGCTACTTGCGTGGATTACGGATTTGTGCCAAAGTTTATCATGGGACGTACATACAATGGACAAGGAGCTGTATGTACGTGATCAACAGGAGTCACACAGCGACTTCTACCAGCATGATGGCTTGGAGAAAAAACATCTCGGCATCGGAGATGCAACCATCTATGGCTTGATCTCTACAAGAAACAAACCCCCGAATTTCAGTGGAAACAGGCGCTCTTTGCTTGTTTTTCTTCTGTTACTTTGTGGAGACGTAGAACAACATCCAGGCCCGGTACTGACGAGGCAAGCAGCTGCTCGTATTGCGCGAGAAACTGAGTTGTTTTCCCAGTCTGTGACCAGCGAAGACCCCCACCACACGGACGCCACCGCGGGCCCCGAGTCCCTGGACCCCGACATTACCGCGGGAACAGCTCGGCGTGAGGACAGTTATGTCGCAGAGCCCGAGACATTGGCCTCCGACCACGACACCCTTGACTCACGGGCCCCCGGCGGTGAACACTCGGCGACCGCACCCGCGATCGCACCCACGGACCCCGGCGGCAACACCAACGCGGGAACAGTTCGGCGCGAGGAGGACAACAACACTACACCAGACCTGGGCGTGCGGAGCCCACTGCGGCCCCCCACGGCGGCGCCCTGCATGGCCCCCGCGCCCACCACAGAGGCTTCGGATCAGAGGGTCTACAGGGATCGTAATCAGTCGTGGCTTGCTAAATATCTTGGCTTCGATTCAACCTGCGCCGACAACTCGATCCCCCGTGCCGAAGAGACTTCGTGGATCGCTCGGTGTCTGGGGCTTCTAACAACAAAGGAGCTTGACCTCTCCCCCACCCCCACCGCCCCCCTCCCCCACAACAGACGGACATTCTTGCCGAAGAGACTTCGTGGATCGCTCGGTGTCTGGGGTTTCGAACAACAAAGGAACTTGACCTCCCCCCCACCCCCACCGCCCCCCACCGCCCCCCTCCCCCCACTACAGACGGACACAAAGGAAACCCCCTCCCCCAGCCCTGATCATGGTTATCTGGCCACCTCAGACATGAAAGGTACTTTTGTGAAAAGAGGACTGAAAATGATTCATCTCAACGTCAACAGTTTGAAACCCAAACTGGAACAAATCCAAGCTATGTTTCTTGATGGTAAGGTCCAAATTTTAACCTTCTCAGAAACTAAACTCGATGACTCATTCTCAGATGCTAGCATTGAAATAGCCAATTACACTGTCATTAGGAATGATAGGAACAGGAAGGGAGGTGGTGTTTGCATGTATATTCACAATGATTTAAATTTTATCACTCGCCCAGACCTACACCACAGCTCTCTTGAAACTGTATGGGTCGAGATAATTTTTGAACATGCTAAAAATATACTAATATGTGCTGTCTATAGACCCCCTGACCAGAATGACTTCTTTGAGCTGTTTGAAGAGAGCTTAGCAAAGGTGGACGGTATTGAGTACTACAGTTTGGGCGACTGGAATGTTGATGTTTTGCGTAAAGAAACACCCCTGTTCAAGTCCTTTAATGGGTTATGTAATCAATATGGCCTCACTCAGCTTGTTACCGTACCCACTAGGGTGACGGAGCACTCCCAAACCCTCATAGATCTCATTGTAACCACAGACAAATCCAAAGTCACCGCTAGCGGGGCTATTGTATGCGGTCTTAGTGATCATTACATGATCTACTGTACGCGTAAAATACACAAACCCAAGGCTAGTGGCCACAAAACAGTTGTAGCTAGAAGCCTTAAAAACTACTCCAGTGAGGCTTTAAATCACACACTAGCGAATACAGACTTTTCCCGTGAACTGCAGTGTACAAATGTCGAAGGAGCATGGTGTGGTTTTAAAACCAAATTGACCGATGCTCTAGACAACGTGGCACCCTTGCAAACCACCAGGGTTAAAGCCCGCCAAGAGCCATGGTATAACTCAGATATTACCGAATCAGCTAAACTCAGAGACAAAAAGTACGATGAAAAACGTAAGTGCTGCAAAAAGCTTAGAAAAAAATTCAACCATGACCTCAAAATCCAAATCAAACATCTTACTGCTCAGTGCAAGAAACTCAGAAACCAGACAATCGCCCTAATTAGATCCGCCAAAAAAGACTACATCGACGTCAAAATTGACGAATACAAAAACAAACCACGAGACCTATGGAAGTTGCTTAACAACCAATTAGGCTTAAAACCTAAAACCATATGCCACAGCATAAACATCAAAACGGACGCCGCTCTCATTTCTGACAAATGTGAAGTGGCTACCCATCTTAACAAAACCTTTACCACCATGGCCCATTCACTGGTTGAAAGACTGGTCGCCCCATCTGGGCGGTATGGTGTAAAATTTGTTAAGAAATTCTACAATAAACTGGGCGTCAGAAAAGACAGTTTTAAACTTGCCACAGTGACAACTGATGAAGTGTTTAAAAAACTGAGCGCCCTACCTCAACACAAGGCCACTGGCCTTGATAAAATTCCAGCTAGATTTCTCAGAGATTCAGCCGCCACCATTGCTCCAATCATTACCCACATAATTAACCTTTCCATCGAACAGGGTCATGTCCCACAGGACTTCAAACTAGCAAAAGTAACCCCCCTGCATAAAAAAGGTAGCAAACTAGACCCTGGAAACTACCGTCCCGTTTCCATTCTTAGCTCCATATCCAAAGTCATGGAGAAAATAGTCTACGAACAGATTGCAAGATATCTCGATGAGAATAATCTGATTTACGAGTTCCAATCTGTATTCAGAAAATCTCATTCCACCGACACATGCCTTCTCTATTTGACCGACCAAATCAAACGCGAAGCGGATGACGGCAAATATAGCGGCATGGTCATGATGGACCTCCAGAAGGCATTTGACACCGTAAATCATTCTATTCTGATTGAGAAACTAAAAGCCATCGGTCTTGACAGCGCAGCAGTGAGTTGGATGCAATCTTACCTGGTGGGGAGGGAACAGGTGGTGGAGATTAACGGTACCCTGTCCCCCCCCCCTCCCAGTAAGCTGTGGTGTTCCTCAAGGTAGCATACTGGGACCTCTGTTGTTCCTAATATACGTGAACGACATGGCATCTGCTTGCGACTGCAACCTGTTCCTGTTCGCGGATGACTCGGCTCTCCTAGTCTCGGGCAAGGACCACTTGCAGGTTGAAAAGACACTTAACTCTGAACTAAGTAAGATCTGCACATGGCTTAACGACAACAAATTATCAATTTACCTGGGAAAAACGGAGTCCATCCTCTTTGGATCAAATCATAACCTCAAAAAAGTCGATAACTTCACAATCAAAGTGGGTGACAAGGTCATAACACGAAAAAACGAAATCTCTTACTTAGGATGCATCCTTGAAGCTAATCTTTCCAGTGAAAAGATGACTTCTAAAGTAATAAATAAAATCAACCAACGAACTCGTTTCCTACAGAGGATCGCCCCGATGGTCAATTTCAACACACTGAAGACCATAGCTGGTGCAATAATCCAGCCCCTCTTTGACTACGGAGTCCACGTATGGTATCGTGACGCCCCACAAGCCCTGAAAACTAAACTACAAACAGCCCAAAATAAACTAATTAGGGTCCTGCTTCACCTTCCCTATCAGACTCACCTCACCGCTACTCACCAGTTAAGAGTGGGGTGGCTCAGAGTAGATGACAGAGTACAGCAACTTGCAATGGGCCTGGTGTACAAGATACACTACACCACTATGATACCCACGTACCTATCAAAATACTTTATAAACATTAAGGATGTCCATAATTACAACACCAGAGGCAGCGCCACAGATCACTTTCAACCCAGAGTCAAAACCAACAAAGGGTCAAACTCTTTTTTCTGCTATACCACCAAAATGTGGAAAGCCTTACCGAAGGCCATAAAGGAGTGTGGATCACTAGCATCCTTTAAAATTGCCCTGAAAAACCACTTACAGTTCCATTTAATGTGGGACTATTTCTTTTTGTACATTAAGGGTCTGCCAGGAGGAACATTGTTCAGGGGAGGTTCCATCTAGGATGGGACTATTTCTTTCCGTACATTAAGGGTTTCGTGATGTAAACATTTGCATTACAAATCATCGCTGGTAGGCGTTGTCCGGCTGGAGAGAGGGAGAATCCCCCAAGGCCTTGCTGCGACTGACCTTATAGACATTGACCGCGTTAGGGGCCTCCTCCACCAGGTAGCAATGTTGGTTCTGTTCAAGAACCGGTCCGACAGGGGGGCACAGTGGCGCAGTGGTTAGCGCTGCGCCTCACAGCTAGAACGTCCTGGGTTTCGATTCCCGCCGGGGGACGCTGTGGGCACTGGCGGCGTGTTCCTCCCTCTGCGTCATCAGCACCCACACCCTAGGTGGGGTTGGCGATAGGGCCTTTCTGTGTGGAGTTTGCATGTTCTCCCCGTGTCTCCTTGGGTAGATACCCTCACAAAAACATGCAGTAATCCTGGTCTCATTAATGCCTCCCCCTGGCCAGCCGGGGCGCCTGATGGAGGGGAAAGGACTGGTCGGAATAACGTGTTCCTTCCACGCTCTACGTCCAAACCAGGGAAATCCCCACTGTCAGGTGAAAAGAAACAACTTAGACTCCTCATGCATTGAAGGAAGCATGAGGTCAGTCCGTTGTCTCCCCAAGCGCGGCAGAGGGAGAGCAGAGCCCAGGATTACATAGGCAATTGGCACTGGGTGAAAAATGGGTTAGAAAATCGTGGGACAAAAATTATAAAAAAAAAAAGAACCGGTACGACAACAGGGGTCTAATGCAGGTGTGCAAGTCGGTGGGGGTGTTCCTGGTGTCCACGCTCAAACGCCCGCTCGAAGACAACGCCCACATCGGTGGATTCAACGTCACTTGGAGGGCCTTCCATGGGCAGCCGAGGGACCCAGGAGACCACTGGCACAGCTCCACCCACGAGAGAGGGTTCATTTAGCTGGGACCATGGAACGCAGCCAGTGCGGACCTGAGCCTCCCACACCTGCGCTACTGGATCTCTGGCGATGACTTTGGCACCAGAAAAAAAGATAAAGGATTTGGCTGCTGAGAGACCACACAGGCATACAATGGAAAACGCCTTCCATTGAAGGTCAGGGTGGGCCACCTCATACGGGTGCCCAAGACGATTGACGACATCCAACAGGGGCCTGTTTCACTAACAGAGGTTTAGTTAATCCAGGATCTAAGCCTAATCCAGGTTTGCCAAAGCCTCCTCCGTTTATCCTGGTTTATTCCGTTCCACTAACGCCAAGCCAGGTTGAGAAGCAGCAGCTTTAGCGAGCCAGGATCATTAAAGCTGGCTAGAAGCTTGTTCACGTATCCCTTGAAAAGTCCATGCGGTCGAGCGCCGATTCCTTGATCGTGACCAATCATGGAACCAAACAGAGCGGCATTCTTCCCCCTCCCACCCCTCTAAACTCCCCTTCCCCGCACCACCCGTCTCTCTCTCATGCTGCGCAAGAGAGCAAGGACAGGGAGGGGACAGGGGGGGTCACACAGACATGGGGGGCTCTCTGCCTCGCCTCGCTATAGCTATAGTAGTCTATATAGATATTGGTGGAAAATTAAGTAAAAGTATCAATAATATACTGCTATGTAGAACTACTCAGTTACAAGCTAAAGTCCAGAATTAAAAAAATACTTAGGTAAAAGTAGGCCTACAAAAGTATTGGCATCAAAATGTACCAAAACTTTAAAAGTAAAAGTACTCATTATGTGGAATGTCATTTCAATTGTCAAAATGTAGGCTATAATAATCTTTTGAAAATAGTCCATGCGGTCGAGCGCCGATTCCTTGATCGTGACCAATCATGGAACCAAACAGAGCGGCATTCTTCCCCCTCCCACCCCTCTAAACTCCCCTTCCCCGCACCACCCGTCTCTCTCTCATGCTGCGCAAGAGAGCAAGGACAGGGAGGGGACAGGGGGGGTCACACAGACATGGGGGGCTCTCTGCCTCGCCTCACTATAGCTATAGTAGTCTATATAGATATTGGTGGAAAATTAAGTAAATGTATCAATAATATACTGCTATGTAGAACTACTCAGTTACAAGCTAAAGTCCAGAATTAAAAAAATACTTAGGTAAAAGTAGGCCTACAAAAGTATTGGCATCAAAATGTACCAAAACTTTAAAAGTAAAAGTACTCATTATGTGGAATGTCATTTCAATTGTCAAAATGTAGGCTATAATAATCTTTTGAAAATAGTCTAAATGTAATATGTAGGCCTAACTTTACTGTAAAAGTACAATATTTGGATCTGAGATGTAGAGTAGAAGTAAAAGGTATTAGAAGTATAAGCTGTTATATCCTACTCATATCGCTAATTTAATTGAAACATTGTCTGATTTTTTTTATCATCTCAAGAACTTCATTAATATTATCAAACATCGAATAACAATATGAATTATAGTGTGCCTATAACTGATAAATTGATGATATTTTCTTATTGTATTTTTAATTCATTTTATTTTAATGCAGGGTAATTCAAATTAGTTTACGGTATATGTTAACATATGTGTTGAATTAACTGTGGAAAAAGTCATCAGTTTACAATTGGAGTCATTGGACTTCACAAAACTTGAACAAAAGGCACTGGATTAACTAATCTTGGTTTCTACTCCAGAGCAGGCTAGCTTCACAGGTTCATCTCCATGGTAACTAATGTGGGATAACTTTCATGAAACCGACCACTGGCTTAAAGTAATCAGGTTTACTGGCGAGGTTAATCTGCCAAGATAATTCAGCTTTTGTGAAACCGATTGAGCCCTGACCACGGATAACTTTAATCTGGCTAACTGGTTAATCCAGGTTTAAACCTTAATCCTTCCTTCGTGAAACAGGCCCGTGGGTTCAGCCCCCCCCCCCCCCCCCCCCCCATATGCATATATCACACACACACACACACACACACACACACACACACACACACACACACACACACACACACACACAGCCGCATAATTATTTTTCAATAAATTGTTTATTAATAAACGTGAGGTTATTTGTATTTTGTTATTATTTGACATCAACGTCAGTGGCCCAGAGTTAGCCAGAAGCTAGTTTTCATCAAGATGATGGCCCTCGCCCGGTTCATGAAAGCTATGCAGGACATTAATGACATTGCTGCCCATGAAATTTGGTTGGAGCAGGTGGATGATTTTTGGCAAACCTTGTGTCTATTTAAGCTTCTAATACATTGGCATACTCAGATTTATGATTGAATCCATCATCTCGAGCACTCTAATTAGATTATTACAAATATGACCAAAATGTATCATGACATGAATATGATACATTATTGCATCATTATCATTATGTAACAAAGTTTCCTCCAGATTGAGAATAGAGTTGTAGGAATGAGTTGGAGACTGGAGAAAACAAACAACCTATGAATCTTACAGATGCAATTATTTGATTGAAACAATACAGGATTAGACACGGGACGTTGTGTAACAATATTCAGCATATTTAGCATACTTTAGTCAATTCCATCATACTAGTCAAAGGTGTTACATCAGGCTGCTGTACACCACATGCATAATTATGCACATGCACGCACACACACATGCACACACGCGCACACACACAATGCTCAAAAAGAAAAACAAATCCATAACATTTGTAAACAGAATGACAAAGATCAAGGTAGTTGATCCAGTTGATCGATATTGACATTAAAACTCATTTTCACATAGGCCTACCATGGTCACAATCTTTCAATTATAAAAAATGGAAGTTCGGACACACCAATCATCAAGATAAGCATTCCAACATGTTTTAAATTGTTAACAAAAATTAATCAGACACCAAGTTTGCATTTGTAGCTTATCTGGTGCAATAGTTATAGCCTAAATTGTGGTGGCCGTATTGGATTTGTCCAAAATGATGACAAAATGAAGAGTCGCTGGGCACCCTTCCTAAATCATTAGAGCAGGGGTCCCCAAACTTTTTCCAGTGAGGGCCACATAACTTTTCCCTTCTCTGATGGGGGAGCCAGGGTCAGTTTGTAACAGAAAAAGTGTGACGATCGCAGGGGTGCCTATCGCAGGGGTTCAACGCGTCTGGTGACTGTACTCGCCGACAGACTCACAGCATTAAAGACATCTTTCTTCTCGGGACTCACCTCCTCCACAACAACATTCAAACATTTCTTGACAAACTCTCCCTCAGTGAAAGGTTTACCGCCGCTTGCGATCAGCTGAGCAACACGGAAACTGGCCTGAACTGACGATTGGTTCAGCTGAGTTTGGCGTACAAATGTAGTCTGCTGAGCTAACAGTCCACTTTTTAGCTTTGAGAGTTTGTCTGCTCGCATTTGGCCTTGCAAGCTATCATACTTGTCTTTGTGACGGGATTCATAATGTCGGCGCAGATTGTATTCTTTGAATACCGCCACTGTGTCTTGACAGATGAGACAAACAGCCTTTTCTTTGCATTGAACAAAAAAATAATCGTGTAACCACTGCGGGTTAAATACCCTGCATTCTGAATCATTTGTTCTCTTAGTCTTATCCAACCTTTTTGCCATTATTCCGTTCTGGGGGGCTCACGTTCACGTTCTATGACTGAGGCAAAGTGAGGTTGTAGTAGCAACATTTATTTATTTATTTATCTTTTATTTTTTGCGTCATTGTTCAGGGGGCCTGGTCAAATGTGGAGGCGGGCCGTGTCCGGCCCCCGGGCCTTAGTTTGGGGACCCTGCATTAGAGCATGCCCTAGGTTACATCTGGGACAAATGTGGTGCTTTTACAGTGATTAGAGCAAACAATTTCCCTAAGGCCCTGGACAATGCTGCCCTACAAAGGCAGAGTGCAGTAACTATGTTTTCGGACGCACAGACTTATTTGTGTCGCCCAAAGGTCAAATTAGCCTTCATGATATTGGGGGATGAACAATTAACTCAAGAACAGATGTACAATCAGTGTAATATCACTTATATGCCTAGATCTCCTTTTGCTGACCAGTTGTAACACTTTTAAACCCATTTTCTAGTGAAATTCTTGTACAGTACTGCACTCTGCCTTTAGGTTGACCGTGCTTAGCGTTTCTTAATCGTTGGCATAAAATATCAAGATCAATTAGAAATGTTACAAACTTACATGTTCCCCTAAACATTGGCAATCTGAACATTTTGAGCTCCTCAGAAAATGTGTGGCTCCAACGGTTAGAAGATAGGGCCATTGGAAGTTGTGGTCATTTTGAAAAGGGCGTGGTAATTTTCGGGTATTTCCTCCCAGATAGAGAATTTTGCACAGTTCTCATGTTGTTCCTTGGGGTCATATTAGCCAAGAACAGTTGGGATATTCTCTCCTAATAGTGTGGTACGATGTGTACTTCCGTAGGATTTTTGTGCTAAAATAGATTTTTTTGCAGATCCTGGTTTTATAGAGTCCAAACTATGAGAAAATGATGGGTGTCAACTTTTCCGGACCCCCACCCCCTTTCTGGGGGTCATCTAGTTTGGGACCTCCCAGAACAGTACACCAGCCAGTTAATGTCCAATTTTCTTAATATTAGGGTTGTTTTGTAGGTTTTAAAACATTCTGAGTTCATTTATTACACTTTTGAAGCAGCCAGAATAAGCTTTCTGACTTTTGGTTGGGGTCTTTCCTCACCTGGGACCCCCCATACAGTCCCCTATGCCTATCTCAGTAATCGCTCTGCTCCTGCTCCAGAAAAATGTCATATTAGATAATAATTGAATGAATGTTTTTGTAGCTGTAACAAAAATGAGCAGTAGCAAATACCAGGGGTCTTCCACAGGGGCTTCGGGACCCCTAGGGGGTCCTCAGAGTTAGTACATAATGTACTTCTAATGATTTTTTTAAGCTGAACTTTTTTTTTTTTTACTGCTTTGGCTTTTATAGGGACCAAACTGTCAGAAAATGATGGGTGTCAGATTTTCCTGACCCCTGCCCCTTTTCTGGGGGTCATCTATTTTAGGACATAGCAGAACAGTATGCCAGCCAGTTAAGTCCAATTTTCATAATATTAGTTGTTTTGAAGGTTTTAAAAGTTCATATATTGCACTTTTGAAGCAGCCAAAATAACCTATCTGACTTTTGGTGGGGTCAATCCTCACCTGGGACCCCCGGAATGACCCCTGTGCCTATCTCAGTACTCATTACAGTCCTTACTCTGCTCCTGCTCCAGAACAGTGTCAACTTAGATCATAATTGAAGCATAAAAGCTTTTTGTAGCTGGGCTCTGACAACAAAAATGAGTAGCTAATACCAGGGGTCTTCCACAGGGGGTCTGGGACCCCCAGGTGTCCTCAGAGTTACTAAAGGGGCCAGCCAGTCAGCCAAGACATCTGACTGGAAAATACCCTCCACTCTCTGAATTCCATCCATTATCTTCAATATTGGTGGAAGCAAGTTCAAGGTTCAAGGTTGTACTTTATTGTTACATCTTTTGTACAGGTACATAAGAGTAAAACTTATTTTTGTTCGGCTTCCTTCAGACAATGCAGTGGTAGCCGTGCAGCTCCAAGTTCTTTGACTGAAATCCCATCCCATTACCCTGCATTATCACAGATGCAGGGTTGTTGGACCAAAGTGCTCCAATGACTCCAATGTTGATGGAAATAAATAAGTAAGCATTGCCCAGCCCTGAGGCTCATAGGGCAGGAGTCTGTCCTGTTTCTGTGAGGCAGCTTGATGTACAAGTACCCCTGGACAGTGGACATGATAATAGTTTGTCACAGGGACATACCCAGATCCAGCCTTTGATGCTGAGGTCATACATTCAAGATGTATGACAAGGTCCATATATGGAGTTCCCTGATGTCTTCAATATTAAGCCCATATCTAACAGGACTTCATATGGGAATGCCCATATATGGAGGCCACATCAGCCACATACCCCACAACAGAATCCATATATGGCCAAGACAGATGGCCAAGACAGCCAAGACAGCCCATATCTGTGTGGCTGGTTATACAGACAGGGATCTCCATGTATGGTATGGCCATAAAAGGGTATGATGTCAGTTGTCATATACATCATAGGACTTTCACATAACAAATAACAGAGTAAGCATGTTTGGGCTCTCACAGCATATCTCCATATACAGTACATGGATCTCCATATATGGGTACCAGGGGTCTCCATATATGGGTAACTGGTCCGATATACATACATCACTGGCCAGATGGCAAAGAATTGGCGCCCTGAGGCGTCTTACTAGTAAATAATACTGAGAATACTAATAAACCACTACATAAACCCAGGATACATACAACTAACAGTTTCTAATATTATTCAAAAATAGATAGCAAATTGCAGAACTGGTTGCAAGAATATGGCCAAAACTGAAACAGCCGTTTGGCTGGCCCCCTGTAGTAACTCTGAGGACACCTGGGGGTCCCGGACCCCCTGTGGAAGACCCCTGGTATTAGCTACTCATTTTTGTTGTCAGGTACAGAGCCCAGGTACAGGTACAAAAGCGTTTATGCTTCAATTATGATCTAATTTGACACTGTTCTGGAGCAGGAGCAGAGCAAGGACTGTACTGAGATAGGCTCATGGGTCATTCCGGGGGTCCCAGGTGAGGAGAGACCCCCACCAAATGTCATAAAGGTTATTCTGGCTGCTTCAAAAGTGCAATATATGAACTTAGAATATTTCAAAACCTTCAAAACAACTCTAATATTATGAAAATTGGACATTAACTGGCTGGCATACTGTTCTGCGAGGTCCTACAATAGATGACCCCCCAGAAAGGGGGCAGGGGTCAGGAAAATCTGACACCCATCATTTTCTGACAGTTTGGTCCCTATAAAAGCCAAAGCAGTAAAAAATACATTTTAGCAAATAAATCCTTAGAAGTACACTTAGTATCACACTAGGTAGTAACTCTGAGGACCCCCAGGGGTCCCGAAGCCCCTGTGGAAGACCCCTGGTATTTGCTACTACTTATTTTTGTTTTCAGAAAATAAATGCTTCAATTATGATCTAATATGACATTGTTCTGGAGCAGGAGCAGAGTGATTACTGAGATAGGCTCAGGGGTCCATCTGGGGGGTCCCAGGTGAGGAAAGACCCCAACCAAAAGTCAGAAAGGTTATTCTGGCTGCTTCAAAAGTGTAATAAATTAACTCAGAATGTTTTAAAACCTACAAAACAACCCTAATATTAAGAAAATTGGACATTAACTGGCTGACGTACTGTTCTGGCAGGTCCCAAACTAGATGACCCCCAGAAAGGGGGTGGGGGTCCGGAAAAGTTGACACCCATCATTTTCTCATAGTTTGGACTCTATAGAACCAGGATCTGCAAAAAAATCAATTTTAGCACAAAAATCCTACGGGAGCTGTTTTTTGGACGCATCGTACCACACTATAAATGAAGACACCACCATATGAAATATCTAATTGGAAGTAAAATTCCACTATTTAACATTCTGCTTGAGTAAAATGTATGCGCGTGCATACAGTGAATGGCAAATCGAGTGGCAAAGTGAGCGGCAAAGTGAGTTTAACATTGTGTAATGTTGTTTAATGCAATCAGGACTTTTCTGTTTGGATGTATGGGCTGTCAAGGCCAGAAAGTAGTTTTTTGCCACTCAGTAGGCGTTCCCACAGAACTTCCCGGTATGATGATGATGTCACTCGCATACCCTCTATAGAGTGTTTGAATCCAAGTTGTGCAACAATTTAAATCTACGAAGCAACTATAGTACAGTAACTAAAGATGTCAAATAAATGTGGAGTGGAGAGTAAAACGTATATGTTGTGGAGATGTAGGGATCTTTCTGTAAGCACTGAAAAGAAACAAACAATGCAGTTCCCGATACAGTTCCCGATGCAGACAGCGCACATGGATGGCTGGTGGTGGCGTCATCAAGACCCAGGGAATAGTCCATTTACCTTGTTGTGGCAAGATACGCATTTCACAGATGACTTTTTCACAAACATGCACTTCAATGTCCCTGCCCAGGATCCACCAGATGTTTTGAACTATGATTTCCCTCGATTCGAGGCCGAGGCTGTATGCAGATTCACCCCAGGGAGGAGCCCAGATGCCTGCCAGGGTCTTTGTTACTTTTAGGTGTCCGCCACCTACAAGGAGGGCATTTTAAATAGGAGAATATTTAAACTGGAGATTGATAATCCACAACGCAGGGCCTATAGGAGGGACACTAGAGAAACTTCACCTTTGTACCATTTGATGATTTGGGATTTTCCACCTACTGACCCACAGCTGATATGTGCCCCCATGATGCATGCATGATATACGTATGTGGTGGGAGCCATTATTGGCACTGGAGGGGAATTTTCGCTCGGGAGCCCTCACTGCACTCAAACGGACCTTTCGACATGGCTGGTTGCCGTCAACAACGCAACCGGGGATTACGAAACCTTCATGTGGACCACATGGGGTTTGGTCTTTGACCTACACATTGACCCAAGGAAATATCCCAGGGTTGAAGGGAACCGAAGAGTCCAGATGAAAGGCCCTCATACCTATGTTGGAAATGTTGGGATTCCCCACTTGGCACTGACCAGCCCTTTGTATCCTCAGATAAACAAATGGAACTTGAACGACTTGGTGGCACACAACTAATGAATTTCCTTCGGGATTAATAAAGTATCTATCTATCTACTACAACGGACTTCCGTGCATGACCAAAATGACAGACCATGTAACGAGGCACCCGGTCCTTATTGAGAAGAGTGAAGATGGCCCCAGAAATCCTCAGCTCTTTCCATTCTTTCCATTATCGTTATCATGGAACATCTTACTGAGGAGTAATTAAGTAATTTGGTGACTGAATTTGTTTTGTATTGTTTTTGTTTGAGAAAAAATAAATAAATAGTGGAGTAGAAGTAGAAGAAAAATGTAAATACTCGAGTAAAGTAAATTGTACTTTAAGTACAGACTAAATGTACTCAATGTTAGTTTTTCATCACTGGTTTTATGTTCAAATCCGAACTGTACTGTGCAGTGCTTTTCCTATGCAACTGCCAATAACATATGTGTACAAGTTTTCATTTCACTGATGAGAATGTATGCAGCTAGTGCCATCTAGTGGTCGAAGCAGGTTTTCATTTATTGAGCAATATAAAAGCAAAGCATAACATCATTGACTGCCCATATTATGCTGTAATGTTCTTGAAGTTAAATTGTATAAACATGTTCAGACCCCACCCAAATTCCTCTCAAATGTTGTTGATCTAAGATATTAGGCCTGAGAAGTATGCTGAACATCTAAATTATTGTTTGGTTAACACTGCATGTCAACTCCTGTTTTTTAAGCGTCCACAAACCAACACTGACAGCCACATAAAAGGCCAATGACTTCACCATGACTAGTGTGAGGATTTAAGGCCTTTGTGGCTGGAATCCGTACAGAGCCAAGTAGTAAGCCTAGGTTGCAACCAGAGTATTGAGCACCACCTAAACATTACCACCAAACAGTTCTGCCTCCAGTTGGAACTATTTAGCTGTGGAGTGACCAGCTCAACAAGACAGGACACAATTCAAAATGTTTTACTTGTAGGTATACATCGAGTTGCTGCCATGCAGAGAAATTGCATTAAATATATGTTGAGAGTCTAGTAGTTAAGTGAACATTGGATTTTAGTACAGTGCAGTGCAGAGCAAGGCCTAACAAACCTAACAAGTAAAATAAAAAGGGCAAGGCTACCGTTCCGGACCTGTACATACAGGCCTTCAGTCGGTAACCTTTACTCAAAGCAACAAACAACTTCACACACTGCAACAGGCTGTGTCACTCCATGCCTGGCAAACCATGACAAGTGAAACACTAGAGTATAGAGCCAGGGACTAACAGAACAAAGGTGAACAGCATGGACAATCAACTCGTGATTGGCTGAGTCTAACAGGACACACATGATTGGCAGATTGGAAGTGTTTTAGGTCACACAGGTGAAGATGATATCCATCATCACACAGGGACAGACAACTGCTACAAGCGGAACAGGAAACACCAAGTCCATACTTCAAAATAAAAGGTTAATATACAGGGGTCTTCAACAGGGGGTCTGGGACACTTTTGTTTTACTGCAAAACCAAAGTTTGGTATAAGACGTGGAAAAGGTGTTTATACAAGATCATTTGATATTTAAACAAATTATGAAGGAGCAATTTTAGAGTAGAGGAACTTCATAAACTGGTGCATTCATTGTGCTTTGAAAAGAATCTCTTCAGTGTTAACCCATTAAGACATCTTAATCAGCATCATTTTGAATACCAGAATTCTACTAGTACATCTACTTTGCAGTATTGATACTTTCATAGGCTACCTACCCAAAAATCACTATGATAATTAATCCCCCCAAATTGACCCCATATTTGTGATCCTAGCTCAGGTCCTATATGGCTCATTATAGATTTAAAGGATGACTTTTCAACCATCTTCATACAATTGGTCCACACTAATGTTCATGAAGAAATAGCACAATTTGTGTCTCATGGAGGTCTGTAGTAAGTTCAGAAATCTGTCTACCAGTGACATCATGCTCACAGCTTGTCACAGTGCGATGCGGTTTGAGCTTGTAGATCAGCAATTTATCACAAGTCTTAAAGAACACTGTTTTGCAACATAGGGCTGACAACCTGACGTCGTCATGAAAACCGCCACAACTTGTCAGTAACGCCTGTCAGAGGGTAACGCCTCAATGTCTATAGCTGACCTATGACATAACATTGTTGTGACATCACATTCCGTCCTTGTCCCTTATATGCACATATATGGAGATCCCTGAAGTCATCAATATCAAGCACTTAGCTTGGAATGCACATAATGGACATATTGTGTGTCTCATCTGGTTTATAACATAAGACATCTATGATGTCAGAAGTCAGTCATAATCATATCCATATTTGGGAAGAAATGTTTTCTAACCTAAACAACCAACCGCAATTTTTCGATTCACACTTGCAAATTAATTCAGTCCTATTGTTTCTATATTCTATTTCTCTCAACTCCAGATGTTGTGAGCTTGTATAATCATGTTATGTGACACTATAGTCTTGCCCCAATTGTGTCTGCAGTCTAAATTCTTTCACATATCCCACATGTAGTAACGTTAAGACATTATAGCTTATGTTACACCGTCCTGATAAAATAATTAAGCTAATTCATAGTAATAAAACATCTTGCATGCATGTGTGTGTGTGTGTGTGTGTGTGTGTGTGTGTGTGTGAGAGAGAGAATATTTGTGTGCTATAGGGTGTAATACTTAGTTATAATATATTACAAAAAATATGTATCCCCCTTTCAGTTATATATTACAAAAAAATATGTATCCCCCTTTCAGTTAATCATTGTATACTATAATAATCAACACCATTGAAATGGATTTATTGAATACTTTATTAACAGTTTGGGAAAAAATAAAAGTACAGTGGCACAGTTATACAATAATGGTCAGAATTCTGGTCAGAATTTATTGAGAGGATCCCCCCTTGAGAGGCAGCATCTCATTTTAGAGAGCAAATGCTAAAAGGATAACACTACAAGCCCTGGGATCTTGTTTCCATTGTGGTCCTATGGCGCTCCACTGGGTGTCTAATGGACCAAAGCAAGATTACATAACACCAGATATGTAAAATTCTAGAAACACAAATTATACCATGTATGATCTGTAGGCTAATTCATAGTATGAGTGAATAACACCAACATAATTTGCCAGACATATGACTGCAGGGTCTGACATTAGGGTTTATTTTCTACATTCCCAAGTATTTCTGAGTCTTCTGAGTCCTTGCAGGTCTCCACAAGCAAACAGTCCATCACATCCACTTGCATGTTGGTTTGTAGATTTATGTTTTGTGTGCAACATACTATAGTTTGTATGTGCATGTGATCAAACTGATCAAATTAAATATAAAGAATGCACACGCGAGGCAATTCAATCAAAAACGCCAATGAAAATCAAAGGTTGTCTTGTGTGTAACAGTTGTTTTAAGACACGATTCATATAATGTTGTGGCAGTCACTTTGAAGGATGGTTAAGTGCATTTCATCAACCTATAAAGCTCCTATACACTTGCACTAAACCTAGAGCAGTGAAAGACGAGCCTAATAATCGTGCATTGTCCTTTAATTAATAACTACTAGTAACACACCCATGCCTTGGTTGTCCCACACAAACCCTAACCCAATCACAAAAAATAATGTTTTGGGGTGAGCATTCGGCACAAGTGCCAATCAAAGTGACTGCAATGGCCAATCACAGGGCATCTTTTCCAAAAACATAAAAGCATAACATCTGTTTAGCAGAGTATGATGGATTGTGTGGGACAATGATGGCATGGATGTGTTTGTAATGACAACTACTAACACATTCATGAAAGGAAAATCACTTTTGACCATAACAAATAGTGTATAAGCGATAGGCTTATAGTCTCTATGCTATGAGCTGCTGGGGAAACTGGACAACAGGGGCATAAAAGACCTCAGTCTTTTTGGATCAATATATGTAGGAAAATACGTTTGTCACCTTGTTTGGGTTCTTCGTTTACTCTGGTGATATCAATGATGTTTTATTGTTAATGACTCAACTGACACGTCTACCTCATTTTGCTTAACACGTTGCATTTTTTAATTGTGTTATTACCCTCTCTGCTTTGTGCAATGTTTATTTTGAAATGAAGAAAGTCATCAGGAACAGGATGTAGACCAGTATGTATACTTTAACGCAACTTTGCCACAAGGGGGATCAGATGAATAAAAACAACGTCCATGTTCCTACCCAATAGTTTATTTTGTTTTTATTTTCTACATTGTATCGTTTGCTTACTTATGGTGTCCTTTGTGGATCCAGTTACCAAGTTTATAGTCATTGTGAACATCTTTCTGTTAATCCATTTTTTAGAATCTAACTTATGTGGGTTTAGATTGGTACATACAAAACAGTTCATAATTCTTGGAGTAAAATGTATATGTCATGTTTGCATGCATAATTCAAATACCTACACTTCATGTTTGATACAATAGAGTTGATACAAAGAGCAGCTTACCTTTCATTATTGTTGTTAAGAAGTTAACATATTAATTACATTGTGATTAAGATTAGCCATTTCATGTTATTTGCACTCTAAAAGGAGATAGTCGTTTTGGTTTAAAAAACAATTCATGTTGAGTAAGTGTAACTCGCAGACACATTGTCAACTGCTATTGATTCTTCTGTATTTTCTGGAATTATTATAGAGCATTAAGATTTGTTACAGTATAGTTTTGTCAGATACATTTGTCAGCAGCCATTATACTTTTTTTCATTTTTTCCCACCCTAGCTCTTACAATGTTTTTTTTTGTAATGAACTTTCATAATCATTAGTTTGAGAGACCATCCTTATTCAGCTTACATGCAGGTGTTTGATTTGATACTGTCAGTGAGCTCATTTATAGTGAGAAGTTTCACCCCATGGTGTGAACAGGCTGGGTCTTTTCAAAGAACATAATTTTTATGAACTATTGTGGACACGCTGGTGACATTTCAGGGCACCTGAATCAATGAACCTCTTTTCACAATGTTCCAGTGTGGATATGCTGGTGTGTCTTCAGCTTAGATGAAGTGCTGAAACTCTTGTTACAGCTTTGACACTGCAAAGTTGTTTTTCTTGTGTGGATACGCTCATGTGCCTTTAGAGTACCTAAATGACTGAAACTCTTGTCACAATGTTTACAGAGGAAAGGTCTTTCTCCTGTATGGATACGCTCGTGTGAATTTAGATGACCTATCTGAGTGAAACTCTTGTCACAATGTTTACAGTGGAAAGGTTTTTCTCCTGTATGGATATGCCCATGTCTCTTTAGATTACCTAACTGATTGAAACTCTTGTCACAATGTTTACAGTGGAAAGGTTTTTCTCCTGTATGGATACGCTCATGTGACTTTAGATTACCTATATCATTGAAACTCTTGTCACAATGTTTACAGTGGAAACGTTTTTCTCCTGTGTGGATACGCTCATGTGTCTTTAGATGACTTAAATGATTGAAACTCTTGTCACAATGTTTACAGTGGAAAGGTTTTTCTCCTGTGTGGATACGCTCATGTGTCTTTAGATTACCTAACTGATTGAAACTCTTGTCACAATGTTTACAGTGGAAAGGTTTTTCTCCTGTGTGGAAACGCTCATGTGTCTTTAGATGACTTAAATGAATGAAACTCTTGTCACAATGTTTACAGTGGAAAGGTTTTTCTCCTGTGTGGATACGCTCATGTGTCTTTAGACTACCTAACTGATTGAAACTCTTGTCACAATGTTTACAGTGGAAAGGTTTTTCTCCTGTGTGGATACGCTCATGTGTCTTTAGACTACCTAACTGATTGAAACTCTTGTCACAATGTTTACAGTGGAAAGGTTTTTCTCCTGTGTGGATACGCTCATGTGACTTTAGATGACCTATATCATTGAAACTCTTGTCACAATGTTTACAGTGGAAAGGCTTTTCTCCTGTGTGGAAACGCTCATGTGTCTTTGGATTACTTAAATGATTGAAAGTCTTGTCACAATGTTTACAGTGGAAAGGTCTTTCTCCTGTATGGATACGCTCATGTCTCTTTAGACTACCTAAATGACTGAAACTCTTGTCACAATGTTTACAGTGGAAAGGTCTTTCTCCTGTATGGATACGCTCATGTTTCTTTAGATTACCTAAATAATTGAAACTCTTGTCACAATGTTTACCGTGGAAAGGTTTTTCTCCTGTGTGGAAACTCTCATGTGAATTTAGATGACTTATCTGATTGAAACTCTTTTCACAATGTTTACAGTGGAAAGATTTTTCTACTGTGTGGATACGCGCATGTGTCTTTAGACTACCTAACTGATTGACACTCGTGTCACAAATTTTACAACGGAAAGGTTTTTCACTTTTGTGGATACGCTCATGTGAATTTAGATTACCTATCCGAGTGAAACTCTTGTCACAATATTTACAGTGGAAAGGTTTTTCTCTTGTGTGGATAAGCTCATGTGTCATCAGGGCACCTGACTCACTGAAACTTGTGTTACACAATCTACACTGGAAAGGTTTTTCTCTGTGGACACCTCTACTTGAAAACATCTCCCCCCAATCACTGTCTTCACTGACTTCAGGGTCAGAGTCAAGTTTAACCTCAGAGCAGTGTGAAAAGATGTCTGCATCAACATCACTTTTAACTGCTAGTAATGTCGACATAGATCCATCAGGCTCCTTTGGTCTTTGAAGTATCTCCTCCTGTGCTTTAATGTGTGGAGGATCTGGTTCCTCCTGTTCCTCTTTAATGTGTGGAGGCTCTGGTTCCTCCTGTTCCTCTTTAATGTGTGGAGGCCCTGGTTCCTCCTGGAGCAGACTGGAGCTCCTCTCCTGTTTAATAGAATCCTCCTCTTTACACACAACCATGTGCAGGAAGTCTAGGAGCAGAAAAATAACATGGTCAACACACGATTCCTAAAATGTATAACTTTTATTTCTACCATGTTCCATGTACAAAATGAGCTCATCTCAAGCTCACATTATGATGAAGACACGATGAGCACCCAGCTAGCTGCAACTAGATATATATAAATCAGTGGGTATCATTCGTGCTATTAAGGGAATAATTAGGGAAACATAAGAAAATCTGTGAACTAAATTGTTACCAAGACATTTCTTCACCAATGTGTTAATTTCTAAAGGTGTGTATTAATAACGTACTAAAAGGTTGAAATTCAACTCCGGGGAAAACTTCATGAAAAGCGTGTGAAAGTTTGTGTCCTATTAACTTTACTATATAGAAAGAAATACAAAAAAATAAATAAGCTTTAAGTATCATGTGAGGGGTCAAACTAGGGGTTTTTCATGATGCTGAATCCATTTTAAGCATTTGGTTTGCACGAAAAACATTCTATGGGCTAGAAATGGCCCCCACAAAACGGTGAAAAGTGATGACTCATCACTAAAACATGTTGTTTGTTTACGAATCTCCAGTCAGCACTCCACTCCTATGGGTGTCGCTAGCGGCAACCAAGAATAACAGAATCACTCACATAAACTCCCGTAGGACAATTCCCATTGGCCGAAGGGTATGTCCGTCAAATGACGTACCCGCCTGGAGGCGGACCCCTATAAATTCCCCATCCGCCGGATGTTCCCCCTCTTTTTCGCTTCTGCTTCAACTGGATTGCTTGTTCACTCACTCGCTCCAACGAAGTCTTCAGCATTAAGTATTCTTACCTTCAAGTTTCAACTTTTCCCACTAACTACACTCAGGAGTTCGTTTCGTCTGCACCGATTTGGCGAGTAAGGTCGAGCCTACCGGTTTCGAGACTTTTTCTCCTGCCTTCTTCGAGTTTCTCCGCTAGCTAACTTTAGCCAGTTAGCTTGAGCTTCGCGCTAGCCTCAGCCCTCGCTTGTTAGCCTAGCTGCGCTAGCCTTCTAGCTATCCACGGCTCCTCTACCTCGTGGTTAGCTTAGCCTCCGGCCTGCTTTTTGCAGCCTAGCAATGGCCTCGGACGTCCCCTCGCCCTCGGCCTTTCGCTCCTGCTCCGTGGACGGATGTCCTTCCCTCATGGACCCGGGAGCTCCACAACGGAGGTGCACCAGCTGCAGGGAACAGGGCCTCTCCTCCGCCCCAGGTTCCCCAGAGGGCCGTTTCTCCCCGACCTCCGTCAGGCGGAGGCACGCCGCTGTAGCGGCTAGCCTCATCGACCTGATCGCCGACTTCCGCTCCTCTTCAGAGAGCCAGGCGCCCCAGGCCTTCCCTCCAGACCCATGGGAGGTCCCCACCGATTCCCAAGAGGTCTCCAGCGGGGACATCGAGGTCTCCTTCGTGGCCGCGCAGCTCCGAGTCAGACGCTGGCCAGAGGAGGAGGACGATACCGACGATGAGGGCCTCTCTCTGCCAGGTCCGGTGGCTCCGGCTGCCTCGGGTTCTTCTTCCCAGGCCCCGACCGACCTGCTGCCTGCCCCCCCCGTCTCCACGGTGACGCAGGCCCCTTCCCCCCCTCCACAAGTGGCGGGACCCCGGCCTGAGGTGTTCGTCTTCACCGCACAGGTTCCCTCCCGGGCTCCCCGAGGCCCCGCTTTCGCCGCTGGGGGACCCCCCACCGGCCTAACCCCCATCCAGCGACGATGACGGCCTGGTCCGTGCTGGAGAGGGCAAACCACACACTGGGCCTCCCAGTGGCTATGGGAGAATACGGGATGACTATGCTCCCCCAACTGCCGGGACTGCAAGCAGCCTTGCACGATACCTGGGAGCAGCACTGGGATCCGACCAAACTCGACTTCCCCACCGAGTTCGTGGGGAAGTCGAGGTTGGGAAGAGCCTCTCCCCCGGCTCCCACTTCCCCCCCGTCCCTCCGGAGACCCCCTCAGATCCTCAGACCAACGTACCAGGTCGGGCCGGCGTCTCCCTACTCAGGAACCCCCAGCCCGCAGGCCCAGAGAGGACCGCGAGCAACCCCTGTAGGGCGCTTGGAACAGACTTTTGGGGACTCCAGGCCTTAGTTTTCTTCAGAACTGGCTTCTCTGTGGCTTTTTCCCTTGACAGGGAATCCGGAGTCTGTTTTGCTGTTATTGTTTTATTCAAAACGCGCATCCCCTCCTCTGCCTTCATTGTCATAATGCTTTATTGTTTTACTCAAAACGTGCATTCCCTCTGACATAATGCTATGTTGTTTTATTCAAAACGGGCATTCCCTCCTCTGCTTACTTTGACGTAAAAATGTTTTGTATTCACAAAGGTTTTACTGGTCAAGTAAATTGGTCTGTCCTCCACTTTCTGTGTGTTTCTTCCTAGTACACCACCTAGTGGACACGAGATGTGTCGAGTGTTTTGCCTCTTCAGGCTGTCTCTCACTTTCTCACAGCCTTCTTTCCTCTGTTCTTCAGTGTGTAGAGATTTCGCCTTTTCAGGCTTATGTTCTCTCAATTCCCCTTAGCAGTTCTTTCAGTCACCACTAGAGACCAACCTCCAGCTAAAGGTAATCTGAAGTCTCCGCTTTCCTTGTTGCTCTCCTCCTTCTAAAGGTTTCCATGAGCCCCCTCGGGACTTTTTAGACCTTATGAGCTAAGAGTAAAACCTGTACGCCTCCACAGGGTTTTTTTGGAGTCGTTTGCTGTAGGTTAGAGTGGACTTTTGCCCGCACAGGCCTTGTTTAGTCCTTCTCTCCTTGTCTTCCGCTCCTGGCCACGAGGTTCGGTTCCAGCCCTCTTCAGACGTGCTCGGTTCCTTCCTCGAGTCGTCCCCTTCGGGCGGTCTCTCGGCCACGGGCACGCTCCTTTTCCTCCTCGGCTCCGCCGGCCTTCCGGGGCGCACTCGGTTCCCTCCCCGGCTCCGCGGGGACCCGAGGTGCGCTCGGTTCTCCTCCAGGCTCGGCCCTCCCCTTCTCAGCCACGTGACCGGCCCTCCTCAGGTGCGTTCGGTCCGTCGCTCGAGCCGTCCCGCGAGGACGGTCTCTGGTTTTTAGGTACGCTCGTTTCCCTCTCCGAGGTACGTTCGGTGTTTCCCCCGGCTCCGCGGGGACCCGACACGAGCTCCTTCTCCACATGACCCCGCTGCTTCTGGGTTGCGTTCGCTTCCTCCCCCGGCTCCGCTGGAGTCAGAGGAACGCTCGCTTCTCCCCTCGGCTCCGCCGAGGAGAACGTCACGTGCCCGTCCAACGTCATCACGTCAAGACGGACAGACATTGTAAGCCCCCTCTTGGGGCGCTTGTTTTAAGGCACCTGGCCTCCCTCGAGAGCGGTGCCGATCAAGTCTCTTCGCTCTTCTTCCCTGACAGCCCTTCTCTTGATTTTTGGTGCATTCCCAACCGGGATCTCTCGCACCGTATCTAGGGGGTTTCAGGCCGTCTACCGGCTTACCCCTCTGTCCTTCAAGAGTTCTCTTCGTCAGGGAGACAGGCTGCATACAGCCGCCGGTTACTCTAGGGCGCGTGGAGTTTTTTCCTTCGTAACGAGACTCCATCCTGTCCCTCGTTCCCTACTTTAGGTAGGGTTTCGACCCGCCCAAACCGGGCCGGTTTGTTTCGGTTCTTGGAAACCCTCTTTTTCAAGTTGCTGACTCCCGCCAGTCTTCTACGTTGAGGTGAGGGTGAACGCTGGTTCACCTATCTGGTTTTAAGGGACACGTCTTCACTAGTCTCCTTCTTTCCTCCTCACCGTCCTCCTATCAGGTTCACCTCCCAGGGGAAGTGTACGAGTACACGGTTCTCCCCTCGGCTTGTCTTTGAGCCCCCGGGTCTTCGTCCTAGGGGCCAGGAGGGCGCTCGGACCCTTTGCGGCGCCAGGCAGTCAGGTCACAAGCTACCCGGACGTCTGGTTGAGTTCGCGAGCTCCGTTCAGGAGGTGGCGCGTCACATCAGGTTGGTTCCCCCTTCCTCAGAGTGCCACTTTTCTAGGGGCATTTCTGGACTCGCTGCCTTGGTCTAACGCCCCTCGTAGGAGAGGATAGAAAAGTTTCTCTCCTAACACAGCCTTCTCCCGGACAGAGTACTCAGTCCGTTTCGAGAGGGCCTAACGCCTCAGGGGTTTTCTTAACCCTAGCCCTGCACAGGGTACAACCGGGACGTCTCCACGGGAGACCGCTCTAAGGTGGTTGTTTTCCCTTCGGATCCCGCCCACCGAGGGTCGCGCTCTGGTGCAGGTTTCTCTCTAGACCTCGGAGGTCTTGCTACCCTGGCAGCAAGCCGACCTCCGGTCGGCTGGAGCCAGGATGGGAGAGGTGTTTCACCGTAGGGTGATCACCTCGGACCAGCCTTCAGGCTGGGGCGCGACTCTGGAAGAGCGCAGTAAGGGGCCCTCGGGGCCGGGGGTGCGAGTCCACCTTATCACCTACTCAGAGCTGATGACGGTGTTGCTGGCCGTCGTCGCTTCGATCCCCTGATCCTGGGTGGGCACGCCCTCATCAGGACGGTCAACACCACGACTTGGTGTTTTTGTCAACAAACAGGGGGGGCTGTAGTACCGAGAGCTAGACAGGTTAGCTCGGGCCACGACTGTGGTACCCAAGTCGACTACAGTCGATCAGGGCCTCTCTTGTTCCGGGCTTCCTGTTCAGCGGGGCAGTTCTGCTGTCCAGGGGTAACCACGTTACGAGATCTGGTCCCCTCGCCCTCGGTGGCGGAGGAGATTTGGATCGGGTCTTTGACCACCAGGTGGCAGACTTGTTCGCGTCGTCAGAGAACGGTCAGTGTTCTCTGGACCTTGGTCCGAGGGGGACTTCCCCACTGGACCTAGACGCTCTGTCTCGCAGCTGGCCGCAGGGCCTTCGGTCTGCGGTTCCACCGCTAGAGCTGTCTCGTCCGACCCGCGTTAGGGTCAGAAGTTACCCCCCAGAGTTGCTCTGGGTGGCGCCGAATCAGGGGACTGGGAGTTCCCTGATAGCGCCTCTCCTGGTCGGTCGACCTTGGCGCCTACCTCTACTCGGGGATAGGGCGAGCTAGGCGTACCAGGAGTTTTTTCTCCCGGACCCCCAGCGCCTAGAAGGGTGGGTCTGGCACTTTTAAGGGAGTGGCGGAGGGCCGCCGCCCTGGCCTCTGCGGTCTTAGACAAGATGCAGAGGGCCGGGGCCCCTGGTACTCTAGAAGTGTACACGGGGGTTTAGGAGGCCTTCGCCTCTTGTTACAGGTTGAACCGCCCTTCGGTGGTTCTGGCCCTGGCGTCCTTCTGGACTTTTGGACTTTCTTCTGTCCGGTATAGTCCAGAAGCTGGCAGCCCCTACTTTTAGGGGCTATGTGGCTACCTCGAGGGTTGTCGCCTTGGGTTGGAGGGTTCCTATCCTTCTAAGAACCTTTGGTTGCCTCAGTTTGGGCTGGGATCAAACGAGGCGCTGCTGCGGCTAGACCGTTGGTTCCCTCTTGGGTTCTAGAGGTGATCCTAAGGGGTCCGAGTCAGGCTCCTTTGAGCCTTTTGGGAGACTTTCTCCTTGGAGCCCTTTCCTAAGTCGGCTCTTTTCCTGGTTCTGTCTACAGCCAAGAGGGTCAGTGACCTTCACGCTCTCTCTGTAGCTGGGGGCTGTAGGAGGTTTTCTGGTTTTGACCGCAAGGTTTTCTCTAACCTTTCCTCATGTTCTTACTCAAGAACGGGAGGATTCAGGAAGTTCCGGTGGAACTTCTGGCCTTTCTCCCTCCTCCTTTCGCTTCGGAGGAGGATAGGAGGTTGAACTGTCTTTGCCCGGTTAGGGCACTGAGAGTTTACTGTGAGAGGACTGAAGGCCGCAGACGGTCTGGTAGTCTGGTAGTCTCACTTGGTAAGTCCACTGGCAGGACGGAGATCGCGGAGTCGTCTCTGTCTGGGTGGATTGTGGAAGCCATTGTTTTGGCTCATGACAGTGCGAAGGAGGCTAGGCCCTTCGGCCTAAAAGCCCATTCGACTAGGGGAGTTTCCTCTTCTTGGGATCTCGCTAAAGGGGACTTCCTTTCAAGAGGTGTGTTTGGCGGCTAGCTGGAAGTCGCTTTCCACTTTTGCGGCTTATTTTCACCTGGACTGAGCGCCTCCTTCTTTGGCGCATTCCGTTCTTGAGGTGGCCGCTTCCTCCCCTTCCCTATGAGGTGAGACTCCTAGTAGTGTTCTCCCTCAGGTTGTTTTGTAAGTGTCTTTACACTTTTTCTTCCTCCACACAGACCAGAGGGTAGTGGTCGTGGTGGAGGGGGGCCCTTTTCCTGGGTTAACCCTTCGGTTGTAACTTGGGGCAGACTAGGTTTGAGGTGGGTTCCGGTGGGCCTAGTCTGTAAGGGTTCCTTAATTCCTTTTGGTCGTTTCCGCTTCCGGGAGTTTATGTTTCCCATAGGAGTGGAGTGCTGACTGGAGATTCGTAAACAAACAGTGTTTCGTATGAAACACCTGTTTGTTAAGAATCGGAAGGAAGCACTCCACTCCGGTGAGGACCCTGTTCGTGAGTTTGCGCAGAGCTCTCTCAAAGAGGGGGAACATCCGGCGGATGGGGAATTTATAGGGGTCCGCCTCCAGGCGGGTACGTCATTTGACGGTCATACCCTTCGGCCAATGGGAATTGTCCTACGGGAGTTTATGTGAGTGATTCTGTTATTCTTGGTTGCCGCTAGCGACACCCATAGGAGTGGAGTGCTTCCTTCCGATTCTTAACAAACAGGTGTTTCATACGAAACACTTGTGTTTGCAGGATATAATCTCTCCAGAGAGTGTCTGTCATGACGGCGCCTCTCTCTGCATGCACTTGCAGCGAGCCATGCAGCAAAGCTAAATACACAACAAAGCATCCTAAGAACAAGAAAGCAGAAGAATATAATCTAGTTAGTCTGTTGATCGCTAGAATCTAGTAATATGAATGAGAAGAAAAATAAGCAGAAAGCCTTTTTTTTTTTTTTCGTTGATCGTAAGGTAATTTTAGTAAGTAAGTTTATGCTGGTGAGGCATTGCACATTATTTCAGAATGTCTTGAGGAAAATACGATTATTTTGTGTTGATGTTGTAGCCTACATTGCTTGCAAATAAAAATAAATAAATGTCAAAGTTATTTTGTATATAAAAACCAACTATATACTGGAATCCTCCTTTAAAGGGCCATGAAACACAAAATCACTTTTTCTATAAATATATATTGTATCAATGAGTCACTTGTGATAGGGAGCGATGATATGTTTCAATTGGCCCATATGCTTGTGGTTTCAGAGCTTTCTGCCGTCTCTGTAGCTATTTCTGTGAACTTCCAGTTTCTATGTAGAAAAGAAATCTTTGGCGCCACTCATTAAATATTAGCTTCTGTTTTATTTCTGTGACGTGACGTAGGCATATCTAATTAATATTAACGTTTGTTTTATATAAAGTCGTATCAAGGGGGGCGTGGTTTCACTGTAGGCTGCTTGCAGCCAGAGAGCAGAGCCAGGGACTCCGTCAACAGACCGCTCACAGTTACACTGTTGTGCCTGCGGCTGCTGTCTCAACCGTGGGGCAGGGCTGTTGCTGTTCGACTCAGTGGTGGAAAGTAACACTTGTTACATGTTGGAAGTATATTAATACTGTGATGTAGAAACACTCTGTTACAAGTAAATGTCCAGGATTCAAAATGTACTCGTAAATGTAAAAAATAAACAATCTACAACTACAAGCTCACAACATGTCACGAAAGCGTGGCGGCTATTTTTCGTGCATGGACGTTGTGTGTGTAGTGTGTGTGCGCGCACCACACAAAAACAGTTGTCACACACACACACACACACACACACACACTAGTCAGGAAATATAGCCAACAGCGCTAGCGCCTAGCGTCCATTCTGCTCCGGTAAACAGTAAAGTTAGCCATGGATAAAAGCTCAGGCAGCTTGTTTGTAAAATACTTGCACATTTTAACTGGTTATAGAACATGGAGTTGCCGAATGTTTTTACACCTCCAATGGCTGGTTTTAAAATCTGGTTCCGAAATGCAAAAGCAACAAGTGCGGACAGCTTCTCTCTGTGGCTACACTTCAGAACACAACGATATGCACGCATTACTCCTCCCCCTCCCCCCACAAAAGCAGATAACCAAGCCTACATTTTAATTTTCTTTATTATCAAGTCTGATAAAACAAATAAAGAGGCGGGGTTTCTGACCCCTTTAACACATTGGCCGCCATTTTAACATTGACTGTATGGCTCTCCTGCCATTTTGTTTAAGCATTTTATTCATATATATACATTTTCCTAAATTCCCTGTTTGCACGAAAATGTCATACAGTGCCTGAAATGAAAGAGCACATCCTCTAGTCTCTCCAAAAAATATTATTTTGTATGTAGGATGTAGCAATCTAGAGTTTTAGCCATTTCAAACCCCTTATTTTTTCAAAATCCAGGTGGAAATTCAAAATAATTTGAGTTATTGACCTTTTTGTGAATGATCCGTTTTCCAGTGGATAACTCACTTGATATTTGTCTTTATGGCTTCAGGCATTATCAGATAAGTGTACTAATGTAATTGTGTAATAGGATTTTTTTTTAGAATTTTCTGTTGCAGAGAGCGGCCAAATCAAGTTGGGCTCCCATCGACTTTAGTGATGAAAAGTGATGAGTCATCACTTGTGTGGGTGTTGTGGTGACCCCGAAGGTCGCCCACTCGGGCGCCCTAGCTAAATCATTAGAGCATGCCCTGAGCTACATCTGTGCAAAATTATGCACTTTTAGACTGATTAGCACGAGAAAAAAAACCCTAAGGCCTCCGACTAACATGAATACTCACCCATACGTGTATTGTTTTCTGAGGCTATTTCTAGCCCACAGAATGTTTTTTGTGCAAAACAAATGCCTGCAATGGATTCAGCATCATGACAAACCCCTAGTTAGACCCCTCAGATCCTCTTTAAATACCCAGAAAAATAATCTTTTTCTGGGTATTTTCCTCCTGTATAGAAAGTCAATGGGAGCCCATGTTTCAGGCATTAAGGGGTTAATTGCGACCGTAAGGTCGCAGTTTAGTATCAAAACCTCCACCGGCCGTCCGTCACGTCCGTCACGTCACACGTCACACCTTTGCCCTGCTCATATCTGGGCTCGTTTGTGTATTGTATGACATCACGCCACATCATCGGCTGAGGACTGTGTGATGTCATCATATCTCCATATATGGAGACATAAGTTGCTCATGCCCAAATATGGGCTGGTGAGGTCAGACTTAGTGTGATGCGCAGGTTATCTCCATATATGGAGATTCAACTTCAATGAGTAACCATGGCAAATCACACCGTACACAAATGACCCTTATATAAGACCGGCATTATCTACCGACAGCTGCTATAAGCCAACCCTGGCGATAAGGTCTGAGTCGAAGAAATGCTTCTTTCCTGGCAAGAATTGCCCCTTTATACTGTAGGGCTCGTTTGTGTATTGTATGACATCACGCCACATCATCGGTTGAGGACTGTGTGATGTCATCATATCTCCATATATGGAGACATAAGTTGCTCATGCCCAAATATGGGCTGGTGAGGTCAGACTTAGTGTGATGCGCAGGTTATCTCCATATATGGAGATTCAACTTCAATGAGTAACCATGGCAAATCACACCGTACACAAATGACCCTTATATAAGACCGGCATTATCTACCGACAGCTGCTATAAGCCAACCCTGGCGATAAGGTCTGAGTCGAAGAAATGCTTCTTTCCTGGCAAGAATTGCCCCTTTATACTGTAGGGCTCGTTTGTGTATTGTATGACATCACGCCACATCATCGGCTGAGGACTGTGTGATGTCATCATATCTCCATATATGGAGACATAAGTTGCTCATGCCCAAATATGGGCTGGTGAGGTCAGACTTAGTGTGATGCGTAGGTTATCTCCATATATGGAGATTCAACTTCAATGAGTAACCATGGCAAATCACACCGCACACAAATGACCCTTATATAAGACCGGCATTATCTACCGACAGCTGCTATAAGCCAACCCTGGCGATAAGGTCTGAGTCGAAGAAATGCTTCTTTCCTGGCAAGAATTGCCCCTTTATACTGTAGGGCTCGTTTGTGTATTGTATGACATCACGCCACATCATCGGCTGAGGACTGTGTGATGTCATCATATCTCCATATATGGAGACATAAGTTGCTCATGCCCAAATATGGGCTGGTGAGGTCAGACTTAGTGTGATGCGTAGGTTATCTCCATATATGGAGATTCAACTTCAATGAGTAATCATGGCAAACTGTCAACTGCCCGTATGTCTTGATAATTGGTAAAACAAACTTTTGGCCTATTTGTGGAGATAAGCGACCAACGGTCGCTTATCTCCCGATTAGGGAGTCTTACTGGTAATAAAAAATGCTCAATGGATATCACTGGTCATCCTCTTGAATCCTTAAGAGGTGACCCCAAGCTACAAGAATCAGTTGAGAAAAAAACTTTTACAGGCGAATCCACGTTCACCCCCATTTTTCCCGGACTAAATGCCGATTCTAAAAACGTCTCCTAAAACCTAAACTACGGTTTCTGAGAACCTTCAAATTTGTAAAAAAAAAGATTATATATATATATATATATATATATATATTGCCAGGGCTCCAGGGTGCGACCTATTAGGTCGCATATGCGACCTAATTTCATAAAATGCAAGTTAAAATGTAAACAGGTCGCTGACTTGGAAGGGGGATGAGTGAAAAAAAAATCCTCTCTCACTCCCTACCTCTCTCTCTCCCTGCTCCAGTCCCTGCCTCCAAAGAGCCCACTTGCTCCTCCCCATCCCCTCCCTTCTCTCTCTCCCTCTCCCACTCACACAGACGGGGAGAGATGCACCCCATACAGACACACACTCAAGCTAGCGTTGGTGGGCTCGTCACGTGGAGTCAGACAGACAGATTCTCTTGCTCACCGAGGATAGATCTCATTCTCACATACCTTTCTTTGTATAACCTTGCTTTTTCTGTTGTCATCTCGAACTGGATAATTTATTATCCATGGGGCTGTGGGTTGTTTGCTATTAGATTAGCTTGCCTTGATTAGCAATCGCTTGTGATTGTTTTCAACCGTAGGTTGCATTAAACCTACTGTTACGTGCACATTGGGGTTGAAAACAGCTGTGGCTTGTTAAATTCCTCAGTGCCCAAAAAACACATTCACTTCATAGACAATTAGCTGAAATGAACGGCACCTGTAAACTCTTCTGTCTTTATTGTAGCGTGTGTGTGTGTGTGTGTGTGTGTGTGCCCAAGTGAACGTTTTCTATTGATACTATATCAAGCAACCTACTTCCCAGTATCTCCTCTTGAACCTGACTTCTAATTAACTCCAAAACCATAAGGACAATTTTATGTTTCTATCCTGAATGGCAGCAGTCCTATTATGGCATATAGTCTACGTAGTGCAATCATGCAGCTGAAAGTCAAAGTTCAGGTATTATATTGCCTTTGTTAGCCAAGATATTTGTATTTTTCTCTTGAATTAATGTTGTTTGTTTGAAAATATTAACTTAGCTTTTTTTTTTTTTTTATTTTTTTTACTTATGAGCATCATCATTATATTGAATATTGAAGGCTTTCCTAATATCACACAGCCTTAGTGCTGACCTATTTTGTCAACTACTGCTGCTCATGCAGAGAAACCTAAAGTTCAGAATAAAATATTTTGCAAATATCAAGTTTTGATTATTGTCAATCTTTACATCAAGGCAAACCTATGGTATGGAAATTAACACAACTATGAACTATCATCAGCATGATAAGGCTTTTGATTGATTGATTGATTGATTGATTGATTAATTGAACATTTTATTAGACAAAAATGGAGAACAGTACAAGTATAGTCATTATTACAATATAAATGTAGTACAGTACAAGTACAGTTAAACACCCTGCCTAAAAGGAACATCCCAAATAAGTCCTTTTACATCGTAAGTCCAAGGTATTAAGGCTATGTATTAATACGACACTATAAAAAGAAAAATATGGCGCTACCTAATTTCTGGTGGTGCTTTCTAATGAAAAGGTAGGTGGCACCCCAGTGTTACCTGTGAAAAAGTTAGTCTGGAGCCCTGTGTATTCACGTTATTCCTGGCCCCGCCCCCGGCTTCCTGTTCATATCCTGAAAGAGGTGGAGGCTGAAAAAGCTGGCCTGAAAAACACCATTTGGTTTCCCGTTGTCCTTGCATTAAAGTGTCAGTAGTTGGCATTCTGGGCTCTGTATGTACCTGGGTTGCCATGTCTGCTTATAATAAGCCATTAATGTCTTTAAAAAAATAGTAGACCTATAGTTGCTTATTGGGCTTACTTTCAAATATTTTTTTAACCAGTGGTTCCCAAATCTTTTTAACCAGTGATTCCCAAATCTTTTCATATCAAGAATCCCAGATTAACATATTTATCCACAGTCGCAGACCCCCATCTGAAAATATGTGGTGCCAGGGACCACCACACAGATTTATGTTGTCAAAATGTTTCAAAAATATTCAAAATATATTTTTTCCCTAAATAGTTAATAAATAGCAAATATACAAGCTCACAATATGTCGCAATGTGACACATTGTGAGATTGCTGATCTGCTATTTTCAAATGTAAATGTAAAGTAGTATAGCCTAGTTGCTTCTGTTGGGCTTATTTCTTTGGCAAAATCTGGCAACAGACAATTCCCTGTCAATTCCTTACTTGGGAGGAAGTGAAAAGATGTTTTGCCCTCTGTAAAAGAAATTGGCAGCCTCCATAGAGGGGGCCAGGAATAACGTGAATAGCAAATATTAATGTGACCCAGAGAGCTTCCCGGCCTTAAAAGGAAAAGAATGTCTAGGTAGCATCAGGTTTAATGGGTTAATGCCGTGATCGGGATGATATCAAATATAATATAGATCATTTTTTTTTTCTTTTTGTCTTTTCTTTCCGGGAGCGGGAGGTGAGCGGAAGCAATTTT
Organism: Nannobrachium achirus; assembly: GCF_963921795.1. Taxonomy (NCBI): domain Eukaryota; kingdom Metazoa; phylum Chordata; class Actinopteri; order Myctophiformes; family Myctophidae; genus Nannobrachium; species Nannobrachium achirus. Next base: position 53,890,918 of record NC_137821.1, on the reverse strand, counting down.
GACCAGGAGCGGGATGGGACCAGGAGTCATAGCACAGGATTGGGACGGGATGTTTTTCTGTGGGAGTGGGACGTGACGGGAGTGAAAATCCACTCCTGTGTCATCCTCTACTAAGCAGTGATTTTGTCTGGCTATGGAAGGCTGAATCACAGTGACTTTACTGGCCAATCTTTTCTTTTTCCTTTATTTATTCAGGGGAGCCCATTGAGAGCAAGCTCTTTTTAAAGGACGCCCTGATTTTTACAGCGTGGCCCAAGCCCCCAGAACCTTGTGGGAGCTCTGAAGCGCCATGGACATGGTGGCCGTTTAGAGGTACATGCGGTTGGGGCCTGAAGCATCTAGGCTTCTTTGTATTGACTGCGCGTTCATGAATTGGAGCCCCAGCGTGTCCATGACCACAAACCATGACGCAAAACGCGTCACATAGGCCCCGCTACGTCACGTTTCAGATGCGTTTCAAACGCGGAAGTACGCTTCATGTGCTGGGTAAGCAACTCGATGCAAGTGGACGGGTGGGGATATCCGGTGTCCTCTCTATACTTATTATAACTCTATGGCGTGGCCCTGTAGGAGGCCAGATGTCTAGAAATGGGTCTGTGAAGCCTGTCTGTGTGTCCAGGGTTAACCTCACAAACCATTGTACGGATCAGTGTCAGTGGCAGTAGACAAAGGAAGTATTTTTCTGATGTTTTTCCCCCTCCCCATATTTGATAGAATGTACCACAATTCATGGTAATTTTTCCCCTCCAGATTATTAAAATGCAGATAATTATACTGTGTCATGCACTGAAATCTGAAAATATACATGTTTGAAATTTTTAACCATTTAAACCCTCTATGCATAGTAGGTCTGTCTTCTAAGCCCCCGGAATCGACGCCAATTGTCGAGGTGTCAAAAATATATTATTTTACCAGTTAATACTGCGGTGCGGTGCGGTATAGCGCTGGACTGGTGTCATGTACTTCCAATTGAGTCCATACTTCCTACTACTTGTAAGTAGACTTCAAAATTAGGGATGTGCGCGATTATTCGGTTATCCGACTAAACGGGGCTGATCCCACTATACGGTTTGTAAATAAAATTCGGTTATTCTATTAAATATATTTTTAATTATTATGTATTAAAGTCATTTCTTTATAATAAAAGGTTGCTATAACAAGTAAAATAAGCAACTTAAGAATTACCATGGGTGATTTGCGGAGCCTGACTGTCACACTGTTAAGTGGTCACTGGTCACGATGACCCGCAGCGGGTGCACGCTGTCTGTCTGTCTTTCTGCTGCTTCAACATGAGTAGGCCTACATTGAGTGATTTAGCAGCATCATTCATCATTCATCATTCATTAATCTTAAAACTTGCTACGATGCAAAGTTTGTCTGAGTGCTTTGCCTTTGATGGAGAAATCAAATCCAATAAAGGCGACTGGATGTGAATCACTCGTTACCTCGGCTCGAGCCTGCTGCATCAGTGTGATCCGCTCATCTGAAGAATAATCCATTTTGAGATGAGAACATGGAGAAAGTAGTCTCAGTCATAAGTTGGCTGTGAATGCCATAAACAATGGTTTAAAGTAGGCTTAACATTGATGAGAGATGAGCGAGATGAGAGGTCCAGCTCCAGCTGCGCTGCGCGCTGGGGACTTAATTGGTTTAATTTGACCTAGTTTTACGTCTTTCACTGGTGATGTAATCAATTATTTTGGAGCAGATTCCAATAGTATAAACATTATTAAAAGGCTTTCATATACTCTTGATATCTTTTTCAAATGAGGTTTAGCCTAATAGATTGAAATGTGCAAAATTTTGGCTATTTTCTGCGTGTTAATGTCAATAAATAAATTCATCAATTAATTTTCGGATATCCGAATATTTGGTTTCAAAATTGTCGTGTACACGTCAGTGAAATTAGTCGCCAGGAAGATCCCTATTCAAAATTACACACGGCTGGACGCAATCTTATCGTCATTAATGTCCACCGTCCGCTACCATGTCTCACTAGAAAAATATTGTTCCTTCGAAACAATTGTGGGCTCGCTTCAAGCCAGAAAACAATGGCTATAAAAGTACAAAATGTCAAGATCGCAGGCAGTGCTCTCTTTGACGTTACTGACGTCAAAGATTGGTCCATTTTGTTCCAAAAATGTGTTGTGCAAAAGTTGACCCGCTGGTGGCGCTATAACAGGCCAATGTAAGAAGGGTGGTATCTGCTCCTTGACCTATTGGGAATGTGCTTGCAAGATTTCACGCACATTGCAGGCTGTGTTCATGATTTGAGGTGTTTTTGGCTTTGGCCACTTTATCGCTGCTTGCAGCTATATTATTTATTATTATTTTTTTTGTGTGTGTGCACTTCATAGGCATATTAGATAAAGGTCCTTAGATTGTGTGTAGAATGTTTCATGCAAATTGCAAAAATAAATCCTAACGGGTTTAAGCGTTTCACAAACTGCTCAAAATGATATAGCGCCCCCCTTTGGCCAATTGGGGTAAGATTGGTTTTAGTGATATTTGGACTAACACTCTACATCTTTGCCAAATGCCATGAACATGTTACTTTGCATGTATGATTTAGAGGCAGAAGAATAATTTGCATAAAACTGCAATATTCATTGAATTTATTTTAAAAAGCATGTTTCAATTTTAAAGAAATCCGATCTGACAGATCTTTAGATATCGGTCCAAAGTTCACGTAAAAAAAGTTTTGTGCACGTGGAGTTAAAATTCCAGAATAAAAGCGGGTTTACGCGTTTTACAAACTGCTCAATATGGCGGAAAATCGGGGGGCGGAGCTTACTTAACAACGACACAGATGTCTTCCGCTCGAGTCAAAGCACGCGTGTAACAAGTTGCATGTCTTCAAACGAAACGAGTCATGACTTATGCCCGTTTGAAGTTTGAATTTTCAAACGCTTCGTATAGCGCCCCCCTTTGGCCGATTGGAATAAAATTGGTTTCAGTGATACTTTGACTAACCCTCCACATCTTTGCCAAATGCCATGAACGTGTAACTTTGCATGTATGATTTAGAGGCCGAAGAATAATTTGCATAAAACCGCAACATTGATTGAATTATTAATAAAATATATTTCACTTTAAAAGAAATCCGCCGAGACTAGTTTGACCGTATTGGTCCAAAGTTCATGTGAAAAAAGTTTCATGCGCGTATCGCAAAGATCCCAGGAGGAGATATATTTTTACTGTTTTTCATATAATTCCAAATTCTGAGGGATCTAAAGATCAGAGGTCAAAAGTCAGAGCGTAAAAATTGTTCGGCATGAGGAGACGCATACGTGTATACAGGTTTCATGGCTGTACGTATAACAGAGCATGAGCTATACCTGTTCAAAGTTCGCACTTTCGAAGGCTTCCTACAGCGCCACCATTTGGCCGATTGCTGTAAAAAGTAATAGCACACGTCGCCACAGTAAGCTGAACACATTGATGTTTTTATTTTCATTTTCTCACTAAGTATGTAGGAGTAGAAAGGAACCGAAGTTTTGAGGAGAACTTGATATAGTATAGTATAGGAATAAATAATGACAATATCTAAAGTGTGCTCGCCTTATAGGCGAGCCCACAACTAGAAAAATATTGTTCCTTCGAAACAATTGTGGGCTCGCTTCAAGCCAGAAAACAATGGCTATAAAAGTACAAAATGTCAAGATCGCAGGCAGTGCTCTCTTTGACGTTACTGACGTCAAAGATTGGTCCATTTTGTTCCAAAAATGTGTTGTGCAAAAGTTGACCCGCTGGTGGCGCTATAACAGGCCAATGTAAGAAGGGTGGTATCTGTTCCTTGACCTATTGGGAATGTGCTTGCAAGATTTCACGCACATTGCAGGCTGTGTTCATGATTTGAGGTGTTTTTGGCTTTGGCCACTTTATCGCTGCTTGCAGCTATATTCATTTTTTTTTTTTGTGTGTGTGTGTGCACTTCATAGGCATATTAGATAAAGGTCCTTAGATTGTGTGTAGAATGTTTCATGCAAATTGCAAAAAAAAATCCTAACGGGTTTAAGCGTTTCACAAACTGCTCAAAATGATATAGCGCCCCCCTTTGGCCAATTGGGGTAAGATTGGTTTTAGTGATATTTGGACTAACACTCTACATCTTTGCCAAATGCCATGAACATGTTACTTTGCATGTATGATTTAGAGGCAGAAGAATAATTTGCATAAAACTGCAATATTCATTGAATTTATTTAAAAAAGCAGGTTTCAATTTTAAAGGAATCCGATCTGACAGATCTTTAGATATCGGTCCAAAGTTCACGTAAAAAAAGTTTTGTGCACGTGGAGCGAAAATTCCAGAATAAAAGCGGGTTTACGCGTTTTACAAACTGCTCAAAATGGCGGAAAATCGAAGGGCGGAGCTTACTTAACAACGACACAGATGTCTTCCGCTTGAGTCAAAGCACGCGTGTAACAAGTTGCATGTCTTCAAACGAAACGAGTCATGACTTATGCCCGTTTGAAGTTTGAATTTTCAAACGCTTCGTATAGCGCCCCCCTTTGGCCGATTGGAATAAAATTGGTTTCAGTGATACTTTGACTAACCCTCCACATCTTTGCCAAATGCCATGAACGTGTAACTTTGCATGTATGATTTAGAGGCCGAAGAACAATTTGCATAAAACCGCAATATTGATTGAATTATTAAAAAATTATATTTCACTTTAAAAGAAATCCGCCGAGACTAGTTTGACCGTATTGGTCCAAAGTTCATGTGAAAAAAGTGTTGTGCACTTGACGCGAAAATCCCAGGAGGAGATAGATTTTTACTGTTTTTCATATAATTCCGAATTGTGGGAGACCTAAAGGTCAGAGGTCAAAAGTTAGAGGGTAAAAGTTGTTCGGCATGAGGAGACGCATAAGTGTATACAGGTTTCATGGCTGTATGTATAACACAGCATGAGCTATACCTGTTCAAAGATCGCACTTTCGAAGGCTTCCTACAGCGCCACCATTTGGCCGATTGCTATAGAAAATAATAGCACACTTCGCCACTGTAAACTGAACACATTGATGTTTTTATTTTCATTTTCTCACTAAGTATGTAGGAGTAGAAAGGAACCGAAGTTTTTTGATACTTGCACTGACTGACTGCCTGCCTAGTATAGAAATAACTTGAAAAATATTGTTCCTTCGAAACAATTGTGGGCTCGCTTCAAGCCAGAAAACCATGGCTATAAAAGTACAAAATGTCAAGATCGCAGGCAGTGCTCTCTTTGACGTTACTGACGTCAAAGATTGGTCCATTTTGTTCCAAAAATGTGTTGTGCAAAAGTTGACCCGCTGGTGGCGCTATAACAGGCCAATGTAAGAAGGGTGGTATCTGTTCCTTGACCTATTGGGAATGTGCTTGCAAGATTTCACGCACATTGCAGGCTGTGTTCATGATTTGAGGTGTTTTTGGCCTTGGCCACTTTATCGCTGCTTGCAGCTATATTCATTATTATTATTTTTTTGTGTGTGTGCACTTCATAGGCATATTAGATAAAGGTCCTTAGATTGTGTGTAGAATGTTTCATGCAAATTGCAAAAAAAAAATCCTAACGGGTTTAAGCGTTTCACAAACTGCTCAAAATGATATAGCGCCCCCCTTTGGCCAATTGGAGTAAGATTGGTTTTAGTGATATTTGGACTAACACTCTACATCTTTGCCAAATGCCATGAACATGTTACGTTGCATGTATGATTTAGAGGCAGAAGAATAATTTGCATAAAACTGCAATATATATTGAATTATTAAAAAAGCATGTTTCAATTAAAAAAAAAAAATCCGATCTGACAGATCTTTAGATATTGGTCCAAAGTTCATGTAAAAAAAGTTTTGTGGACGTGACGCAAAAATTCCAGAATAAAAGCGGGTTTAAGCGTTTTACAAACTGCTCAAAATGGCGGAAAATCTAAGGGCGGAGCTTACTTAACAAAGACACAGATGTCTTCCGCTTGAGTCAAAGCACGCGTGTAAGCAAGTTGCATGTCTTCAAACGAAACGAGGCATGACTTATGCCCGTTTAAAGTTTGAATTTTCAAATGCTTCGTATAGCGCCCCCCTTTGGTTGAATGGAATAAAATTGGTTTCAGTGATACTTTGACTAACCCTCTACATCTTTGCAAAATGCCATGAACGTGTAACTTTGCATGTATGATTTAGAGGCCGAAGAATAATTTGCATAAAACTGCAATATTGATTGAATTATTAAAAAATTATATTTCACTTTAAAAGAAATCCGCCGAGACTAGTTTGACCGTATCGGTCCAAAGTTCATGTGAAAAAAGTTTTGTGCACTTGACGCGAAAATCCCAGGAGGAGATAGATTTTTACTGTTTTTCATATAATTCCGAATTGTGGGAGACCTAAAGGTCAGAGGTCAAAAGTTAGAGGGTAAAAGTTGTTCGGCATGAGGAGACGCATACGTGTATACAGGTTTCATGGCTGTATGTATAACACAGCATGAGCTATACCTGTTCAAAGATCGCACTTTCGAAGGCTTCCTACAGCGCCACCATTTGGCCGATTGCTGTATAAAATAATAGCACACTTTGCCACTGTAAGCTGAACACATTGATGTTTTTATTTTCATTTTCTGCCTGAGTATGTAGGAGTAGAAAGGAACCGAAGTTCCCGTCTACTGACTGCCTGCCTGTCAGTAGACGGGAAGATATTGTCACTAGAAAAATATTGTTCCTTCGAAACAATTGTGGGCTCGCTTCAAGCCAGAAAACAATGGCTATAAAAGTACAAAATGTCAAGATCGCAGGCAGTGCTCTCTTTGACGTTACTGACGTCAAAGATTGGTCCATTTTGTTCCAAAAATGTGTTGTGCAAAAGTTGACCCGCTGGTGGCGCTATAACAGGCCAATGTAAGAAGGGTGGTATCTGTTCCTTGACCTATTGGGAATGTGCTTGCAAGATTTCACGCACATTGCAGGCTGTGTTCATGATTTGAGGTGTTTTTGGCTTTGGCCACTTTATCGCTGCTTGCAGCTATATTCATTATTATTATTTTTTTGTGTGTGTGCACTTCATAGGCATATTAGATAAAGGTCCTTAGATTGTGTGTAGAATGTTTCATGCAAATTGCAAAAAAAAAAATCCTAACGGGTTTAAGCGTTTCACAAACTGCTCAAAATGATATAGCGCCCCCCTTTGGCCAATTGGGGTAAGATTGGTTTTAGTGATATTTGGACTAACACTCTACATCTTTGCCAAATGCCATGAACATGTTACTTTGCATGTATGATTTAGAGGCAGAAGAATAATTTGCATAAAACTGCAATATTCATTGAATTTATTTAAAAAAGCATGTTTCAATTTTAAAGAAATCCGATCTGACAGATCTTTAGATATCGGTCCAAAGTTCACGTAAAAAAAAGTTTTGTGCACGTGGAGCGAAAATTCCAGAATAAAAGCGGGTTTACGCGTTTTACAAACTGCTCAAAATGGCGGAAAATCAAAGGGCGGAGCTTACTTAACAACAACACAGATGTCTTCCGCTTGAGTCAAAGCACGCGTGTAACAAGTTGCATGTCTTCAAACGAAACGAGTCATGACTTATGCCCGTTTGAAGTTTGAATTTTCAAACGCTTCGTATAGCGCCCCCCCTTTGGCCGATTGGAATAAAATTGGTTTCAGTGATACTTTGACTAACCCTCCACATCTTTGCCAAATGCCATGAACGTGTAACTTTGCATGTATGATTTAGAGGCCGAAGAATAATTTGCATAAAAACGCAATATTGATTGAATTATTAAAAAAATATATTTCACTTTAAAAAAAATCTGGTTGATCAATCTGACCGTATTGGTCCAAAGTTCATGTGAAAAAAGTTTTGTGCACTTGACACGAAAATCCCAGGAGGAGATAGATTTTTACTGTTTTTCATATAATTCCGAATTGTGGGAGACGTAAAGGTCAGAGGTCAAAAGTCAGAGGGTAAAAGTTGTTCGGCATGAGGAGACGCACACGTGTATACAGGTTTCATGGCTGGACCTCAAGCACAGCATGAGCTATACCTGTTCAAAGTTCGCACTTTCGAAGGCTTCCTACAGCGCCACCATTTGGCCGATTGCTATAGAAAATAATAGCACACTTCGCCACTGTAAACTGAACACATTGATGTTTTTATTTTCATTTTCTCACTAAGTATGTAGGAGTAGAAAGGAACCGAAGTTTTTGATACTTGCACTAGTATATAAATAAAGAAATAATGACAATATCTAAAGTGTGCTCGCCTTATAGGCGAGCCCACAATGACAATATCTAAAGTGTGCTCGCCTTATAGGCGAGCCCACAATTATGTCATATGCACGGTAGTTCGTGGATCTATTTCAAGGCTTAAAACAATGTTCATCTTAATGTTTTATTGTATTAGTTGACGAGGTTTAAAGCAACTGTTTTTTAAACATACAGTATAAAACGATTTGTCGACGAATCGCATTAACCCCCGCGACCCGAATCAACTCCAAAAATCCTGAGTCGAAGACAGCCCTAATACATAGTAGTACACTAGTCTAGGATCACTTCACTTTACGAGGTTTGATCCTGTCGGGAGAGGAAACCACTTTACATCATGTTGTAGTACTCAAAGGACTACAATTTGCCGGAACTATCAAACCGGATTCAGTTTTAACCCAAAATAATTCCCCTGCGCTCAAGGACATACTTTTAGGGCCTACCTTATAAACTCCTGATGCGGCGTAGTTTTGCTTTTGAAAAAATTGTTTGGGATATGCATCTTTTATTCCACCTCGTAGCGACTGGCAAGACTACACTAAGCTACTCGAGCATTTTAATAGGGATTGGGGAAACAAACGGAGGGAACCAAAACAAAGCGACCATTTAGTAGGGCAGGAGAGAGGGGTCTACCAGCACCCCAATGACATGTTTTCGAAACCTGTTTTTTTTGGACCGTTATGATGTCTAGTTATGATTTCTGCTTGTTGCCGTCGCCAACTAATACCCCATGGGGTTCATTTTTAACCTTTTCTCACAACTATTCCCGATCTGAACCATACAATGGTCATAACAGAAAATGCCATAACGCTTGATGTAAACAACCTACAGGGACAAATGAACACACTTTTCTATATGATTCTGACCCAGGGAATTCATTAAAGTGGTTATTTTTAACATGTATGCACATCTTGACCCTATTTCAGGACAGAAACGGTGAAAAATAACCCAAAAATGTTCAAAACACGTCTATACTTCTCTTTGTACAGATAAATTAAGGTGTATTCTTTTGATACCACAGGTTTTTTAGGACCCTTATGATGTCTAGTTATGATTTCTGCTTGTTGCCGTGGTCAACTAATATCCCATGGGGTTCATTTTTAACCTTTTCTCACATATCCCCAATTAGTGTGGGGATTTAGGGGAGCAAATGCAAATTTCGTGCAATTTTGACTTAAAGCGCGAAATTTTGCACAGATGTAGCCCAGGGCTTGCTCTAATGATTTAGCTAGGGCGCCCGAGTCTGCGACCTTCGGGGTCGCCACAGCGGTCAAATCAAGTTGGGCTTCCATTGACTTTCTATACAGGAGGAAAATACCCAGAAAAAGATTTTTTTTCTGGGTATTTAAGGAGGATCTGAGGGGTCTAACTAGGGGTTTGTCATGATGCTGAATCCATTGCAGGCATTTGTTTTGCACAAAAAACATTCTGTGGGCTAGAAATGGCCTCAGAAAACAATACACGTATGGGTGAGTATTCATGTTAGTCGGAGGCCTTAGGGTTTTTTTTTCTTGTGCTAATCAGTCTAAAAGTTCAAAATTTTGCACAGATGTAGCTCAGGGCATGTTCTAATGATTTAGCTAGGGCGCCCGAGTCTGCGACCTTCGGGGTCGCCACAGCACCCACACAACTCTGAAAAGTGATGACTCATCACTTTTCATCACTAAAGTCGATGGGAGCCCAACTTGATTTGGCCGCTGTGGCAACCCTGAATGTCGCAGACTCGGGCGCCCTAGTTAAATCATTAGAACATGCCCTGAGCTACATCTGTGCAAAATCTTGAACTTTTAGACTGATTAGCACGAGAAAAAAAAACCCTAAGGCCTCCGACTAACATGAATACTCACCCATACGTGTATTGTTTTCTAAGGCCATTCCTAGCCCACTGAATGTTTTTTGTGCAAAACAAATGCCTGCAATGGATTCAGCATCATGACAAACCCCTAGTTAGACCCCTCAGATCCTCCTTAAATACCCAGAAAAAAAATCTTTTTCTGGGTATTTTCCTCCTGTATAGAAAGTCAATGGAAGCCCAACTTGATTTGACCGCTGTGGAGACCCCGAAGGTCGCAGACTCGGGCACCCTAGCTAAATCATTAGAGCAAGCCCTGGGCTACATCTGTGCAAAATTTCGCGCTTTAAGTCAAAATTGCACAAATTTAGCATTTGCTCCCCTAAATCCCCACACTAATTGGGGATATGTGAGAAAAGGTTAAAAATTAACCCCATGGGACATTAGTTGACCACGGCAACAAGCAGAAATCATAACTAGACATCATAAGGGTCCTAAAAAACCTGTGGTATCAAAAGAATACACCTTAATTCATCTGTACAAAGAGAAGTATAGACGTGTTTTGAACATTTTTGGGTTATTCTTCGCCGTTTCTGTCCTGAAATAGGGTCAAGATGTGCTTAAATGTAAAAAATAACCACTTTAATGAATTCCCTGGGTCAAAATCATATAGAAAAGTGTGTTCATTTGTCCCTGTAGGTTGTTTACATCAAGCGTTATGGCATTTTCTGTTATGACCATTGTATGCTTCAGATTGGGAATAGTTGTGAGAAAAGGTTAAAAATGAACCCCATGGGGTATTAGTTGGCGACGGCAACAAGCAGAAATCATAACTAGACATCATAACGGTCCAAAAAAAACAGGTTTCGAAAACATGTCATTGGGGTGCTGGTAGACCCCTCTCTCCTGCCCTACTAATTGGAGCGACGCCGCTTCTTCGGCTTGTGGTTTCCGCCTAGACCGGATCAAACCACCCGTTGTTAATAATCACCAGGCACCCTCTTAGTGAACTAATACGTAGTTGACTGGGTTTGATGCTGTATTTATTTCTCCCTCTACACCAAATTGGCCAGTGAACTAATACGTAGTTGACTGGGTTTGATGCTGTATTTATTTCTCCCTCTACACCAAATTGGCCATTGATCTGTGGGTCACAGTTCAAATCCCGGCTCCTCCAGTCAACACGCCAAAGTGTCCTTGGGCAAGACACTGAACCCCGCGTTGCCACCATTGGTGTGTGAATGTGGGAAGTGAGGACACTGGCGTTTACTGTTGTTCGCCGCTTCACTTCCCAATGTATGAATGAAGTGTATGAATGAATGGACCATTGTAAAGCGCTTTGAGTTCACAACTTGCTTAGAAAAAAGCTATACAAATGCAATCCATTATTATTATTATTATAAATCTAAGTCTCTTCTACTACAGAGCCATGCCATATTGACATGTCATGTTTGGCTTGTTACGTGGTTATTGTATTGAGAGAAATATTGTGACAGGCAGATGGAAAGGAGAGCATGTGAAACTTACTGAGATGTGGGTGGTCTTCAGGTTCCTCCTGTTTTATAGAAATGTCTTCAGGTTCCTCCTTAGAAATGTCCCTGGCTGAGTCTGGAGAGTTCATCTTCTCCTGCAGTCTGGACACACACTGCTCTGAAATGAAGGAATGTGAATAAGGACTTTAGCAACTGGATACCTAGTGGAGAATAACAGTAGGCCTAATGTTTTCTAAAGGTAAACAACTCTCTTAAAGGGATTCCTGGCTAATACGACAAATATGCCTTAATACATTATAATTGTCCTCTAAAACTACATTGTAAAATAAAAAAAACACCTAAATTATTTTATTTCTTCTAGAAATAGCTAATCTTTCACTAAATAGGGGAAATGCCCGTCGCAAGTTGATGATGTCATAAATGTCAAGTGTGATCTATCCCTATGCAAATAAAATCAAACGTAATGCCTCATTCACATACAGACAAGCCAAGCTAATGGTTTGCTTGGTAATTCAATGTATTCTCTATGCAAACAAGCTTTTAAAATTTCCAAGCTGGAAAAAAAGCTTGGACATTTTTAAAGCTGGTTTGCCTAGAGAATACATTGAATTACCAAGCAAACCATTAGCTTGGCTTCTCTCAGTGTGAATGCAGCATAATACTTCCTATGGTTAATATGAGCATCAAATCAATATTTCAAATGTGTTTTTTTTGCACATGCATGCCATAAATTCCATAGGGATAGATAACACATGACATTTATGACATCATCAACTTACGACAAGCATTTCCCCTATTGAGTGAAAGATTAGCTATTTCTAGAGGAAATAAAATAAACGAGATGTTTTTAATTTTACATTGTAGTTACAGAGGACAATTATAATGTATTGAGGCATATTTGTCGTATTAGCCAGGGATCCTTTTAACATATGAACCAGAAGATTGATTTTATAGTAGGGATGTCGGATCGGGATCGGGAGATCGGAAATCTGGGCGATCGGGGCCGATTTCAAAAGATCGGAATCGGGAGAAAAAGATCGGGAAACGCCTTGTCTTTATATATTTAAAAAATGGGGACGGTCTCCATTCCGAAAACCCCCCTTTCCGATATGCTGTTTGTGCACTGTGTTTGTCATGTCCACACTGCTAGATCGTGCATGATCTTTGAACTGTGCCTCCCCAAGTTGATGATCAGTTGATTCTGAACAATGTTCTCGATACTGACTCACTACTGAGTCAGTGCTCTGTGTCCGGCGACTGGGAACCGGATCCCATCGTTCATTTAAAAGAGCCGTTCAAGGGAGCCGAATCGTTCGCGAACATCTCATCTTTACTGCGCTGCCCTCCGTAGCGGAGATTTTTTAGTGGTGTGATCGGTGTGCAGCCTGATTATTTGATAGAATACAGTGTCATATCATAGATGGATCGGATGGATTAGTAAGGGAAAGTTAGCCTATTGCTACATCAATCTGGGAACTAAATCTAAATCACTAGCTTTCTTCACAAATGTGTTCATAAAGGTGTCTACTATCACCTCTGAACTTTGTCAAACCCAACTCCCTTGACATACTTTGTGGGAGCCAATCAAAGTTGGGGGTATCGGGATACCCAGGGCCTGGGATTAAAGGGGGAAAAATAAAAAATGGCCAATATGAACGTATGAGGTGTGTAATTAGGGTATTGTTGTGCTGCTGAATCCATTCCAACCATTAGTTATCAGTAAAAATGACTCCTTGGCCATAAAAAAGGCCTAATTGTCTAAGGCTTAGCCAATCATGTCATTCGAGTTCACCCGTGTCCTGTTAGTCCCTGTTTTAAACCCTGTGTTTGAGTGTTCCTTGACAGATTGTATCATGTTATCCTGTGTGTCATGATATGTGCTTACCCACCTGATCTTGAATAGTTTTCATGAATTCAAACCCTACTCCAACCTTTTTTTATTGCCAATATTATATGTCTCATGGACAGACAAAAGTAGCTGTGGCCTATTTTATGGCCAATGAGTAATTTTAACAGAAAACTAATGGTTGGAATGGATTCAGCAGCCCCAAAACACCCAAATTACACACATCATACGTTCATATTGGCCATTTTTTATTATTCCCCCTTTAATCCCAGGCCCTCGGGATACCCAATAACTTTGATTGGCTCCCACAAAGTATGTCAAGGGAGTTGGGTTTGACAAAGTTCAGAGGTGATAGTAGACACCCATATGAACACATTTGTGAAGAAAGCTAGTGATTTAGATTTAGTTCCCAGATTGATGTAGCAATAGGCTAACTTTCCCTTACTAGATGGAGGCATGCGTACTGGCCAGGCTGCCACGCTGTGGGCGGGCAGACAGACAGACAGGTATATATACAGTACAGACAGACAGAGAATTTGGCAGAGAGCAGAGGAGAGCGCACCGCTGCACCTGATTCCAATAGCTCTAAAACTGCCTAACACAGATTAGACAGACAGATTGATTGATTGATTGATTTCATTTTCCCATTGCACACGCATAGAGAACATCAAATCAGTCAGTTCAGCACCACAGGCAGCTCCTCATCATACAGATAGACAGCGTGTTAAAAGTGGTTGCACTTATGAGAGAGAAATAGGCCTCTAATATTTGACAATTTGGCCAATGTTTAATTTGTCACTTTAGAAATGTGCAGATACTGCACTATATAGACGTAGACTTTAAGTTGGTTTGTTTACTGTTGAGTGAGAAAAATGGTGAATATTAACCCTTTCCAAGCCACGGGGAGCCCCTTAATGTTAAAACCGTAATACATCGGACATCTGAGCAAGGAGTCTCAGCCGCGCTGTCTTTTCCCGGACTTTGTCATTAAAAGCGGAATAAATGATTTTGATCCGAAAATCGGCGATCGTCTAACCTTCCCTAGTCACCGCTAGTCCATCGATAGCTCATGGCTGCCCTGACATGAAGCAGAGGGGACGTCATTGCCATTTCCTTCTTCATTCTTCCTTGACACCGTCTGTTTACTGTCTGAAGGATAACACTAGCAGAGCTGGAATGCTAAGTGCTAAGCTATCCAAAATGGTCACATCGACTGTTCAGTCATTCTTGGATTATATGCATGGATTATTATGCGCACGGATCGCGCACGCGAAACGTACGGGGAGATCGATGCTCGGCCAAAACTACCACTCTATCCCAACCGAGATCCAGAAAATCACGGTGAGCTAATGACCTGAAAAAAAAAAACAACAACGGAGTGGTGGCGGGCTCATGTTTATAAACATAATATTATGTCTCAGATCACAATACAATAATAGAAATTTCACGGCTAATCTACCAACCACCATTCTATTTTGGCTGGCGAAGTGTTAAGGTTAATCATCTGGGGACCCCCCGAAATAATTTGGTTCCCAACCACAAGGTGAGACCACTGATACTAGCTCCCAGTTACAGCAATGAACAAGCCAGATGACCCCTAGCTGGTGATTTTTTTCTCTCTTTTTCCCTGAGATAAAGTGTGACAATTACAATGCTAAGGCTAATCCTAAAAGGAAAATCTGTCTTGCCCGTTTCTTCGGCACTGCTTATGTCTAATAACACATTTAGAGAGGTTCAGTTTTAACCTATTCTCTGACTTCAAAAGGAGGATGCCGAGCTACGTTTAGCCTCTATGGGCTAATGCACTGCTTTCAAGGAAAAACAAACAAAGGTGTGAATTACTCCAGTCAATGAATCAATTAGCGCTGGTCATTATTTGCTTTCAAGGAAAAACAAATAATAGATGTGTGAATTGCGCCGGTAATTAGCTCCTGCTGTGACATCAAACAAATATGGTAGACCAATTCATCAAAGCAAAGGCAATTGGTGGTGATCGAGGGTTTCGGTGTCGGGACGTTTGTAGGTATGAGTTGAGTTTTTCGTGTGGGGATTCGACTAGAGATGACATCTGCTAATTAGACTACAGTCTCACAGCTGAAAAAGGGAACTGCGCTGAACTTCATGACAACTAGGCATACTATAACTATAACAAAGTTGTTATATGAGATACATAAAGTGGTACCTGTGTAAATTAGCTGACAAGCTTACTAGGATCTCCTTTTAGTAGACCCTGTATCAGTGATTTATGCTGTCATGAAACTGTAGGCCTACTTTTTCATATGCAACCTTCTAATGGATTCTTCAATTTATCGATCAATCAAAGGCTTACTCTGTTGTGCACCTTATATAATTAGGTTTTGACAGAAAGATGTGATAACTGACCGATCACAGCCACAATCAACAATCATCTGGTCTGTATGTTTAATGTTTTTTTTCGTCTGTGTATCCTGAAGTGAAAAGCCTATCTGCAGATTAATCTCCATAGCGCGGCAGCGCACGGCAGGGCACAGACTTCACAGATGCTGTGTGTGTGTGTGTGTGTGTGTGTGTGTGTGTGTGTGTGTGAAGCATCTGCTGTTTGTATATTGTGAGTTGTTTGTCATCATTTAAATAAACTTGTTGACACAGGACAGTAGGCTACAGTACAGTTCAGACGCAAGTCTAGCCTACTAAAATAACTGACCAAAGCATTGCTTTGTTTATGTCAATTTTCATAGTTTCACCTGTAGCTTAACTACTCTGTACATCGGGGGATTCAAAGTACTCGATCAATAACTTCACCTCTATAGGTCAGGAACAAACTCAATCAATTAATTGAGAGGCCAATGAAAAAATAGTATAAAAGGAGTCAATCAATCAAATTTGTTTGAGGCAAGCACATTTACGGAAGGAGAGTTTCAGGAGCGTGTCACTTTCAGCAAAATGACATATCTGCAAATTGCAAACAGCAGAGGCGGGAGAGCCCTCATAATGGACAACTTTAGATACCTCCGCAATAAGGAGATTATGGGGGAAAAATGTATTGGAGATGCACCCGGTGCAAAGTCTATGTCCACATCCGGTGGCTGGACGTAGACGGGGACCCACCAGCAGCCATCATGGTGCTGAGGCCTCCGGGGGACCAGCCACACGCTCCGGAGGATGAAGTGATCCGTTGCACCGCTCACATTGAGCGGATGCTCGAGAGAGTGGCGGCAGACCCTACCCTCCCAGTAAAACTAATTTATGACGAGGTAGTGGCCCAAGCTGCAGCTGGCGAGGTGCGCTACATGCCGCCTTTTAACGCCATCAAGTCGCGGCTGGAGAGGCGTTGGGCTAGCCTCATGCCCCCCATCCAACCAACCGTCAATGAGGTGAATGTGGAGGGCGAATGGGCCCTGAATTGGACTGGCCTGCAGTTCCTGGCCAAACACCACCGCCAACACGGCTTTGTGGTGTTGGTAGATGAAAATTACAGGAAACTGAGCCAGTGTGCCAGGTTAGAACCAACCCCTCTTACATAACACTTCCTATCAGTTAAATTGAAATGTTATTTTATTGTTTTAGATCTATATGGACGGTACATTTAAGACCTGCCCAAGGACTTTCTACCAATTCGCCACGGTACACGGCTACTACTTGGGCAGGGTGGTACCATTTGTGATGGTGTTGATGAGTGGGAAGACCACTGACATGTACTCAGCTGTCCTCCGCCACATGAAGGAGGGTCGCGCACCTCACAGGGCAACCGTAAGTCTGTCTGTGTGCGTGTGTGTGTGTGTGTGTGTGTGTGTGTGGGGGGGGGGGGGGGGGGGGGGGGGAGTTAGGGCAGTCACGATTAATACATAATATTCTAATAATTTGCGATTATTTTTCATATTCGCGATTATCGTCAATTATCTAATTTAATTTAAAACTAGTGAGTTTTGACAATAAAACCATTCTTAAACAAGTTAAACCTCACGCCAACACTTGCATTCTTGAATGCGCCTCCCCCTTGTTGCCACGGGGACCCGTGAACGCTCAATGCTGGTCCTCTTCAGTCACAGTCAGTCAACACAACAGCAGCGCGGCACGGCACGCACTGTCACACAGCACAGGCAGGCTGGCTGGCTAACTAAAAATGCTTAAACAGTTTGTTTTTTTCCAGGCGGTCGGAACAGACACATGTACCATACACATCCCGGGACTATATATTCCTTTTGATACGATACAGAAAAAGGCGTTCACTTTCGTTTCAACACAGAGGACTGGAGTCAGTGCCTTTACTGCAGCTTAGCTTAGCACTGCTGCTCTGCTATGGAGAGGATGATGATGTTGATTACACACAGACGGCGACTAACTATAGATGTTCTATCGTGGTCGTGATAAACATTAGGCTACTGTCGGCTATTTTTGCAGTTGTCTGCTATTTTCACAACGCAGCGCGACGCGTTGTGAGCTTGTAGATCGGCTATTTTCACAACCCACCGCGACGCGTTGTGAGCTTGTAGATCGGCTATTTTCACAACGCACCGCGAGCTTGTAGATCGGCTATTTTCACAACGCACCGCGACGCGTTGTGAGCTTGTAGATCGGCTATTTATTTTCAAATAGCTACGGTATAAAATAGGGCAAAAGTTGGCAAGTAAATGTACTTAATAGTTACTTTACACCACTGAACTGATGTTTAAAAAGCAATTAAATTGTTCTTCATTACTCACTGAATGCCACCCTTTATTAAAAATCTACAAAACTGGTGCCATCCATTTTGTTTAATTTTACCTTTTTATGGGGGCCAAAACCATATTTTGTACTTAAATTACATATATAAATATATGCTTCTATCGAAAGCCACACTACCCCTCTTACTTACAAAGGAAAAAGATTATATATATATATATATATATATATATATATATATATATATATATCCTATCATTAGATTTGGGCTTCAATAGAACATGTGTAAGATGTCTTGATCATTATGATATGTTTATGCTGTCAATGGGACCAGGTGGTGTTCTCCTACTATCTGATCGACAAATAGAAGGAGGAAGAGACACGTCCATTTTCTTTTGATCGGGCCTAGTTGTTTACATTTTGGCCAGGCCTTTTTGCTAACATGCTATAACACTTCCGAGCCCTGGCGATCGCTATCAAGGGTTAGAACCACGTAATTTTTTCGAGTTTTTTTAGTACTTATACTTCGGGAAGCACGGAAAGTGTATAAACGAACGTTTATTATTAACATTAAGGTGGCCGGAACCAATGTTCGGTTATACCGGTTTTCCCGTCGGACTGTGTTCACCGGTGCTACAGTCAAATCGGTCGTGGCGCTCCGGTCACGGAGGCTAACGGCTAACGTTTGGAGAGATTTTTTTTTAAATTACAATTATGTTATGAAAGATAAAACTTTTGATTAATTAAAAAGACGTAAAGTGCGTTTATGGCACTACAGATCAAAGACGTATAGTACGTTTATGGCATAATATGAGTTAAGGTACAGTATGAGTATGAGCTCAAAGCCTATTATCATAGTGGCATAAAATGAAGAAAGACGATATATTCGTCAATTGGCGATTATTTGTATGACAATTAATCGTCTGGAGAAAATCCTAATCGTGACAGCCCTAGGGGGAGTCATTGTATCTAACTGCACCTGTAATATAAATATTGTGTGGAAACTAGAATAATCTTTTCTTTCTCTCATCTATCATCCATCTGTCTGTCCGGTCCTCTGTGCGTCCTCCATTCACGCATGTAGATGGGCCCCTACCAGAGTCCTCACCGACTTTGGAATGGGGCTCATGAATGCCTTTAGAGCAGAGCTGCCAGCAATCCACGTCACAGGCTGCTATTTCCACCTTTGCCAGAGCCTGTGGCGCAAAGTCCAGGAGGTTGGGCTTGCAGGTTAGTGAAGGTGTATTAATGTAACGGTCCCAGGAAACCAATAGTCTATAATTTCCTCACATTTGTATTTTGAGTTTTGATTTATTTATCTTGATTATTTGCTGTATTAGATGCAGTGGTCAGTTCAGGGCGGACGGTGATTTATTGATGCAGTGATGTCATTACGTGCGCATCCCGCATCAAAAACTCATTCAAGTCACCCAGGGACTCATTCATGTCATGGTCCTGGGGTCCCGGGGATGCGCCTCCATTGGAGTCCATGTTCAAATAATTTACCGCGTCGCCGTAAAAGAAAAAAAAAAGAAATTCCACAGACACCACCATTGTTCATGGGTGAAAGCATCCTACTTTACCCTACGTTAACACAAATAAAATCCACGTAGAAAGTCTTTAACACCCATGGAGCCAAACTCGTTCAGGGACGAGTTAAGGCCACTAGGTGTCCCCCTGCCAAAAGGAAGTTATCTCGTTTACAGACGAGGCAACGAAGAGTTAACTCTACGAGCCTGCAGCTGCCCTCTGAATGACCTGAGTCCATTACGTCACCCGGCAGCTGCAGGCAGCTCTTCTGGGGGAGAAATTGCGGAGGCACTTTACATTGCTTTAGATTCTACTTTGAAACATAAGAAGGGCTTTATCTAAGAATGAGATGAAAACAGCACCAGGGAAGCAGAGAGCTGATTGTTTTCACGGCAACACTTTACCGCGATGGTCGGTCCCGGTTTGGATTTTAGTTTCGCGAGCGTTTGTAAACAAATGGATTATCCTCCTCAATCTTCTCTGGACACGCACGTGCACACGCACGAAGCTTGCGAGGCACGTCAAAACAAAGCGTAAGTCAATGGTGGCAGCAGTAACAGCTATAAATGTTATAAACCTTAGCAGCCCATGTGTTAACAGGCGATAGAAACGTCAATGTTTTGATTCCACCAACGTCCGACGCCATTTTGCGCGCGTAAACTTTATATTGAGGACTCATAAAACTTTTCTGGGACCCATTTGAATGACCACCTGTGGGTCCCGGGACCCATTACATTGAAAACCTAGTAACATCTCTGTTGATGTCATGTGCACGCGCACACACGGCTATAGAGACTATTTGGAAAGAATGTCTGAGAGCAGATCTAATTGTGGGGATACAAAAATTATGTTTTCTAGTCTTAATTGCATTGTTACTTATGATTTTGTTTTCTCGTTTCATTTAATTCAATTAGAAAATACAGCGCTGCAGTAGAGAATACAGGCAATGCAACATTGTGGTAGATTATAGAGCCATGTGCGGGTTAAATTCATATTATATATAATATAGTTATGTTAAATCCCCCTCCCAACCGTCCGCTCCCATTATAGATTTCTGACCATTAGCCTACGGCCCATGGCAGTCCCATCAGTAAATGATTTAATTTCCTTGATCGCGCATATTTATTTTGTGAGGAGTTGCTCACAGAGTCAGATAAAAGGAAAGTGCCAAGTGCCACTGGAGTGAGGAGAAATATTGTATGTATCCTATATAGGCTATGCCTAAAAATCCTATATAGGCTGTGCCTAAAATATAATATAGCCATAGGCCGATGTGTGGGTCTCTCACCCTTGCTCGCTCGCTCTCTTTCTCTCTCTTGCTCTCTGTGCCAAATCATGTGCCAAATGGAGAAGTTTTACGCGCGGAGAAAGCCTGATGATGCGAGGTTACGCGCAGAACGAGGAGAGAGCAGAGAGGGAGGGCGAGAGGAGAGGCAGGGAGAGAGGAGAGAGACGTTGAATATACACTCATATCTTGCTAAACTAAGTATAAGCTCTATATCTGTCTGGTTTATTGCAGGGTTTTGCGAGACTCACTGTAGGCTATTATTGCGCATCGTCACTCAGTGAATCTATGGGCTATGGGCTATCAGCACACTCGCAATTAAGCACTGTTCCATGCCGTTGATTTGTATACATTTGAAAACTTGAATTGGGACATTGTGCATGATTGCTTTAAATCTCATGTCTACGTTGAAATAAATATGCCAGTTCAGCTGTGAAAGATCACTTAACATTTTAAGCCTGGGCTTTGTTTAATTTGGTTTCTAATTTAGTGTGTAGACAAAACAATAAGTTAAGATAATACAATGTATAAAAAGCATACAAGTAAAGTGTCCCGTCTCACAGCTGTGCGTGTTGAGCGCAGCTACAGCTCTGGGATGAAAGCTGCTGTTGGATTCTTTTTTAAACGTGTGCGTACCAGCCTTAAATGCCTACGCTCAGTTAGATTGGGAAGGCAGCAGCCTTTAAAGCAGCAACTGGAAATTCTGTCTGGCATCATAACTTAGTTTTGAATGTTTACCGTTATGTGGTAGATGTGCGCACATTGTGTCTTGGGTCACAGGAGACGGGAGGATGGGACGGTGGGGGAGAATTAGAAATTAGTATCACAGACATTCGTTGAGAATTATAGATGAGAAAGGCCTTCTGAATGTTGATGGGTTTTTGGAGAGCTGTCCAAGAGCCCCAAATTACGCATGAACGAGAAGTAAGCTGCGTTTCAGAGAGAGAGAGAGAGAGAGAGAGAGAGAGAGAGAGGCCGCAGCTGCAACGCATTTTGTGCCCGACTGCGCACTTTTTCAATGAACCACCCACAAATCAAATTAATGAACCACAGAGCAGGCATCACGCACGCTTGCATGCCGTGATTATTTTTAGGCGGCACAAATATGAGTCATTATGATGAGAGAGAGAGAGAGAGAGAGTTGTTCTTATAGGGACTCAAATAATAGGCTATATTCGGAATGGAGAGGTGCTGTAGAAAAATAAATAACACCGCCATTTTGAATAATGGATTTCAATGTTCGTAAAGGCGGTGCGGTTTCGTTTCGGAATAGTGGGTCTTATAAGGTCATTTGGACACACCGCCATTTCGAAGAATGGAAGTCAATGTTCGGAATAGCGGGATTTCGAAATGGCGACATGCACCCTTAAAAAAATATATAAGCTGATGAGCTTTTTTTTATGCTGCACTAAGTAAAATAAAAAAAAGAAGCTTGGATAGAATGGATATTGTTATTTAAATAAATAAAAAAACAACCTTAAGGGACAACATAAAAGCATGTTTTCTTTTCTTTTTCCTTAATGCATTGCGGAAAGATCGGATCGGGAAGGATCGAAAGAAGAAAAAAACATGATCGGGACATCCCTATTTTATAGGATATAAATGTAACATTACAAAATACATCAAGTTACTGTGTTCTTTTGAGTATGGCTGAGAGATCCTTGCTCCCTAAAATCCCAAACTCAATCTCAGACTTGAGATCTTTAGTTCAGATGTACTGTAGTCAAGATGATCAAAATCATCATTGGTCAACAAGAAAAGGTTAAAAAGCAATTCATTTGAGGCGTTTGGCTGGTGCAGTGTTAAAGTGCCTGCCCACCACCACCAAGGTTGTGGGTTCAAATCCACTGTGGTGTATCCAACTTTGTGGAGCGTTCTACACAAACAAAATTTGGTGCCATGGCATTGGTCCGAAGGTTCATTAGTCCGAATTTGTTAAGAATACTATACCGAACTCTAACCCTAACCTCAGTAACCCTCACTAAATTCGGACTAATGAACCTTCGGACTAATGAACCTTCGGAATTATGGGCAGTAGGGTGTGTCATGAAATTGAGAAATCAGGGTTTGCCCTATGGTTTCAAGTTGTATTATGATATAATAAACCATAATCAAAAGCAGAAAAGTGGGTTTGACTTTATTTACCTACCTACTTTTTCGATTGAAAAATTGCATTTTAGGCGTTTTTGGTGGATTTTGGCCATTTCCGCCTAAATCACATTTTCATATATGTGGCTGCTTGTCTACTTCCTGGGACCTCATTCAGACTTACTACCCCCCTATAAGCTTGGTATGGTAGCCCATACCATGTTACAATGCCATACCATAAAATACCATGGTATACCATATAAATAATAATGAATTAATCGGAAGTGTGTGTGGTACTGTACAATTAGTGAAAACAGGCCCTTTGTTATTTTATACTTTTTTTCCTATTTTTATCAGATACTGTAGGGAGCAGTCTACTTCATGGTGGTGATGAGGTCCTGCTTGCTGTTGATCCTGGGCACCAGGTCGATGTGCTCTGCCCTCCCCCGGATGAATCCGTCCCTCCTCTCAGCACCATACACAGCACTGGCTGCAGCTGTCACCTCCTTCACAGCCCTCTCTATACAATACTAATGATTATAATAAACATACATACATACAGTACATACTGTATAAATGTATCCGCCTTATTTCCCCTTTATCTTTCTATTTCCACAACAATATACAGACAGCAATGGCATATTTGGGACATAGTTTTTTGACCCGGACCTGTTTCGAGGACCCCTGCCATAGAGCATCGCAGTGGGCGTGGTTCACTGATGCCAACACAAAAATCTCCCATTCATTTTTCCTGGATGTCTTGGTTCTAGGCTTAAAATAATTGTTATAAATATTTTTGTAAAAAGTCTATGAGGAAAATGAATCGGAGATTTTTTTGTTGGCACTAGTAAACCGCGCCCACTGCAAATTATTTCACTGCCAATTTGGCAGCTAGCAACTGTTGTATGTGACAATGAATGAACACCTTGAAGCTGGCAAAGGAAGAGTCTTACTGAGCTCTGGCTGGTCTTCAGTTTCCTCCTGTCTCATTGAAACAGATCTGGTGTCTGGAGAGTTCATCTGCACCTGTAGTCTGGAATGAAACAATAAAAATCCCAGAGGAGTTTAGGATTAATTAAGAACAGAAACTCTTCTTATTCTCAACTTCCACAATAACAAACAATAAGAAGGAGTAACTTATTTTGTTAACACTTCAGCTGCCTCTTACATTGAAAGGATGCTTGGTGCCGCACCGCTTCCTCTGTAGGGGCCGCTATTATTTTTAAGGGGAAGCGCTCACTATCCCGACTATCCGCTGTTCCGACATGGTCGGCAGGTTAGTTACTTAGCGTCGGCAGGTTAGTTACTTAGCGTAAGGCAGGTTAGTTACTTAGCGTAAGGCAGGTTAGTTACTTAGCGTCGGCAGGTTAGTTACTGAGGTAAGGTTTACTGAGGTTAGGTTTAGGGTTGGGGGTAGAGTTAGGGTTATAGTTTTAGTGTCGGAATACCGGACCGTCGGAACTCTGATGCGGACCCATTTTTAAGGGCCGGGCGGGGTTGTTTTTGCGCCGATGGATTATCACTTTGGTTCAACATTTATGTCATCTAGTCACATGACGTGTGTCATGTGACAGTGTGTCATGGCGGCTGCCATCCGAGCCTTGTTTGAGCTGTAAACATGCCAGCACTTAAATATTATAACCACCTAAAAGAAAGAAAAACAGATTTTTTTGGTTTATCCTCTTTCTATCTCTCTCTATGTGGATGAAGAGAAAGGACTCCACGTGGGCCTTCAGATGAGTTGTTGACATCTAGGGAGTGAACCCAGGACGCTGGGATTCGCTGCTGAACCCTCTGGAGGTGTCGTGGGCCTATCAGTGAAACACCCAAGAAGGAGGGCGCCCACCTGACGACCCAAAGGATGCCTTCACTCATCTGAACACTAGGCGTGGGGCGGTATCGACATTTTGTTACTGCGATTACCGTCTTCCCATTTACCGCCGGAATTGCGGTAATTACCGCACCCCCGTATCTATTAATTAAGGTTCGGCGATAAGCCAAAATATTGCAATCGTCTTCCCAAAAGTCGCCTCTCCACAGCCTGACTGCCCGGGTTATACTTCCCCGTACAGCACAGCAGGTTTGGCTTTGAAAGGAGCAGATCTACAAGCTCACAACACGTCGCATCCGTGACGCGTTCTGAGCTTTTAGATCTGCACTGTCGGGTTACCATAGTAACGGTAGCTACTTGGGCTTTTAAGACACAGACTGCTGTGTGTGAACAAACCAGAAGAGAGACGGAGACGGGTAATCAGATCGTGTACAGTGATTAACTCACGTCTGAAATCGCAGCGATTGAGTGCTGATATATACAGGTTTTAGTGATAGTCCAGGAAAAAAATGGTGATTTTTGGCTGAACGTGGTTTCGTCGGTAAAAGTTTTTTTCTCAACTGATTCTTGTAGCTTGGGGTCACCTCTTAAGGATTCAAGAGGATGACCAGTGATATCCATTGAGCATTTTTTATTATTAACCCCTTAATGCCTGAAACATGGGCTCCCATTGACTTTCTATACAGGAGGAAAATACCCAGAAAAAGATTATTTTTCGGGGTATTTAAGGAGGATCTGAGGGGTCTAACTAGGGGTTTTTCATGATGCTGAATCCATTGCAGGCATTTGTTTTGCACAAAAAACATTCCGTGGGCTAGAAATAGCCTCAGAAAACAATACACGTATGGGTGAGTATTCATGTTAGTCGGAGGCCTTAGGGTTTTTTTTCTCGTGCTAATCAGTCTAAAAGTGCAAAACTTTGCACAGATGTAGCTCAGGGCTTGCTCTAATGATTTAGCTAGGGCGCCCGAGTCTGCGACATTCGGGTTCGCCACAGCGGCCAAATCAAGTTGGGCTCCCATCGACTTTAGTGATGAAAAGTGATGAGTCATCACTTTTCAGAGTTTTGTGGGTGTTGTGGTGACCCCGAAGGTCGCCGACCTAGCTAAATCATTAGAGCATGCCCTGAGCTACATCTGTGCAAAATTTTGCACTTTTAGACTGATTAGCACGAGAAAAAAAACCCTAAGGCCTCTGACTAACATGAATACTCACCCATACGTGTATTGTTTTCTGAGACTATTTCTAGCCCACAGAATGTTTTTTGTGCAAAACAAATGCCTGCAATGGATTCAGCATCATGAAAAACCCCTAGTTAGACCCCTCAGATCCTCCTTAAATACCCAGAAAAAAAATATTTTTCTGGGTATTTTCCTCCTGTATAGAAAGTCAATGGAGCCCATGTTTCAGGCATTAAGGGGTTAATAATAAAAAATGCTCAATGGATATCACTGGTCATCCTCTTGAATCCTTAAGAGGTGACCCCAAGCTACAAGAATCAGTTGAGAAAAAAACTTTAACAGGCGAATCCACGTTCACCCCCATTTTTCCCGGACTATGACAAGACTTGACAGAAAAGGTTATAAAATCGGCGACGGGGCACAACGGGCGAGTCGGCGCGAGCCAGAAAAGTAAAAGATAGTTTCATTTTCGGTTTTAGTCCACGCGGTCCGCGCTCCGCCTGTAATCCGTATGAATAAAAAACAAAATGCCACAAGGTACTACTGCCACAACACAAGGTATGTATTAACGTACTTGTGTTGTGTGGATTACAGTCAGAGAAAGTTTACACTTCTCCGTGCTCCCTACTACGAGGCTGCTGCTGTGTAGACTGTGTCTCCGAGTCGAGTGACGTATGTGGCTTCCAAACCATAGACGTTCCAAACCTGTGGTACGCGGCCCAGAGCAGAGCGGCATGGAGCGCATGCGGTCCTCGCCTCTCCCCCGTTTTAAAACTCGCTTGTTTTCAATAAAAAATAGACTATTTTGACCGTGGTAAGGACCCTGACACCGCGGTAGGCCTCGGTATACCGCGGTACGGCGGTACGGCGGTTACCGCCCCCAACCCTACTGAAGTGAACACCCCACGGTGGTGCTTCGAGTATTATCATCAATCCTACTCAAAGGTATGCGGTCAGGCGCAAGTTTGGCTCAGGGAGAGGGACGTCCCTGCCATGCAGAGTCCACTGCACTTGGATAACAACATCATTTCCTGTGTTTTATGAATCTGCAAAGTTTTGGTTTCATAAAAACTCACCGTAGACATGTTATGTTCTACTTTCTGTCAATAAATTCCGTTCAGGCAATTATTTTTCAAATGTTGCAGTTTGGAAGCGCTCGTGGGAAATCACTCAATGGTCCTGTGTATCACCTGGTTCTAAATGTCACATAATGCAGGAGGCAGTGGGGCGTTGCATTATTGAATATGAGCGCTTCCAATATTCAACATGTCTGCTTGGATTTCCTGACAGAAAGTAAATCATGTGTCTATCATATGTCTATGGTGTATTTTTTATTAAACACACTCTTTACAGATAGAAAGAGGATAATTCAATTCCCTGAAACATGTTTCAGGGCTAGGTTTACCAGTGATCCTATAGTCTATAACTATTTCTATGCATTTGATGTACAACCTAGTGTTTTCATTGCTTGCTCTAAATCATTCTGGATTAAGCGTCTCCTAAATGCCTAAATTGTAAAGTAAAAGCGTGGAACCATACAGCGTTCCTGGACGTCCCTCAGTACTCCAAACTTCACAGGTTCAGGTTTAGTAGCAGGTTAACACGGTATTTATTTCCCCGTATTCTCATTAAGTAGCAGGTTAACGTGGTATTTATTTCCCTGTATTCTCATTTAGTAGCAGGTCAGCGTGGTATTTTTTTCACTGTATTCTCATTTAGTAGCATCCCATCCAATGCACTCATGCGTTGTCGGAGACGATTTGTAATGGGGACCTTCAATGCATGCACAGTGAGAGAAGAAGCTAGACTGGTGGAATTGGCACATTGTGCTGAAGAACAGGGGGTAGAGATCCTGGGAGTCCAGGAACACAGAAGAGTCCACACTGACGACCAGATAGTTTACCGCAAAGTGGAGAAATGCACGTTCATCACTGCATCTGCGTGGCGAAACGGGGCCCAGGCTGCAACAGGGGGTGTAGGACTAATGCTGGGTTCTCTGGCGCGCAGGGCCCTCCGACGGGTTCACAAGCACACCGAAAGGATCCTCATGGCTGAGTTCGCAGGTAACCCAGTAACAACAGTCATAGTGGTGTACTTGCCCACTAACATGGCATCACCTGAGGAGGTTGAGGAGTTCTATGAGGACCTCACAACAGCAGTCCGAGGTGTCCCAGCGCACAACTTCCTGGCAATCCTTGGCGACTTCAACGCCAGGATTGGACAGGAGGATGCACCATTCCCATACCATGAGTCTACCAACCGCAACGGCACATACCTCACAGCCCTTCTCATGGAACACCAGCTCCTGGCAGCGAACACCATGTTCCGGAAGAGAACAGGGAAGAGATGGACTTTCCGAGACCGAGCCTCACGGCCTGGGGAGCAACCTAGGCTATATCAGTTGGACTACATCCTAGTGAGGCAAAAGTGGAGGAATTCCATCCTGAACGCTGAGCCATACAGCACGTTCAGCTCTGTAGGCTCTGATCACCGTGTGGTCTCCATGAGGGTGCGACTGAGCCTCAGGGTCCCCAAGCCAAGCCCCAAGATTCGGCATGACTGGAAGGCATTCACGACCAATCCGGGCCTTCAAACCAGGTACACGGAGGAAGTCAGGAAGCGCTTTCGGCAGCTTGATAGGGGAGAGGAGCCCAGCCGTGAATATGGGAGATTCATCACAGCGAATGAGGAGGCGACCAGACTGTGCGTACCAGTGCTGAACAGAGTAAGAGCACCACCACGGTCCAGACATCCGAAGGTTGTAGCAGCACGAGGCAGGATGGAGGAAGCACGACTCAACTTTGAGCGTGAACCAACAGAGGAGGGTCGCGAGACACTGAACGAAGCCAAACAGTCTCTCTTCAGCACCTACGACACCATCAAAGGGGAGGTGTGCGAAGAGTGCAGGCAGCGAAGAGTGCAGGCAGCGCAAGGTGAAAGGCAATACGGGGAGGCCTGGAAGGTAATAAATGAGATGACAGGGCGGAAGAGGGCCAAGGAGGGCCAGGTTGAGGGACACAGCCCAGAGGAGAGAGTGGCAACATGGTTCGACCACTTCCAAAGGCTCCTGGGAACATCAGTGGAAGAGGGAGAGGAGGAAAATATACCAGCAGTCCTCCAGGGCCTGAACATCGACGATGGACCCTTCACAATCAGCGAGCTCGCCAGGGCAAAATCCACCCTGAGAGAAGGAAAAAGCGCTGGGCCGGATGGCATACCTCCAGAGGTCTTGAAGAACTGCGACCTAGACAACCTCATCCTAGACTTTTGCAACAATGCTCTACAGCACATCAAGCAACCTGAAATATGGTCTCTGTCTAACATCATCCCGGTGCCTAAAGCTGGGGACCTCTCAAAGCCAGACAACTACAGAGGCATCAGCCTGACATGTATCACTGCTAAGGTCTTCAACCGAATGATACTGAACAGGATACGGCATGCCATCGACCCTCACCTGAGAGAGAACCAAAATGGTTTTCGAGAGGAGAGAACAACCGTAGCACAGATCCTGGCATTAAGGAGATTAATAGAGGAGGTGAAAAAGGACAACCTAGCAGCTGTACTGTGCTTCATTGACTTCAAAAAGGCTTTTGATTCTATCCACAGAAGCAAGATGGTGAAGATCCTTGAGGCCTACAATGTCCCTCCCAACATTCTCCGGGCTATCGAGACCATGTACGCAAGAACAAGGGCCAAAGTGGTGACCCCAGATGGCAGCAGTGAGGTGTTTGACATCCGAGCTGGTGTAATGCAAGGAGACACCCTAGCCCCCTACCTCTTCATCATAGTTCTAGATTATGCGCTCAGGAAAGCCATAGGTGGACGAGAACAAGAGCTTGGCTTCACGCTAACACCAAGGAGGTCAAGGCGGCATCCCGCAGTAGTTCTGACAGACCTGGACTATGCGGACGACATCAGCCTGCTCTCCAACAGCATGGAACAAGCACAAGAACTCCTGAACAGGGTGGAGATAGAGTGTGCCAAAGTTGGTCTCAGGCTAAATGCTAAGAAAACTGAGGTTATCACCTATAACCTACCTGATCACTCACCTCTGACAACAACAGAAGGAGCTGTGTTGAAGGAAGTCAAGGACTTCAAGTACCTGGGCGCATGGGTCGACTCAACTGAGAAAGACCTTAAAGTAAGGAAGGCACTCGCTTGGAGGGCCCTGAACGGCATGAACAGTGTATGGAACTCTAGCCTCCCCCGCCAAATCAAACTTAGCTTCTTCTTTGCAACAGTGGAGTCTGTTCTCCTCTATGGCAGTGAATGCTGGACCCTGAAGCCAACCCTGCAGAAGTCTCTAGATGGGTGCTACACTAGAATGTTGCGTGCAGTACTCAACATCAACAGGAGTGCACATGTTACCAACAGGAGCCTGTATGAGGGAATACCAAGGGTAAGCGAGAAAATTGCCACCAGAAGAATGAGACTAGCAGGACACTGCCAAAGACACCAGGAGCTTCCAGCCAGCAAACTGGTACTGTGGGAGCCAACACATGGGCACCGGTCGCGAGGACGTCCCATAAAAACATACGTGGACGTACTCAAGGAAGACGTAGGGACACAGAACACCAATGAGCTGGCCAGATGTATGGAGAACCGAGATGACTGGAAACAACGATGGAGGGCTCGTCTGAGGACGACCTAGAGAGAGCAGGTCAACGTGGTATTTATTTTACTGTATTCTCATTTAGTAGCAGGTTAACATAGTATTTATTTTACTTTATTACCCGGCTTGGTTGAATGCTTGATTATGATGGGTTAGGGTCAAGCGCTGAAATCAGCGGTGAATTATACGCCTATAATTCACCGATCAAAGGCTTCACCAATCAAAGGCTCAGAACACCTGCTGCACTGTGTGAATTTAGCACCGTATCCAACATGTCAGCCATGTAAACAAAGTCAAACACACAGCGTCATTTACAACTAAACGTTGCTCTCAAGAATGTTTTTCAAAAGATTTGAGCCAAGAAATAGATGACGCAGTATCAGAAATGGATTCTACAGGGTCCACCCTATGTTCCCCAGGTTCTATGTTCCCCAGGTTCTATGTTCCCCACTTACCCCCCAAAAAGGTTCTATGTTCCCCACCCACCCTCCCCACAAAAAGGTTCTATATTCTCCTCTCAACCAAAACAGGATCTACTGTATGTTCCCCTCAAAAAATGTATGTTCCCCACTCAAATGCAGGAAATTGCCCAGATGTCTCCACCCCTAAGTGCCCACTCGTCCATGTGCCCACTCGTCCAAATGCCCACATGTCCATATTGCCCAGATGTCCAGGTGGCCACTCGTCCAGATGTCCAGACATAACAAAAGTATGGTGTCCAGATGTGTCCCTAGTGCCCCCTGTCCCACTAATATTCGTAATCTCTCCCCATTATTGGGTGTTTTGAGTTGTTATTAATACTTATAAAGGAATGTTTCCTGTATTTTTTGGAGAAGTGGGGAACATAGAACCTATTGTAAGTTGAGCGGGGAACATAGAACCTTCTTTGTGGGGGTAAATGGGGAACATAGAACCTGGGGAACATAGGTACGGTCCTGTGGAATACTTTTAGTCGTCTGCAAACAAGGAAATACTTAGTTTTTAGGTTTGAGTCAAATTATCAATTTTATTTATTAGCCGGGTAATAATTCCCTGGCGCCTCGGGGAATTATCAGCCTGTCGTGCCATATAAGCCATAATGACCGCGCAGCAAGACCTCACGCATATGTATTCTCAGTTAGCAGCAGGTTAATAACATGGTATTTATTTCACTCACTGTATTCTCCCACGTTGCCAGAGGAACTTTCAGTGAAGCCCTGCTGGTTGCTCAAAGCTCTATCTGGGTTGTCCTCTTTGTGTCTTCAGCTTGAAAACGGCAGAATGTCCCTCTAAACGTCCAACTGTGTTAAGTTAAACTTTCTCTAGAAACCCTCTGTTCACTTGTAATGGAATAGACTCGAAGCTAGTTAGCTAGCTTAGCATTAGCGTTAGCCAACAAAACAACCCGTCTTTGAACTACTCGGGTTTTAACTGTAAATTCCTCCCGTTTTCACAACGTGCCCGTCTGTAGGTCTTTACACTGACTGTCGTGCAAAGACAACCTCAGACACAACTTATAACGAAGGTTTGTTCACTGCTAACTTAACAGACTTTCTCTGAATGACGCTATCTCTCTGCTCTGTTGGCTTGGATGGCCTATGTGAAGTGAGCTGCATTAGCGTTAGCTGCAATAAGACTTCCGGTGCCGATATCTTCAGAATAAGATTACCCCTGACGCAATTGAAAATGTTGAAAAACATACAAATGCTAATTATGTTTCTGAGTAAAAAAGAAGTTTCAATAACATAAAAAAGATATAGTTGTCATTTGACCATAAAATAAGAACCCAAACATCATTTCCACCTGGCTGTGGAGTTGACAGACACATGGGCAAAGTGGAAAGCATATTTCTACCCCAAAAAGTGTTTTTTGCTGGTCGAAGAACATTTTGTACTTTTATGGTATAATGATTTTTATGTTAAAGCAAATGTACCCAGGTCTAAACTTATATAGCATGCATATGCAACCCTTCTTATTTTATGGTCAAATGACAACTCATGTGTATAGTTTTAAAGATAAAGGGTGTGGTTCATCTTACCCAGCGGTCCATCTTACCCCGTTCTCCCCTATAGCCTATAGTACCATACGTTACATCTGCCCAATCTAAATAAACAGATAAAGTAAAATGTATAAGTATCTAGACCTAATTAGGTGTAGCCTACTTGTATCAACAACCAATTGATAGCTCTTCTATGGATTACAATAGAAAGAATGGAATTAACATGTTAAGTGGCCTTTAATAGCGCGCATACCACGAATTTCAATCTGAAAGAACCTGGAAAATGTTAGGACAATTAGAAGTAGGCCTACACTAGTATAGAGACTGATACATCATACACTTATAAAAAAAAAAAAAATATATATATATATATATATATATATATATATATATATATATATATATATAATTATATATATATATATATATATATATATATATATATATATATATATATATATATATATATATATATATATATATATTTAGAGCACTTTTATTTTGAAGGCTGGAGCCTGGCTTATTGCAGCCCCCTCCCAGGACGGAAACGCTAATGCAGCTCACTTCACGGGGCTGTTTGGATGAGGTCAGAGAATTGTAAGCAGAGTGGCGACACGCTTTGATCTCACCGCAGACCGGGAGTGGCGTCGCATAGAGCCTGTTCTCATTCTTAGCGAACCCAAAGAGATTCTATAATAAGAGGCGGCACTCCATAGATATTTGGAATCACCACTAGATGGCGCAGCGGTAGCGCTGCCACCATCTTGGAGTGATGGCTCTGCTCTTAAATTAATAAAAATAATTAAATTGTGTGTGAACAACGTTTTCCAAAGCGGTCTTGAAGTGAAAATCACCATTGATGTTACACATTATAGACTACTAAACAGATCAATAGAAGCATAGAATAGCCACTTTTTAAGTTATAAGAAATAGTAATAATTTAGTATGAATAATACATTTCGGATTGTTCTAATTGGTCTAATGTTAATTTATTTCATCTGTTTGACATTAGTCTGGCTTTTGTGAACAATAATTTATCATGTAGGCCTGTATTAGGTCTATATCATGTTTTACTGTTTTGTCATTCATAATCTCTTAGGAACAGATTCAGTGCTGCCAAAAAATCAGCTATCTTCTATTTGGTATTAACACATCATATAAACATGTGTGGCCGCACGCAAACATGCATTAGCATGTACACGCATTTGCACACGTGCACCCTGAAATGTTACTATTAGTAAGTAATTTCTGTTTTGATCCATTGATAAATATTATAAATAAAATAGTAAATCATTATAGTAGTATGCATAGGCCTATACAGGCTGTAATACTTGTTTGCTGTTCAACACAGACCAGTTATATAGAAGCATTAAATATGTCATAGTAGAACAGAATAAAAAGAAACACGTTTTGATTGTACAGCATGACTTTATTATTATTATTTTTTAACTACCGGAAGTCGTCATCACTCCAAGATGGCAGAGCAACAGGGCGCTGCTTGTTGTAATAGGATGTATAGGGAGTGCCGCCTCTTATTATAGAATCTCTTTGGCGAACCTCTGCTGCTCTTCAGCCCCGTCCACGCCCATTGCGTGGATCAAAAAAGCATCCCGCTACAGGCAGCTAGAGGTTTTAATGTCACCACAGGAGGGGTCCAGTGCTGAACTGCAGCTGTCCAGTGCTGAACTGTCGCTGTCCAGTGCTGAACTCACGGGTTCGGAACTCACTGAAGATGGCCATTTTCTGAAGCTACTTTTCGCTGTAAATTTATTTTCTCATATACTAGTCCTTAGGCTAAAACTCAACATTTGTCATATCGGTACCACCTGGGGTGGAAAATTCTGGTTGTGATTTTTTTTATTCCTATAGGCCTACATCCCTAGATTAAGTTTTGATGTGATATACCTTGCAGACAGGTAGCTGAAGTGGTGTTATCAGCTGCTAGAGTTACCATCCCCCTTTGAAAAATTGCATTTTAGACACAGGTGCATATCTTTTTATTAGCTCATGTTCAGGACATACGGTACTGTAATGTTTTATATTATATGTTTGGTATCATTTTTAAGGGGACACGTTGAGCTTTCATTCAAGCCCCTTTGTGAACATGTATGATAAGTAGAGTGGTCACTGGCGCTCTTCA
Organism: Nannobrachium achirus; assembly: GCF_963921795.1. Lineage (NCBI taxonomy): Eukaryota > Metazoa > Chordata > Actinopteri > Myctophiformes > Myctophidae > Nannobrachium > Nannobrachium achirus. The sequence continues at coordinate 53,856,259 of NC_137821.1, read as the reverse complement.
AACCTTTAATAAAAAAATACAATATCTATTTCCGCCTAAACCATATATTTTCTTTTAGTTCTGTGGCATCAAGAAACATCAGAGACACAAAACACAACAACTGGAATACAGACATGACCCTAAGGATTCAGGAAATGAATAATTTACCCACAGTATTTCATTCTGAGGTGGTAATCTTCAGCCTTATCTTAAACAAGCACTTTTTATGAGAAATAGACAGGTCAATAGGCCTATATGAAAGAATAGCACTAAACCTCCCTAAACATTGATTTCAATTGATTCTGGTGACCTTTAGGCATGCTTGAGAACATCCCAAAAATCCAGGAAAATATATTTACCATAAATGCATAATTTTCAAGATGGCACCCAGGATGGCTGCTGGGAGCTTAAAGTGGCTATATCTCAATTATTATTCAACCTAGAAAGGTGGTTTTGGTGTTTAACCCAAGGTTTTGGGGTTCAAGGAATGTGACTGAATCAGTGACTAACACCAGTTAATCATGTATTGCCAAATGCAAGATGGTGTCCCTCCCAAGGTGATGTCCCATTATACTATATTACATAAAAACAATAAATAACACTAACTCTCACATTTAATGTCAAAACTAGGAAACACTTTTTGAAGCATGTATAATATGTATTTTAATCACTTAAATAACCACAAAGTAGTCAAGTTATCCTGTAAGCCAGATCTACTAGCCCTATAGGCACTTGTTGTCTTATGTATGCACTGTTGTTGCCATATTCTCTGGAAGAAAATTATACGGATTGTCACATTCCTTAAAGGTCCATGAAACACAAAATCACTTTTTCTATAAATATATATTATATCAATGAGTCACTTGTGATAGGGAGCAGTGATATGGTTCAGTTTGCCTATAGCCTTGTGGATTCAGAGCTTTCTGCTGGTCTCTGCAGCTATTTCTGTGTACCTCCAGTTTCTTAATTGTTACTTTAATTGAAAGGATACTCTTTTTAGTTGGCCTTGTACCAGTGAACTGTACCATCATGAAACTGTAAATGTCCTATGCAAACTACCAATAAAGTCTTCAATCAAATCAATCAATGCTCTTCAATGTTCACAGTCAGTTTGTGACACAGAGACACACTAAAAAATCAGCAGTGGGAGGCATGTTGAATCTCTGTCTCTGTCTCTCTCCCCTTCAATCAATCAATCAATCAATCAATCAATCAATCAATGCTCTTCAATGTTCACAGTCAGTTTGTGACACAGAGACACACTAAAAAATCAGCAGTGGGAGGCATGTTGAATCTCTGTCTCTGTCTCTCTCCCCTTCAATCAATCAATCAATCAATCAATCAATCAATCAATGCTCTTCAATGTTCACAGTCAGTTTGTGACACAGAGACACACTAAAAAATCAGCAGTGGGAGGCATGTTGAATCTATGTCTCTGTCTCTCTCCCCTTCAATCAATCAATCAATCAATCAATCAATCAATCAATGCTCTTCAATGTTCACAGTCAGTTTGTGACACAGAGACACACTAAAAAATCAGCAGTGGGAGGCATGTTGAATCTATGTCTCTGTCTCTCTCCCCTTCAATCAATCAATCAATGCTCTTCAATGTTCAGTCAGTTTGTGACACAGAGACACACTCAAAAAGGGGGGAAAACTGCAGTGGGAGGCAGCATGTAGAGTCTCTCTCCCCCCAGTCATTTCTTTTTGCTCTTCTGAAATGGAAGGGGAAATTACAACTTACAACCACAAACGCCAAACAAGCAGCCTACATTATAGTGCTATAGAGTCAGTCAGTCAGTCAGTCAGTCAGTCAGTTAGTCAGTCTGCCTGTCCTCCTCCATTTCAGTAGCCAAGCCAAACACACAACAAAAAACACAGTGTACAGTAGCCTACATTACAAATTGCTCCTGTCACATCAAACATATAATTTTCCAAATGTCTGTCTGTCTGTCTGTCTGAGTGTCTGTCTGTCTGTCTGAGTGAGTGTCTGTCACAGCGTTTCTCCTCAGTGGCTGGAGCAATTGATCTGAAATCGCATCACCATTAGCATATGAACACACCTAACATAACTGTGAAGCCCGTTTGTCACTTTCACAAATCATATGCTGTATATTAGCATTTTTATGGTGTATCTATATCTATTGTGCATCTAGCTTGAGGCATATCTATTCTGCATCTAGCATGAGGCAACATGTTTAACCAGCTCTGTGTGTGTGTGTGTGTGTGTGTGTGTGTGTGTGTGTGTGTGTGTGTGTGTGTGTGGGTGGGTGGGTGGGCGGCCGGTCGGGCGGGCGGGCGGGGGTGTGTGTGTGTGTGTGTGTGTGTGGGGGTCTGTTGTCTGGCCCTGTTACAGATTTTGTCCAAAAATCATGCAGATCGGTACACAGTATCTCTGTAGCCATTAAATGAAACGGGTATTTCTTACATTGATGCTCCTATCATGCAAGCACCAGTTAAAGTTACTTTCCATCCCTCATATACTGTGTGCACAGTGCACATCCCATAACCCACACACTGCACATCATTTCAGAGCTCATATCTTTGAACGGGTAAGGCCTAGTAGGCTTAATAGCAGAGATGCAAAAATAACCCAAATAAACACAGGCACAGCAGACAAAACATCACAGCTCATTGCACAGACAGCCTACAATGGTTCTTACCTTTAGAAGTTCTTCTTTCTTGATTTTCTTTTGGAGAACTCCAGGATGATGTCCTCGAAATCCATCCCCCTGACCAACTCGGACTCCACGGACATTAAAGAGAGCGCTGACAGTCTATTTTGACCCATGGTTGTTCTGAGTTCATTTTTGATCCGTTTCAGTTTAGAAAATGACCTCTCTCCCTCGCAGTTGGACACAGGCAGTGTGAGGAAAAGTCTGAGAGCAACAAAAACATTGGGGAACGACGACTGGAGCTTTTTATCCAGTAGAAATTTCATTCATTTCATAGTTTTCATTAAGAGCTCTTGTTGAGTCGGCTCTGGCAGACCACCTCGTATTGGAAAGGGATTTCAGAGTCAGTGTGATGTCACGGTTGCTGAATACTTTATTCCATCTATAAGTGGAAGCGGCACAAAATGCATATACTGCTTGCAGTAGGTCGAAAAACTGTCCTGCTTCACCACAGCTATCATCAATGCAGTTTACTCCCACCAAATTAAGAGAATGTGCAGCACACGGGATGTAATGCATTAGTGGGTTGTCTTTCTTGAGATGAGCTTGACACCCGTTGTATTTCCCCGACATATTTGCGGCATTATCATAGCTTTGGCCGCGACAATTTGATAGATCCAGCCCCAAATCACTGACCTCCTTCCTCACACAATCAGCCAGGCTTGAACCAGTGTGACTGTGAATGGGTTCAAAGCCAATAAATCGCTCCAGTACTTCGCCTTTCTCATTCACAAAGCGGAATATAAAAGTAAGTTGGTCCACGTGAGACAGGTCAGGTGTAGAGTCGATGATGAGTAATATTTAGCTTTCTGTATTTCTGTGGCAATTTAAGTTTTTACTTTCTCCCCCATTAAGCTGATTAATTCTTCACAAATAGTTGATGACAGATAGTAGGGTATACCACACCCCTTATTTCCATATTTATCTAAGTGTTCCCTTAAAAAGGGATCAAACTGGGAAATCAACTCTAAAATCCCAAGGAAATGTGGGGAATTGATTATTTCGTCATCTCCACGGAAAGCAAGCCCCCTCTCACTAAGGAACTTGATGACAGCAACTATACGCCTTAAAACCTCTTTCCAGTACTGACCTTCGGCTTCGATCTGTCTCCCAAGGGAAGCATCCACTGTGCCCAGATGATGTGTGCGACGTATAAGAGACAGGATACATTTTTTATGCGCCTCACTGTTCTCATGGTCTCTTATCCTTTCAGGGTGTTTGCAATCACTATACCCAGTAGTAATTGCATTGCAATATGTTGTTGACATCACTTTACAAGGAAAGCAATATATTTCTCCTGTGGATGGTGAGTATACAATCCACTCCCGTGGTACAGTCTCTCCGTTGTGAAGGTGCCTGGTCAGTAAATCATTAGTGAGAGAACAAGTCTTTTTTGCTGACTCGTCCCACCTTTGGGATGCTGGATATTTTTCGGCCCGGTTCTGAAAGGCAGAAGCCCCTTTTATGATAAGTTCGTCTCGGACCTCCACTGTAATCGGCCTCCATAAAGCAGGGTCTTCAGAAATAGTGGGCGCAGCAGGCCGTTCCACGTCGTGGTCGCCTGCTTCTTCCACCATTTGATTTTCATCATCGTCTTCATCATCATTATTGCCGGCGTCTTCCTTGTCCAGTTCAGGCGGTTCTTGTCCATTTTCGTCATCAAATTCACTTCCATAATCATTATTATTATTTTCATCGCTTTCTTCTTCAACTACTTGCCGTGCAATGCAGCTGCTGGTAGAAGCTGAAGCAGGTTCAATGTTTTGCTCCACATCATCAACATTCTCAGGCTCAGAGACAGTAGTAGTCATACTCGTATTATTCCCACTCTGAAGAGATACTTCACTTGGTTTGTTGCTTTTAAAAAAGCTACTTATTAGCGGTACGTTTTTTATCACCGCTGCTTCCCTCTCCTCCTTATCCACTTTTCTTTTTCTCTTGGCATTTCCACTAGTAGTACTAGGCTTTGGCTTTTGTTTATCCATTTTGCTTCCTTCTTTGAAATTAGCGCGTTCTTCACCTCAATCACCTGTCTGCCTCTTGCCCTCTCCACTGGCAGAGGGGCAGCACCTGACCTCGCACGTCACACGGCCCCAGTGAGCGGAGCGCTGGTGGTGGTGGCGGCACATTGTACTGCACAGTCGCAGCAGCAGTATTCTAAATGATGATGTTTGCATAATTTAATTTATTTCATTCGGATTAGATAACAACTAAATAGCTGAGTGTTTTACTTTTTTTTTTACATTTTTTTTCTGCCGTTTTTTTTTTTTTTCTTTTTTTTTGTGCCACCCTGGAGGGCCCCCTAATGCCAAGGGCCCCTGGGCACGTGCCCAAGGTGCCCATATTGTAGATCCGGCCGTGTGATAGATACTGAATTTAGTCATGATGAGGCAGACATCACCATGATTTCCTAAATTCCTATGTCCCTGATGCAGCCATCTCTGGAATCTCATCCTTACATCCTTACTGTGTGCCAATCAGGTGGGTGGACATTCTGATCCTGATAATGAGTTGGAGAATACAGATGTAGTTGCAAAAGATACATATTGCCATCTTAGTATATAATGTTTCTATTATTATTATTATGAATACCAATTCTATGACATGATAATGACAGTTTTCACAAACACTTAATTAGTGAAAGATGAATATTCATCAAGTTGTTTCAATTTGTTGTTCTCCCAGAGGTCAAAAGTAACCTTGACCTGACTTTTAACATGTGAGATAGACCATTTAAAAATCATAGATTTTACACATATGACCAAAAAATTAGATTGAGGTTTTCTATACTAGGACAAGCGGATCAAATAGTGGCCATTTTGGATATGTTCAAACACAGTTGCAATACATTTTGTTTAATGAATTTCACAATACATTTCTTTAGAATCTATGTATGTAAACATGGTTTAAAATATTTTGGTTATTTATAAAGGAACACCTTTCATGAAAACAAAAACATCTTATGTAATGTAGTTGTTGTCACTGCCTGTAATATATACCATTTCTAGAGATGATACTTTTAACAAGTTTTATGAAAAACATGCATGTCTGAGCTTTATCCTTGCCTCATTTTTTCTTTACCTCATTTTTCAAAGACAGTTGGTCAATACTATGGGAGAATCATCAGTTTGAAGTTGAATACTTCATTCGGATTTTGAAAAATGTATTTTGGCATGTGGTTATAAATGAAGTGATAACACAGAAAACTACCCCAGATGCAAGGCCATCACATATTTACTACTACTATACTAGGGATGTACATGTATATACTTTCCCAAAACTCACTATGAGAATCATTCTCCCCCAGATGGTACTGATGACCCCAAATTTGGGGCCTTGGCTCAGAGTATTATGACATAATTGTATAGTCACTATATGTCACTGCCTGTAATAAAGATCAATTCTAAATATGCTAATTTTAACCACCTTACTTGACAATATATAGTCTGAACTTTATCCCATCCATTTTTCAAAGAGATAGGATCAATAATAAGAGAGAACCATCAGTCTGAAGTAGAATGTTCCATTCGGATTTTGAAAACTTTTTTTTTGCCATGTTGTTATAAGCTACCACAGATGCAAGGCTATCACATTTTTCCTGTCACTAGGTGTATACCTACCCAAAAATCACTATGAGAATGAATCCCCCCAAATGATACCGATGACCCCATATTTGTGGTCCTAGCTCAGGTCCTATATGGCTCGTCATGGATTTAAAGGATGACTCCACCACTTTTCAACCATCTTCATACAATTGGTCTGCACTAATGTTCATGAAAAAATAGCACTAGTTGTGTGTCTCATGGAGGTCTGTAGGAAGTTCAGAAACCTGTCTACCAGTGACATCATGCTCACAGCTCGTCACAGTGCGATGCGGTTTGAGCTTGTAGATCAGCAATTTATCAGCAATATAGGGCTGACAACCTGACGTCGTTATGAAAACCGCCACAGCTTGTCAGTAACGCCTGTCAAAGGGTAATGCCTCAATGTCTATAGCTGACCTATGACATCACATTGTGACATCACATTCCGTCTTTGTCCCTTATATGCCCATATATGGAGATCCCTGAAGTCATCAATACCAAGCACATAGCTTGGAATGACCATATATGGACGTATTGTGTGAGTCTCATGTGGTTTATAACACAAGACATCTATGATGTCAGACGTCAGTCATATCCATATTTGGGAAAACATATGTTGTCCAACCTAAACAACCAACCGCAATTTTTCGATTCCCACTTGCAAATGCATTCAGTCATATTGTTTCTATATTCTATTTCAACTCCAGAAGTTGTGAGCTTGTGAGAGAGAGAGAATTGTGTGCGCTATAGGGCTTTGCAGTTTGCACATAATTTAATTCACACTCCTAATATTACATTAGGTGTAATACTTAGTCATAATATATTATTACAAAAAAATATGTATCTTTCAGTTAATCATTGTATAATATAATAATTAACATAATTGAAATGGATTTATTGAATACTTTAACAGTTTGGGAAAAAAAATAAAAGTACAGTGGCACAGTTATACAATAATGGTCAGAGTTTATTGAGAGGATCGCCCCATTTTAGAGAGCAAATGCTAAAAGGATAACACTACCAGCCCGGGGGTCTTGTTTCCATTGTGGTCCTATGGTGCTCAACTTGGTGTCTAATGGAGCAAAGCAAGATTACATTATAACACCAGATATGTAAAATTCTAAAAACACAAATTGTACCATGTATGATCTGTAGGGTAATTCATAGTATGAGTGAACACCACCAACATAATTTGCCAGACATATGACTGCAGGGTCTGACATTAAGGTTTCTTTTCTACGTTCCCAAGTATTTCTGAGTCTTCGGAGTCCTTGCAAACAGTCCAACTCAGGTCTCCACAAGCAAACAGTCCATCACATTCACTTGCATGTCGGTTTGTAGATTTATTTTTTTGTGTGCTCCATACTATAGTTTGTTAGTATGTGCATGTGATCAAACTGATAAAATTAAATTTTAAGATGTGTTGCCATGATTTCTCCCCTCTAAAACATGATTATCAACTATTATGATTATAGTAGGAGGAAGATTTTTTTTTTCAAAAAAATTGTACAGAAAGAGAAAATGTGTTTTTTATGTGTCCACACCCACCAGTTCATTAAGTATGCCTGGTTGTCATGGTGGGTGGTGACCCAGCTGAAGGGGGGGGGGGGGGGGGTTGATTCTATGATGTAATTGTATCTGTGATTTTGGACCGTCTCTTTTGACCCAAAAGGTGGCAGCCTCCAGGGAAGAAAACAAAAAAATATATACAAAAAGGAATACATAATTGCTCATAAGAACCACACCAGGGAGTCTAATGAAATACTGTCAACCTCCTAGACACATGAAAAACATAAAAAGTACAAAACTATGGCACCGCCTCTTTAAAGAATTCACACGTGAGGCAATTCAATCAAAAACACTGTCAATGAAAATCAAAGGTTGTCTTGTGTGTAACAGTTGTTTTAAGACATGATTCATTTAATGTTTTTGTGGCAGTCACTTTGAAGACAAGGATGGTTAAGTGCATTTCATCAACCTATTAAGCTCCTATACACTTGCACTAAACCTAAAGCAGTGAAAGATGAGCCTGGTAATCGTGCATTGTCCTTTAATTAATAACTAGTTGTCATTACAAACACATCTATGCCTTGGTTGTCCCACACAAGCCACCACAATCCCATAAATAATGTTTTGGGGTGAACATTCGGCACAAGTGCCAATCAAAGTGACTGCACTGGCCAATCACAGGGCATCTTTTCCGGGACTTGGCAAAACACATAAAAGCATAACATCTGTTTAGCAGAGTGTGATGGATTGTATGGGCCAACGATGGCATGGATGTGTTTGTAATGACTAAGGTTAGGGTTACTAACACATTCATGAAAAGAAAATCACTTTTGACCATAACAAATCCTGTGTATAAGCGATAGGCTTATAGGCTCCACTCTATGCTATGAGCTGCTGGGGAAACTGGACAACAGGGGCATTTCTGCCTAATAGACCCCATGGACAGTCTTTTTGGATCAATATATGTAAGAAAATGAGCCTAGAAGTGATTTAGGGAGGAGTTGTTTTTTAAGCTAAATAAATAAGAGGATCAACGGAAATGGTTACCGTTGACAACAGACTGAGGAAATTAAGACACAAATTAACTGGAGAATGCCTCCAAACAAGTCCAACGAGTCCTAAGAGTGCTATAAATATCCATACGTGGTGTTGTATCCTCTTTCCATCCAACATGCGGTGTAAGTAACCACATACGCATATACACATCTTGCATAAAATACATTTATTATTATTTTCCATAAGAAATGCCAACCAGATGCACCTGCTGGCCAGAAGGCGGCGCCACTGCCCCCCCCTAAAAGACTCTCTTACTGTAGATTGTTTACTATGAACTTTTGGAAAGTTTTGTACATTGTCATCTTGTTTGGGTTCTTTAATCGTTTACTCTGGTGATATCACTGATCATTATTGTTAATGACTCAACTGACACGTCTACCTCATTTTGCTTAAAATGTTGCATTTTAGTTTTTTCTCTCTGCTTTGTGTATTTTTTATTTTTAAATGAAGAAAGTCGTCAATAACAGGATGTAGACCAGTATGTATACTTTAACGTGACTTTGCCACAAGGGGGATCAGATGAATAAAAACAACGTCCATGTTCCTACCCAATAGTTTATTTTGTTTTTATTTTCTACATTATATAGTTTGCTTACTTATGGTGTCCTGTGTAGATCCAGTTACCAAGTTTATAGCCATTGTGAACATCTTTCTGTTGATCTATTTTTTAGAATCTATTGAAAAGCCTATTAGTGAATTAATTAATAAAATATGTGTGTTTAGATTGGTACATACATAACAGTTCATAATTCTTGGAGTAAAATGTATATTTCATGTTTGCATGCATAATTCAAATACCTACACTTCATGTTTGATAAAAAAAAGAATTGATACAAAGAGCAACTTTCATTATTGTTAAGAAGTTAACATAATAATTTCATTGTGATTAAGATTAGCCATTTCATGTTATTTGCACTCTAAAGGGTCATTTTGGTTTAAAAAACAATTCATGTTGAGTAATTGTACTCGCAGACACATTGTCAACTGTTATTGATTCTAAAGTATTTTTTTGAATTATATACAGAGCATTAAGCTTTGTTACAGTATAGTTTTGTCAGATACATTTGTCAGCAGTCATTATTTGTAATAGTTGTACTTTTTTTGTTTTTCCCACCCGAGCTCTTACAGTGTTTTTTTTTAAATGAACTTTCATAATCATCAGTTTGAGCGACCGTCTTTATTCAGTTTACATGCAGGTGTTTGATTTGATACTGTCAGTGAGCTCATTTATAGTGAGAAGTTTCCCCCCATGGTGTGAATAGGCTGGGGTCTTTTCAAAGAACATCATCTTTATTAACTATTGTGGACACGCTGGTGACATTTCAGGGCACCTGAATCAATGAACCTATTTTCACAATGTTCCAGTGTGGATACGCTGGTGTCTTCAGCTTAGATGAAATGCTGAAACTCTTGTTACAGCTTTGACACTGCAAAGTTGTTTATCTTGTGTGGATGTTTCATGTGTCTTTAGATTACATAAGTTATTGAAACTCTTGTGACAATGTTTACAGTGGAAAGGTTTTTCTCCAGTGTGGATATGCTCATGTGTCTTCAGGGCACCTAACTGATTGAAACTCTTGTTACAGCGTTTACACTGGAGATATTTCTCTTGTGTGGATACACTTGTGTTTTAGATGACCTGACCGATTAAAACTCTTGTGCAATGTTTACAGTGGAAAGGTTTTTCTCGAGGGTGGATACGCTGGTGTGTCTTTAGTGTAGATTAACGGCTGAAACTCTTGTTTCAGAATTTACAATGGAAAGGTTTTTCTCCTTTGTGGATACACTCATGTCTACAGGGTACCTGACTCATTGGAACTTGTGTTACACAGTTTATACAGGAAAGGTTTTTCTCCTGTATGGATACGCTCATGTGTCTTTAGATTACTTAACTGATTGAAACTCTTGTCACAATGTTTACAGTGATACGGTTTTTCTCCGGAGTGGACACGCTCATGTACCTTTAGATTATGTAAATAACTGAAACGCTTGTCACAATGTTTACAGTGGAAAGGTTTTTCTCCTGTATGGATACGCTCATGTGACCTTAGACTACTTAACTGATTGAAACTCTTGTCACAATGTTTACAGTGGAAAGGTTTTTCTCCTGTATGGATACGCTCATGTGTCTTTAGATTACTTAACTGATTGCAACTCTTGTCACAATGTTTACAGTGGAAAGGTTTTTCTCCTGTGTGGAAACGCTCATGTGACTTTAGCATACCTATGTGATTGAAACTCTTGTCACAATGTTTACAGTGGAAAGGTTTTTCTCCTGTATGGATACGCTCATGTGACTTTAGATTACCTATATGTTTGAAACTCTTGTCACAAAGTTTACAGTGGAAAGGTTTTTCTCCTGTGTGGATACGCTCATGTGACTTTAGATTACATATATGTTCGAAACTCTTGTCACAAAGTTTACAGTGAAAAGGTTTTTCTCCAGTGCGGATACGCTGGTGTGTCTTCAGGGTACATAACCGATTGAAACTCTTGTCACAATGTTTACATTGGAAAGGTTTTTCTCCAGTGTGGATACGCTGGTGTCTCTTCAGGTCACCGAACTGATTGAAACTCTTGTCACAATGTTTACAGTTGTAAGGTTTTTCTCCTTTATGGATACGCTCATGTGTCTTTAGACGACTTAAATGATTGAAACTCTTGTCACAATGTTTACAGTGGAAAGGTTTTTCTCCTGTATGGATAAGCTCATGTGTCTTTAGATTACTTAACTGACTGAAACTCTTGTCACAATGTTTACAGTGGAAAGGTTTTTCTCCTGTATGGATAAGCTCATGTGTCTTTAGACTACTTAACCGACTGAAACTCTTGTCACAATGTTTACAGTTGTAAGGTTTTTCTCCTGTATGGATACGCTCATGTGTCTTTAGATGACTTAAATGATTGAAACTCTTGTCACAATGTTTACAGTAGAAAGGTTTTTCTCCTGTATGGATACGCTCATGTATCTTTAGATTATATAACTGACTGAAACTCTTGTCACAATGTTTACAGTGATGAGGTTTTTCTCCTGTGTGGATACGCTCATGTGAATTTAGATGACCTATCTGAGTGAAACTCTTGTCACAATGTTTACAGTGGAAAGGTCTTTGTCTTTTGTGGATAAGCTCATGTGTCTTCAGAGTACCTGACTCACTGAACCTTGTGTTACACAATCTACACTGGAAAGGTTTTTCTCTGTGGACACCTCTACTTGAAAACATCTCCCCCCAATCACTGTCTCCACTGACTTCAGGGTCAGAGTCAAGTTTAACTTCAGAGCAGTGTGAAAAAATGTCTGCATCAACTTCACTTTTAACTGCTATTAATGTCACCATAGATCCACCAGGCTCGTCTGGTCTTTGAAGTATCTCCTCCTGTGCTTTAATGTGTGGAGGCTCTGGTTCCCCCTGTTCCTCTTTAATGTGTGGAGGCTCTGGTTCCTCCTGGAGCAGACTGGAGCTCCTCTCCTGTTTAATAGAATCCTCCTCTTTACACACAACCATGTGCAGGAAGTCTAGGAGCAGAAAAATAACATGATGGTCAACACACGATTCCTCAAATGTCAAACTTTTTACCTACCATGTTCCATGTACAAAATGAGCCATCACGTACTTAAGATTCTGGGATTGACACTAACGGTTGCCCGACTGCCCGGGGCAGGTAACAAAAAATGGTTGGGCAGGTGAAGTTTGCTACTGGGTTCCCCGACCGGGCAAGTGTATATAAAATAAAATAAATAAATGCTTTAAGTGTGTGTCTGCTCATGGATTACTGTAAGTGATGGATCTAACAACACGTTGATTTGTCTCTTCAAACTATAAAAATAAGATTCATGAAGAAAAAAGTAACTTTGGAACTGGAACCGGAAAAATTTGCGCTTTTGTCTGTGTATTATTAACCACATTTTCGCTGTGAGAATGGGCTTGGGACGACTCGGGAGAACTATGAAGAGAGGCAACAATAACAAATCGACCAAACAAGGTAGTTACATTCATGATAAAAGTATACTGGAATCCTCCTTTAAGACCTTTTTAACTCTTTTTCAGCCGCGGGGAGCCACTTAATATTAAAACCGGATTAAACCGTACTTCTTCTGTACTTAAATTAGCCGACCGGAATTTTCCGAACTAGGTCATTAACTCATTGAGTGCCAGCGCCCTCTAGGGGCCAAAGAATGCCAGCGCATCTCTCATAGACGAGCGCTTTAGCTTCCAGGACCTCACCTTCCAGGACCTCACGTGCTCACGTTCATGCACGTCATGGAAAGTTCCCGGATGATAATGCTAACAGAATGGCTATTCCCATTTTGTCATCTAAAAGATCATTTTTGGGCGATTTCGCCGTAAATAAACCTCGCGCCGCTTCCCTAAAGACACAATCCAGAGATATAAGCCTTCAAAGATGCGGTCTTTCATTGGATTAGGCGGAGATTGGCGATTTCGTTCGCAAATAACGGCCGGACGGGAGGTTGCTAGCTTTCGGCTAGTAGCTAGAAAAATCAGGCCAGGCTTCAGAAGGCCTCTTATCATTTTTATTCATTTCATTAAATATCCCGGACTAGTTCGGGATAGGCACCCTGGAATACGTCGCGCCGCCTACAATGAACATTGGGTGAACATTGGGGGGGTCTAAACTTTATTTTAAACCATTTTCAATGGAATAAATCGTCGGAGCATCTAGCGTCTCTCGTTGGTGAGCGCTGGGCGAGCCGGGACCACCCACGTTGCTCCAAGCAGCTCGGGGTAAGTAAAATAGCAAATAAAAAATTGTTTTTGATCCCGAATATCCCGAACTAGTTCGGGATAGGCACTGTATATGAGTTAAAAACGAAATAAATTATAAAAAAAAAAGAAAAGAAAAACGATCGGCAGCTGTCCTCCATCTCTTCTTCGACTGATCTAAAAGGATCATTCTCTCAACCCTCTGAACCGGAAGTACTTCTGGTGGCTTTCAGCCACAGTCCCGTTCACTTTCATTGTAGGAGGAGGCGTTAGCATAGCATCTGTCAGTGATGTTTTCGATCAGCAAAAAGTTGACATGGGCGCTTCATAAGGAGTGGATTACATTCGCTTACCTCGATGTGCACGGATCGTGCACGCGAAGCGCACAGGGGAGAAGACGACTCGGCCAAAATCCCTACTATACTCCAATGCAGATCGAGACACTAAGCTGGTATGTAAACAGTGGGGGATCGAAAGAAGAAAAAAAAGAACGGTGCCATCCAAGAAGGACGGGGGGCGCGCTGATGCTCATAATCATAATATTATGTCTCAGACAGTTAGTCCACAGACAAGCCATTCTGGCCAGGCTGGGAAAGTGTTATAAAAATATATATATAATAAAAATAAAAATAAAATAGCATCACTGCATCAACAGTAATCAACAATCTATACTATAAAAACATTAGCCAAATTGTAAAATAATTTAAGAAAGAGGCAAAAAAATAAAAAAACAGACGATCTACAAGCTCACAACTCTCAATAAACACTTTATTGGAGACCCATAACAACAGAGAGCGTCCCGGCCTTAAAAGTAAAAGAATGTCTAGGTAGCATCAGGCACACCAGGGTCCTTTGGTCCTCTTTCTCCTTTTGTCCGGCTGGTGTGAACGTGCATGCGGACCATGGTCCGGACCAAACAAACGGACCATGGTCCTCTTGAAAATGCCGGACTCGGTCCCCTTCCAAACGAACCATGGTCCGGTCCTCTGCCGGTGTGAACACAACCGGACTTTATAGAGGACCAAACATAGGTATGATCAGCCTACAGTGCATTCCGCATTGTGTTGTTCATTTAAGAACAAATGGAAAATATAATAAACCACAATTCGTGAAGCTACGGTATAGCCTATTGTAACTTCTACTACAAGACACTACACTTATCAATCTTTACATTTTGCTATTGTGAAGCTGGATTAAGAATTAGTTCTAAAAGCATGTCTTTCTTACGGGAATCACAATTGATATTTGACCGCTGATATTTCTTCACTAGCTTCTTCTCCCTGTGAGCCTGCGTTGTGGTGCAGTTGTTGTACATGGAAACTGGTGACCCATCGTGTGCGGTGACTCCAGGGGTCGCTCTCCGAACACGGTGATCATTGTTTTGACACAAATATTGTCACAAATAAAAGTTTAACTCCATGGACTGTCAGAAAGAAAGTTTCAAGTGTAAAGATGTCTCTCACATGTCAAGTGCCAGGGTGAACCTCACAGCTACGTAAGGTTACCATCTTGTGTGTAACACAGGAGGAGAAGGAGGCGTGCTGGGCGCACAACTTACATCCAGAACGACCACAACACAAAAATGTCAAACTTGGCTTTTCTTTTCGAGGCATTAGGATTTTCTCTCTGTTTTCGCTCTTGCTGTTCCTCTGAGGACATGCGTGCATGAGTCAAACTCTTTCACGTTGTTGTTGGGATGTCTGTAAGATGTCTATCTTGTGCAGTGGGCAAAAAATGAATTTGCAAGCTAACAACACTGTCCGATAGTTTATTAGCACTGCTGTTATGTTTCAGGGCTAAATGAATTCTGTGGTAAAAAAAGAACAGATCTGCAAGCTAGCATCCTGTTAGATAATATGTTCTTTTTAAGCATGCGCCACCGCATATAAAGTTATGGCTCACACACACGCATATGCTAGATTCAACATTTGGGACAATTGGGAGTATGCGTTATTTTATTGTTTTTTTATTTATTTATTTATGTTATTTGTTAATTTAGATTCACATTTCCAACCTGATAAGGATAGGAAATATCCTTATGGACCCATTGCTTGCTTGTAAAGAAAGGGAGAGATTATTTGATGTGGAAACGGTTACATTGTTGCATTTTTAATTTGGTCCTTACATTAATAGTAAATATTTGTGCACGACTTTTACGTCCGTCTCTAATGGGGATTAAGATTGTCTGGTTACGTCAATAATCACTTCACGACTTTACGTGCATGGTCAATATATTCGTCTGTTTACAAAACATTTCCAACAATTATGATCTTATTCATGACAGAGATAAAAGGACAAATCCCATGATGTCTTACATCTGCTGCTTAACTCCGTCTGAAGTCAGAAGGCAAAAACATGTAGGGGTGGGCAATATGGAAAAATTCAATATCACGATATTTTCCCAAGCAAAAACTAGACTCGCTGGGTTCCTTTTGGGAGGTCTAAATATAACTTTACAAGTATTTAACTCAGTATACAGACTGATTTAGACTCTCTCATGAGCCTGCATGTGTCTCCTTGTTTTGGTCTCCTACTGTGGCAAAAGTCTGTTAGTGTTCGACATGGTGTTGATTCTGTCACCTCCGCTGTCAATCTGTGTTGATTCTTGGTTCACGACTTGCTCTCCTTGTTGGTGAATAGCAATCCGCCCTCCGAGTTTGTTATCATGGCTGTCCTGGCCGTCTTGTTGCTCCTCTGGCTTAGCCACAGGCCGTTGTGAATCACTGCTGTGGTTTGACTCCTTCTGCCTTGTGTTGTTGGAGTCATCAGGAGTCGTGTTGGCTGTGTTGGCTTGTAGATCCATAGCCATGTCGAGTTGTTCTTGCAATAGCGTCACTTATTTACAAAGCTCAGCCTGCCCTGTTCCATGGCCTTTCTGTAGGTCGTCGTTGCATTTTCTTCTTCCTGCTCTGTTTCGCTGAGTGTTTGCTATAATCAGCAAAGCATCCATCCCGGACGAGCCAGATCAGGAAGATGCAGGACTGCATTGTCAGGAATCAGACTTCATCTTTATTGTAGATCTCATCACAGCAGAGAGACTTGCGTCTCCCTCCAGAGCTTCTCCCATCAGCCCCCAACACCCATGTCCCACACCCATATATAGGCAGGGAGATGTACAGAAAGGTAACAACAGATGGTCACTCCAAGCGATGGGTTGGTTTCCGGTTTTACCGGTTCGGTCCGGTAAAAAAAAGGAAAAAAATATAAAAAGCTTACAAAAATGTGCGCTGACGGGATCGTGCACATCTTACGACGGCTTTCAATTCATTCTGTATTGTATTTATTATGTTTGTGTATAAACTGAGTGTGAGTCGATCGCGGTGGCTCTGCTCTGAATTTGACTGCGAGAGATCAGGTTTCAGTGAATGCATGGCCGGGAGGCGGGGCTGCACCGCTGCAGTGTTGCTGCCTGGGTGAAAAGTTCAGTAGTTTTGGAGCGACAACAACAAAAGGAATGAACACGTCGACCCTCTCCCAAAGGCAGAACACCTAGTATTACCAAAGACGAAAACAAAGCCCATCTGGCAACATTTTGGCTTCGAAAAAGACGAGAAAGGTGAGCCAAAGAATTTAGACCAGCCTACATGCAAGCATTGTCTCCAAAAAGTCCAGGCTAAAGGAGGAAATACATCAAACTTGCACGCTCACCTGGTAAAGAAGCATGCAGCCATTGCTGCAAAGATGGGCCCCGCAGCCATCTTCAAGTTCCATCTTCAAGTTCTGCTGGTCCTTCCTCAACACAAGTATCCATAGAAGATGCAATGTCCAAGTGCATAAAATATGAAAGGGACAGTCGCAGCTGGATGCAGATTACGGATGCTGTCACCAGATATATTGCAAAAGAGATGGTTTCCTTCAACACCGTGGAAAAGCCAGCTTTTAAAGCAATGTTAAGCACACTCAACCGTCAGTATGAGCCACCTGATCGAAAATATATGTCTGAAACTGCCATTCCAGCATTGTATAATCAAATCAGAGCTGAGGTTCAGACTGCACTTAACATGATCCTCTACTACGCACTGACGACGGACATGTGGTCTAGTGTTAATATGACACCATTCATGTCATTAACGATCCATTTCATTAACAACAACTGGGAGTTGGTGTCCAAGTGCCTCCCGACAACGTTCTTTCCAGATGACCACACGGCACAAAACATGGCTGATGCACTTTAAGAACAACTGCAAGACTGGCAACTCGATCCTAAAAAGCTGTCAGCAATAACAACCGACAACGGAGCCAATATTGTTGCGGCGATCACCAAGGTCTTGTGCTGGCCGTGGGTTAATTGTTTTGGGCATAATCTGCATCTCGCCGTGAACAACACATTGGCAGACGCAAAGAATCGCAAGACCTAGCCCACTCAATGGCGTTAGCTTGCCAGTTGCCACCATTGGTGTGTGAGGGAAGTGAGGACACTGGCGTTTACTGTTGTTCGCCACTTCACTTCCCAATGTATGAATGAATGGACCATTGTAAAGCGCTTTGAGTTCACAACTTGCTTAGAAAAGAGCCATACAAATACAATCCATTATAATTATTCTAGATGTCTCTTCTACTACAGAGCCATGCCATAATTGACATGTCATGTTTGGCTTGTTACGTGGTTATTGTATTGAGAGAAATATTGTGACAGACAGATGGAAAGGAGAGCATGTGAAACTTACTGAGATGTGGGTGGTCTTCAGGTTCCTCCTGTTTTATAGAAATGTCTT